>NC_053391.1:390931452-391238497 GCF_905171765.1 Bufo bufo
CCAGTCTGTGGCCTCCTCATGCTGCTGCTAAATCAACACTATGTCAATGGGACACTCTGTGGCCTCCTCATGCTGCTGCTGCTGCCACCTCCACACTATGTCACCTTGCCACTGTGGCATACTCATGCTGCTGCTAAATCAACACTATGTCACTGGGCCACTCTGTGACCTACTAATGCTGCTGCTGCTGCCACCTCCACACTATGTCACCTTGCCACTCTGTGGTCACCTCATGCTACTGTTAAATCAAACTATGTCACTGGGCCACCCTGTGGCCTCCTCATGCTGCTGCCACCTCCACACTATGTCACCTTGTGTCACGGCCTATGGTGTACGCTGTGACACTGTTGCCACACTTGCGGTTGCCCGTGGCAACGTGTTGCTGTGAGAGTATGCGGTGGCAGTGTCTCGGCCTTCTGGGTGATTGCCGTGACATGGTTGCCACGCATGCTGTTGACGGTGGTTACGTGGTTTAGTTTGCTTGTGTGTTCACTTCCCCTTTTAGCCTCCCTCTAGTGCTGTAAGGGTTAACTCCTTGCTGGGTGTGGTTACTTGTGCTTCTTATACCTGTGGCTTTAGGTCAGGAGTCAGTTGTACTCCAGCCTTGGTGTGTGCTGGAGTTAAGCTCCTTGTCTGGTTGTTCCATCTGTCCAGTGAGGGCCACCCTTGTGGTCATCTATGTTATCCCGGTGTCTCCTTCTCTTCCTGTCCTTATTTGTATGGAGTAGGTTATGTTCAGGGTGTTTGTATGTCTAGTTTGGTGTTACATGTCTGGTGGTGTTTAGTGTCATGTTTGCTAGATATTTCCCTGTCTCATGTTATTGCAGCTATGGTGTCCTGGGTTCCTGTGTGGTTTGTGGTGTGCGCTGTGTCTTTTAATGTTGGTGTGGACAGCAGCACTAGTGCACGGGTTCTAGTCAGTGTGTCTGTGGCAGGTAAGTGTGTTATTGGTTTCGCTTACCTGCCATCTCCTTATGCTGTATGTGTTCCCCTCTCCTTGCAGCCTGGCCTTAGATAGAGACTCCTGTTCCTCCATTACTGGGATGAACAGGTCGTCTTTTCCTTGCTCCTTGGTGAGGGATTACCAGGGCGACTTAGGGTCTCTAGGAATCCTGAGTATGAGTCGTCCTACCATCGGGGTCCGCTCATATGGTGAGGAGTCAGAGAGAGGATTAGGGATGTTGTAGGAGGTGACCTGCTCCCTTATTACTCCTTTTTGGCCAGGCTGATCCCCTTTACCCTTTGACACCCCACTGTGGGGGTTTCCCTTACTCACTGTCTTGACAGTATGACCACAAAGGCTCCTTGCTTGGCACCTTCGGAAGAGAGCCCAGCATGTGTCGTCTGTCATTTTCTGGCGCACATGCTTATCCTCCGGAGTGAGGGTGAAAGGTGAGACGCTGTTAACAGTGCGGTTCCCTGTGACAGTTGGTTGCAGTTGGTGTGAACCGTCACTGGTGTTTGCGTTTCTCCTCGTCCATTTCTCAGTGGTTCAGGTGCTTGTGTTGTGTGCTGGATGCATCCCTTTAGTATACTGGCTGTGTGCTGGTTGGGGATGTATGCTGGCAGCAACCTGGTGTGAACCGTGTCTGAGGTGGACGCAGCGTTCAGTGCGGTTTCTCTGGGCTGTTTGGTGGCTGGTGCCCTGGTTCCTGTGTGTTGCTCCAGGTGCTGGCGGCAGTCTTAGAGAGACATCCTTGCTCTGACGCTGAATCTTCTTACTTCCCCTTGTCCATGTCTCAGTGTTTTTTTCACTTGTGTTGTGTGCTTCCTGCATTCCTGTGGTGTACTGGCTGTGTGCTGGTTGGGAATGCTTGCTGGTACCGAACTTGTGTGAACTGGGTCTGAGGTGGACACCGTGTTCAGTGCGGTCTCTCTGGGCTGTATGGTGGCTGGCTCCCTGGTTTCTAGGTGGTTCCGGGGGCTGGCAGCAGGCTTTTAGAGATTTCTTTGCACTGATGCTGATCCTGTTACCTTCCCATACCCCCCCCCCCCCCCCTGTTGTTTTTTGGGGTTTTCTGTTTAGTTCCCCCTTTTTTGTTGGGGGAGCTTTGAGGGGTGGGAGTGTCATGGCCTATGGTGTACGCTGTGACACTGTTGCCACACTTGCGGTTGCCCGCGGCAACATGTTGCTGCGAGAGCATGCGGTGGCAGTGTCTCGGCCTTCTGGGTGATTGCCTTGACATGGTTGCCCCGCATGCTGTTGCCGGTGGTTACGTGGTTTAGTTTGCTTGTGTGTGCACTTCCCCTTTTAGTTGTAGCCTCCCTCTGTCTGGTGCTTTAAGGGTTAACTCCTTGCTGGGTGTGGTCACTTGTGCTTCTTATACCTGTGGCTTTAGGTCAGGAGACAGTTGTACTCCAGCCTTGGTGTGTGCTGGAGTTAAGCTCCTTCTCTGGTTGTTCCATCTGTCCAGTGAGGGCCACCCTTGTGGTCATCTATGTTATCCCGGTGTCTCCTTCCCTTCCTGTCCCTATTTGTATGGAGTGGGTTATGTTCAGGGTATTTGTATGTCTAGTTTGGTGTAACATGTCTGGTGGTGTTTGGTGTCATGATTGCTAGATATTTCCCTGTCTCACGTTTATTGCAGCTATGGTGTCCTGTGTTCCTGCGTGGTTTGTGGTGTGTGCTGTGTCCTTTTAATGTTGGTGTGGACAGCAGCACTAGTGCACGGGTTCCAGTCAGTGTGTCTGTGGCAGGTAAGTGTGTTATTGGTTTCGCTTACCTGCCATCTCCTTATGCTGTATGTGTTCCCCTCTTCTTGCAGCCTGGCCTTAGATAGAGACTACTGTTCCTCCATTTCTGGGATGAACAGGTCGTCTTTTCCTTGCTCCTTGGTGAGGAATTACCAGGGCAATTTAGGGTCTCTAGGAATCCTGAGTATGAGTCGTCCTACCATCGGGGTCCGCTCATACGGTGAGGAGTCAGAGAGAGGATTAGGGATGTTGTAGGAGGTGACCTGCTCCCTTATTACTCCTTTTTGGCCAGGCTGATCCCCTTTACCCTTTGACACCGCACGGTGGGGGGTTTCCCTCACTCCCCGTCGTGACACCTTGCCACTCTGTGGCATCCTCATGCTGCTGCTAACTCAACACTATGTCACTGGGCCACTCTGTGGCTTCCTCATGCTGCTGCCACCTCAGCACTATGTAAATGGCCCACTCTGTGGTCTCCTCATGCTGCTGCTGCCACCTCCCCACTATGTCACTGGGCCACTCTGTGGTCTCCTCATACTGCTGATACCTCAACACTATGTCATTGGGCCACTCTGTGGACTTCACAAGTTGTTCTCCCACCCTCCCCACTCCATGACTGGGCCATTATTTTGGCTTTTTGGCGTGGTTGACATTATCATTTATTTGACCCTTCTTCTGATCTGTCAGAAGGAAGGAAAAATGAGACGCACAACGGATCCTGTCTGTGTAGCAGCTGTAAGGCCTGTATGGCCCCATCAGAATTGGCTTATGATTTGGTAGCCAAAAGCAGGAGTGGGTATAAAACACAGAATACATGCAAATATTCCATTCACGTGTCATCTCTATTTTGGATCCGGTCTTTCACGCTACAGTAGGATCTTGGGTCTCTGCATGGTTCTTTATACCTGGCGCTAACATTGACCTGTAAGGCTGGGTTCACACTTTAGTTATTTGGTTAGTTTTGGACCCGTAACTGCCCAAATAAGTGGTGTGCAGTGATTCTAAGAGCAACGCCTGTCATGTGCATGTCATACTGACAGTATTGTTTCACTACCACAGCAGACTCCCTATGCGTGTTACTGCAAAGCACAGTGTTCTACACCACTATATAGGCTCTCTTCAGCCAGGAAATAGCTGTTTTTAACACGATTCGCCGCAAATAAATTCAGATCGAATCAAATGTTTTCGGAAAATTCTGCAAACCGGCTGAATCGAATTTTTGAGAAATTCGCTCATCTCTAACGATAACCTTATTTTTGCGAACCCTCAGCTCACTGTGCTCAGGGTTACGTCTATATCGGGTTTAAGCCTCTGAATAAGCATTTTCCCTTTCACTGAATAGATGAGATGTTAAAGTTGGCGAGGAATTAAAACACGAAGAGCAATTTCACACAGCATATTCAGTGCAGGAAATACACTCCGGGACTGAACACTGCTCCTGTATCACAAACTCACAGCATTATAATGATTCATAATGCTGTCTGCTCCTGCGCGACAGCAGCTGTACTGAATTTTACTGATGACATTATGTAAGTTGTTGAGGAAGGGTTGAGACGTATGCATGTATGGTATATATGCATACATTGACCACCATATCCTGGGATGATGTGCGCAGATGTGCCCAGCATCTGCGCACATCTGCCCATGGGTGCCGACAGGGACTCATGGTGGCCCCTGTGGGAAATATGTGCCCCCTTTAGACTGTGCCCCCTTAGAATATGTAGCTATGGCCCCTTACATCTGTGTCCCCTTATAACATATATTAGTGTCCCCTTCTATGATATGGATATATATATATGTGTATAAAATATCTATTTCCCCCCCTCCCTATACCTGAAACCAGGTGCATCGGTGTGAATGTGCCCCAAGCATTCGCACAGATGCAATCTGGTTGATTGCATCAGAATGACCGGACTAAGGTCCTGTCATCCTGATAACTACAAAGGACTCAGATTCAACAGAATCTGAGCCCTTTGTTGTAATTATCGCCAGCGCTGCTGGAGATAATTATGCATGATAGAAGGAAGGGAGAAGCCTCCCCTCCTTCTATTATGCGCATTCCGGCAGCGAAATTAACATCTCACTGGCCGGAATGCAGAGTGCTACGGGCGGGAGATCAAAGGCTTCTCCCGCCTGTTGACGTGTAGCGCGGCCCCGACGCGCTCGTTCAGGAGACGCACGGGCCGGCCCAGTGACGTCATCTCACTGCGCCGGCCCACGTGTCTCCAATGGTGGCGCGCACCACCCTGTGGGCAGTGCGGGCCGCCGGGGATAAATATCCGGCGGACCCTGCACTAGGGTAGAAGAGCCACATAAGGAGACGACCCCTGGACGAACGAGCAACCATACCTTAAGTATCACCCCCTTTATTATCCCCTATCCCACCAACGATATTAACCATTATATCCCTGATCCCTACCACTATCCCACTAACGATTAACCCTTTAATCCCCTGGTCTCCTACCGCTATCCCACCAATGATTTCTCCCCTTGTTAACCCTATAACCCCTGATACCATACCCCTACTCCCTTGCCCCTGATTAACCCTTACATTAGTGTCCTTGTTTGTGTCCCTGATACTGTGAACCCTTGCCTTGTTTGTACCCCTGATTCTGTGCCCCTGATTTACCCTTACATTGTGGTGTCCCTGATAACTGTGCCCCTGATATACCCTGGTCCCTGATTAACCCTTGCCCTGATTACCCTTCCATTGATATCCCTGATTAACCCTGTTCACCTCCCACGGAACCGTATTTGTGGTCTGCTTACACCCCTGTAAGACCACCGTTAACCCTCGTCGTACCCCATAGGGATAGTAAATAGAATCAGGTGGGTGGGCTGTTAATATTTGTGTATGTATGGTATAGCTAGCTTGTGGGTGGAATCCGGGAACGTGTAGGGTAGTTTAGTACTGTATATTCAGTGCTGTATTAGTGTATTGCGTGCTTAATGTACTAGGTGTTAATAAATATCTTGCTTACTAGTAACTATCTGTGTAACGAGTAGTCATTGGCGATAGTTAGTTCAGTAAGGCGCATGCAGTTAGTTTAGTGAGTAACGTAAGGTGTAGTGAAGGTATTGTGTTATATAAAGGTATAAATAGGCGGAGTCATCAATAGACGGTTTCTCCTATTTATGAATATGAATTACCGATATTTGCATAAATATTGATGATTAATATTCTCCCTTTACATAAGTACAGTTAATTACAGTTGATGTCGGGCAGGAACACAAAGCATTGTCAACCATTAGTCTGTGTCATAGGAGCAGTGTTCAGTTGGGAAATAGTGCTGTCACACGGAATGCATTTCCCGCAGTGAATACTCTGGTATTAGATTGCCCTAAGAGCAGATTTGATTACAGTTTTAGTCCAGTTTTCCACCTCATCACCACGACGGCCACTAGGAGATTGACCCCTGACCTCTGTAGGGGCAGGAACAGAGAGAGGGTTTAAATCCCCCCTCCCACCACCAGCACCAGTGTTTCCTGTCCCTACAGAGGACAGGAGCAGAGAGAGTCTCCCTGCAAGGGAGATGAAGATGATGGACGCCGTAACACCTTACCTGGTGTTTCCCCTGCTCTCCTGCGGTCCTAGTACTAATGCTGGGCAGAGGTGAAGGAGGGAGGCCTCGCTCCATTACTATATGTGAGCCTGCTCTCCCGCCGGGCCTCTGTGGCTGTAGCCGGGTGCGCGCCTAGCGCTTCAGGTAATGCGGCAGACGTCACTTCCGGTGACGGAGGAAGTGACATCTTTTAGGATGTGTCTCCATTTAAAACATCGGCACAGCACATGGAAGTGCCGAACGACTTAGCGTTGTGTGTGCAGACATGTCGACCGAGCCCCGCTCCACTGGAGACCCTTCCGTGCCGCCTACCGTAAGTTCCCCTGTGGGGAAGCGCTTATCTGCCCTGTTACTTCTTTTTAACACTGTACCAGGTTGCTTGTTTTCCTCGTCCACCTCTCTGGCTTGGGGCTTACATGTTCTATATCCCCATGTATGTTCAGCTAGCTGATTGGGGTTATTCTTCCCAGGTCCCTAAGGAGGCTCAGAAAAAAGTCAGGAAGCCGGCTAAGTGTGTGTCCTGTCTTAAGCGACTTCCGGATGACTACCACAAGAGATTATGCAAAGACTGTATCTCTAGCGTTATTTGTGAAGAACAGCCTTCTTTTATTGAGGAGCTAAGATCCATGATAAACGAGGAAGTAAAATCCTCCTTATCCCAATTTTCCTCCTTACCCAGGGACCAGCCTCCACCTAAAAGACAGAGGGGACCATCTCTTTCTTTATCAGATTTGGAGGAGATAGCAGAAAATGCTTCATCCTCCAGAACCTGGGGGGACGAGGAGGCCTCTGATATTGAGACTTCCGAACCGGACAGGAGATTTTGTTTTTCCTTGGACGAAATGCCAGACCTACTAAGGGCAGTCCAGGCCACTATGGGGGTAGAAGAAGCTCCAAAAGCCCATTCCGTACAGGACGAGATGTTCGGGAGACTCTGGATTAAAAAAAAACGGGTTTTCCCGATCAACGAAAACATACGCGATATGGTGCTTGATGAATGGTCCAATCCAGAAAAGCGCTTGGGGGTGTCCAGGTCCTTCAAGAATTGTCTATTGTTTGACCCTAATGAAGGCAAAATTTTCAATGAAACACCAAAAATTGATGTTCAAGTGGCAAAAGTCAATAAAAAGACTGCCTTGCCGTTCGAGGACGCCTCCCAATTACGCGACCCCATGGATAGGAAGGCGGATAGTCTTTTAAAAAGATCTTCGGAAGCCGCTATGTTTAATTTAAAAGCTAATATTGCTGCCACCTCTGTGGCAAGGTCCATGGGGTTGTGGCTAAATGAATAGGAGTCTCACATTAGGGACAGCACCCCTAGGGAAGAAATCTTAAGGTCCCTCCCCTTTCTAAAGTCCGCCACGGCATTCATGGCAGATGCCTCGGCAGAATCTGTTAGATTTGCTGCTAAAGACGCCGGCCTCTCCAACGCGGCCCGCCAGGCTCTGTGGATGAAGAGCTGGTCAGGAGACAACACTTCAAAAATGAAGTTATGCTCCATTCCGTTCTCAGGGAAACATGTCTTCGGCCCTGTTCTGGACCGTATCTTGGAGAAGGCTGCGGACAAGAAAAATGGCTTCCCGGAGGAAAGACCCTATAAGAGAAAATATCCCTTTCTTGCTCCCACCAGCCAGAACAAGTCTTATAGGGATAAAGGGAAGTCGGGACGATGGAGCTATCCGAAAGGCTGCAAGGGTAGAAGTACCCCTTCCTCCTCTCAAAACAAATCCTCAGATAAACAATGACGCCAAAGTCGGGGGGAGGTTGAAGACTTTTTTGGCTCCTTGGGAGTCCATTACCCCGAACCCTTGGGTCTGGGACATCATAAAATTCGGATACCAAATCGAATTTTCTTCATCTCCCCCAGACCGTTTTATTGTTACCAACCCGAGCTCCTCCAACGTACACAAGAAGATTCTGCAGGGAATTCAGAGCCTTCTGGAAATGGAGGTGATAGTACAGGTTCCATCAACACAGCTAGGACAGGGGTTCTACTCGAATCTCTTCCTGGTAGAAAAGAAAGAAGGCTCATTCCAGACCATTATAAATCTAAAGGCCCTGAACAAGTTCATAGTATATCGGAAATTCAGGATGGAATCCCTAAAATCCCTGATACCTTTAATAGGGAAAGATGCTCTGATGTGTACAGTAGATCTACGGGATGCTTACTACCACGTCCCAATCCATCCAAATTCTCAAAAGTTTTTAAGATTTGCCATCCGAGACCACAGGGGAGTAACCTTTCACTTCCAGTTTACGGCCCTTCCCTTTGGGATATCATCTGCTCCCAGAGTCTTCACGAAACTGGTGGTCGAAATGGTGGCCTTCCTGAGGCGCAAGGGACTGGTGATTATACCATACCTAGACGATTTCCTCCTGATTGGAAAGTCAGAGACCCAACTCAAAACAGACTTACTAACCTTCCTGTCTCTCATCCAAGATCTAGGGTGGTTGGTGAACCAGAAGAAATCAAATCTTCTACCTTCCAGCACAATCCAGTTTTTAGGGGTCGTCCTGGATTCCCGGGTTCAACATACCTTTCTCCCACCAGACAAGGTCAGAAACCTCCAGTTGAAAGTACGACGGTTTCAGAACAGGAGGTCTTGTCCCATAAGGGAAGCCATGAGTCTTCTGGGTCTTCTCTCGTCCTGCATTCCATCTGTCCCATGGAGCCAATCCCACTTCCGATCTCTCCAGTCGTGGATTCTCAGAATTTAGAACAGGCAGCAGTCTTCTTTGGATCACAAGGTGCTGATCCCTCCAGCGGTGAAGGTCTCCCTAGACTGGTGGAAGAACACAAACAACCTGTCCTTAGGAGTTCCCTGGGAGAAGACTCCATACATACAAGTGCTTACAGATGCAAGCGAAAAAGGATGGGGAGCTAAAGTGGGAGATCATTTCTTTCAGGGTTCCTGGATGCCAACAACCCGCTCTCAATCTTCCAACTTCAGAGAACTGAAAGCGGTTTGGAAAGCTCTGAAACCCGCAGAGTACCTACTCGAGGGCCGGCATGTAAAAATTCTTTCCGACAATACTACGACAGTAGCATACCTCTCTCACCAAGGAGGGACGAGATCAGAGAAGCTGATGTCCATGGCAAGGAAGATCTTCAATTGGGCGGAGTCCCACGTAAGATCCATCTCTGCGATTCACTTGAAAGGAGCACTGAACGTGGAAGCAGACTATCTCAGTCGGCAGTTAATAGACCACACCGAATGGTCTCTAAACCAGGACGTGTTCCAGATACTAATAGAAAGATGGGGCACCCCCCAAGTGGACCTGTTCGCCTCAAAGAGGAACACAAAGGTACCAACGTTCTGTTCCTTGAATCCACGGGACAATCCTTGGGCGCTGGACGCGCTCACGATACAATGGGACTGGGACCTCTGTTATGCATTCCCTCTACTTCCCAGGATAATTCAGAAGCTCAA
Source organism: Bufo bufo (assembly GCF_905171765.1). Classification (NCBI taxonomy): domain Eukaryota; kingdom Metazoa; phylum Chordata; class Amphibia; order Anura; family Bufonidae; genus Bufo; species Bufo bufo. Next base: position 390,941,141 of record NC_053391.1, read on the forward strand.
CCGAGAGGATACTCTAATATTAATAGCCCCTTATTGGCCGAAGAGGAGCTGGTTCCCTTCTTTAAAAAAACCTGTCAGTAGAGGACCCATGGCCTCTTCGCTCCAGGAGGGACCTGCTTCATCAAGGGCCAATCTAACACCCAAACCCGAGTTTCCTCAAATTATCAGCTTGGATCCTGAGGTTGAAATCGCAGGGTCTTTCCGATCGAGTAATATCTACCCTGAAAGCGAGTAGAAAGGTTACCTTCTCGATCTATCTAAAGATTTGGAAGAGGTTTTGTTCCTGGATCGGTAACCCTGCCCCGAACTTAGAGCCGCCTAATTTTCAGAAGATCCTGGACTTCCTCCAGCAGGGTCTCGAATTAGGTCTTAGACCCTCCACCTTGAAGGTACAAGTCTCGGCCCTAGCTTGCTTCTTCGATCAAGATCTAGCCAACCACCGCTGGATCAGAAGATTTATGAAAGCAGTCTCTCGGCTACGCCCTTCTCTAAAATCCCGGATCCCCAACTGGGACCTCAATACAGTGCTCACAGGCCTGACACTCGCCCCTTTTGAGCCCCTGTCAAGTTGTTCCACCAAACACCTATCTCTAAAGACCGCGTTTCTGGTTGCCATCACGTCCGCAAGAAGGCTAGGCGAAATTCAAGCTTTATCAATACAAGAACCCTATCTCCGCATCACCGACGATAGAATTATTCTTAAGTTCGATCCCGGGTTTCTTCCTAAAGTAGTATCTGATTTCCACCGAAACCAGGAGAAAGTTTTGCCTTCCTTTTGTGGTAATCCCTCTAACAATAGAGAATCTAGTTTCCACTCACTAGATGTAAGACGCTCGGTCTTACTGTATCTTGAAGTTACAAAAGGATTCCGTAAAACCAACAATCTATTTGTCTTGTTCTCAGGTAAGAATAAGGGTCTAAAAGCCTCTAGGTCTTCCCTAGCACGATGGATTAAAAATTCCATTTCTATCTGTTATGAGATCCAAGGCCTTCCTTGCCCCTCAAATCTAAGAGCTCCCTCTACCCGAGCTATGTCCTCCTCCCAGGCCGAGCGGGCCAGAGCTTCTCTAGAGGACATCTGTAAAGCTGCTACTTGGTCCAACATTCACACCTTTACGAAACATTATAGACTAGACCTATCTAGTTCAGACTTGTCTTTTGAATGTAAAGTCCTTCAGGCGGTCCCCCCCCCCCCCCAAGTTATAATTTTTAATATCTCCTAGTGGCCGTCGTGGTGATGAGGTGGAAAGCCGGAATTAGACTTACCGGTAATTCAGTTTCCACGAAATCACCACGACGGCACATATATTCCCTACCCTTATTTTATTTCCTAGTGGGGAGGTTATGAAGTAATACCCTCTTGATTTATTTAATTTTTTCTCACCACCTCTTTCTGTCTCTGTAATTTTGGACACACTGGTGCTGGTGGTGGGAGGGGGGGATTTAAACCCTCTCTCTGTTCCTGCCCCTACAGAGGTCAGGGGTCAGTCTCCTAGTGGCCGTCGGGGTGATTTCGTGGAAACTGAATTATCGGTAAGTCTAATTCCGGCTTTCTGTCATAAAAAAGCTGTAAATGTTTGCACTAAAATGAAACATCGGTCCTTAGAAATTTCCCCCATAGACCTCATGCATAAAAACTTTTCTAACAAAACGTCAGCTTAGCCCCTAGATCTCGGCAGCATTGACATGTTTTCTGCATGAGATTTAAGTTATTTTTACAAAGTTGTATAGCTTTTTACCATAAGATGATAAAGCCTACTTTCATAAGGCCACTTTATTCTGGTCAGTATTTTGCATCAGTATTTTTAAGTCAAAACCAGGAGTGCGGCCAAAACACAGAAAATGTGCAAATCTTTCCATTATACATTTTACTCATAGCTCTGGCTTTCAAATAGTGATGCATAATTCTGAGCAAAATACTGCCATCTGAAAATGCCTAATACTGGACAACCCGCTAGATTTTTGGCAGTGAGTTGGCAAAAGAATTAAACTGAGATAATGCATCAAATATTTTATACAGTGATAATAGAATAAAAACAAGTTCACGCCGGGATACGGGCTGCTCCATATTTAACCACTTCCAGACCAGGCCATTTACCCCCTTCCTGACCAGGCCATTTACCCCCTTCCTGACCAGGCCTAATTTAGCAAATCTGACATGTGCCACTTTATGTGGTAATAACTTTGGAACGCTTTTACTTATCCAAGTCATTCAGAGATTGTATTCTTGTGACACATTGTACTTCATGTTAATGGTAAATTTGAGTCAATATGTTTTACCTTTACTGACTCCTATGGAATGCCAAAAACACACTGATAGTGAAGTACTGCTATTGTCGAGTGTAGGCACACTTGAAGTAATACTTACAAGCGCACAGCAGTATATAGGCCCTTCAGAAGAAGCTATAGGAGCGAGTCATCAAGATCCTCCTTCCCGATGATAATCCTATAGGGGGTTCGCTACAATAGTGAAGTACCGTCTCCAATTTGTATAAAACAAGTATTTATTATACTCACAATTCCATAAAAGATATAAGCATTTCTCAAATAAAAGCAACAGTCTTATGCACGCCCGACCCGGGTTTCGCCTTGAGCTTCGTCATGAGATAGATTTATAGAGCCGGTCATTACGGACGCGGCGATACCTAATATGTGTGGATTTAGTTTTTTTTTCCTGTTTTTTATTATAAAATAAGGGGAAAGGGGCGTTTTTTTTTCTTTTTTACTTTATTAATTTTATTGCTTTATTTTATTATAAACTTTTTTTTTTTACTTTTTTTTACTTTACTTTATTTATGACATTCACTTTTGGGGGTCTGATCCCCTCTGCAATGCATTACAATGCATCTGTATTGTAATGCATTGCCTGTTAGTGTATGACACGGAGTCATACACTAACAGGTTGCCTAGGAGACCCAGCCTGAGGCTGAATCTCCTCGGCACCCGTAGAAGGCAGTTCCCAATGCCATGGGGCATTGGGCAGCCTCTGCATGGCATCGGGCTGCCTTGTGTCGCATCGGGTCCCCACCACAGCAGTGCGGGGACTCGATGCGATCGTTCACCTGACACAAACCTCTTCTATGTCGCGGACAGCGCGGACCACTGCATAGAAGGGGTTAATCCAAGGGCATCAGCTTCTACAGCGATGCCGGTGGATACAGCAGGAGCCCAGTTACCACGGACTGCCGGGCCCCTGCAGTGATCGCGCGAGCACCGCTCCGGTGCCCGCGCGATCACTATGACGTACTATTACATCAAATTGTGGGAACTCAGTGGTTCCTATGACTTAACAGTACGTCAAAGGTCGGGAAGGGGTTAAAGAGGCAGTTTCTTTAAAACCAGCAGCCATTCGTTTACATATAGCCATACATGTCGCTGTTGTTTTAAGATTACTAATGCTGGCATGGCATTAAAAAGCTCGAAATTTGTTGTATACAATCCTAGGAGACCTCAGAGTGTCATACATAACTTTTCAGGGCAATTGGAACAGGGCAAATTTATTCTGATCTGAATCAAGTTGCCCCACTGATTCAGCCGAGGTGAATCCAAATCAAATTTTAAGAAATTTGCTCATGAATGGTGGGGATTTTCTACTCAATTTTGATCCTCATGTAGTTTACCATAATGATCAGTCAATCCTATAATAAGAACATTCAAAAACATCAGGGGAGTATCAGGGCTCCGGATGTGAGCTTGACTCATCTGTATCTATACTTAATGTCTAGAGATGATCAGAGAAGATTTAAGATAAAGTCACTTTTAATAAATGAGTTCCAAAGATCCCATGTTGTATGATAATGGTGTAACTTGTCCTCTCTCAGTAGTCTTGATTTCTCAAGATTGTGCAGTGTGTGCATTTGTTTCAGCCATTCTGGAATTGAGGGGGGTGATTTCTCTTTCCAAAGTCTAGGAATTAAAAGTTTAGCAGCATTAAGGATATGTAGTGTGAGGGGATGTTTAACGTTTGAGGAGCGGCAATCAAATACGCTAAAGAAGAATAGTCTTGGTGGAATTTCAGCGCGTGTATTGAAAATGTGTCCTAGGATAGCAAAAATATTCCTCCAAAACACCTTCATGCATTTACAGGTCAACCATATGTGTGATAGTGTACCACGTTCTTCCTCACATCTCCAACACCAGGGGGACACACTTGGGAACATACGGTGTAATAATATCGGAGTTCTGTACCATCGTGATATCAGTTTAAAATGCATCTCCTGTATTCTGGGTAATACTGACTTTGATCTGGCATTCAGGATGATATCTCTCGTTTCGGTTTCGTTGAAAGTGATCCCTAACTCAGAAGCCCATTTGGAAAGGTAGGAAGGAGGTAGATCAGAATTATTTATTATATTGTATATGGTTGAGATCGGTCTCTTGATTGGAGAGCCAATATTTATACTCTTCTGGATAGTGGTCATAGGCAAAGAGAGGGAGTTATAGGCCTCAGAAGCCAAAATACATCTTTTAAAATGTGTATATTCTTTGCTTGTGAGATTTAGGTCTTGAAAGCATAAGTTTAAATCGTCTTTTGAAATAAATGTATTTCCACTAAATAGGTTCGTGATTGGGGAATTATACAGCTCTGAAATGTTTAGGACTTTTTCTTTAACTAATTTCAGTTTAGCCGGAATTAGTGTGCCTATTGGGGTGGTTGCGCAGTATGTTGGTAGAAAGCGAATTTGTTTGTTCAACCTATGCCAAACTTTCAAGGATAGTGTGGTTAAAAGATCTTTAATTTTGGGTTGAGAAGGCCTGGCAGTTTCCCTGGTCTTCCACAAAAGTATTTGTGGATTAGGAGGAAGGGATTCCTTCTCTAGTTCATGCCATAATTTCCTGCTTGGTTTAACCGTCCATTCCAATAATTTGGTAATATGTACCGACATGTGATATTTTTGAAAGTCTGGGACTGCCAAGCCCCTTCTAGATCTGGGCCTAATTATTGTATCATAAGATATTCTACTGCGTCTTGACCTCCAGATAAAGCTCATAATCTTTCTCCTGTGAGGGTGGTGTAAAATTGTTTAGGAATGTCAATCGGTAGTGCTTGAAGGATATATAAAATTTTAGATAGTGATATCATCTTTATTGCATTTATTCTCCAGGATATGAAGAGGTTTTCCCAGTCTTTTAAGTCTGTATCTAGTTTGGATAAAAGGGGTAGGAAGTTCAATTGGTATAGTTCAGTGATGCTTCTACTGATGTTAATGCCTAAGTACTTAAAGGAGATAGGAGCAGGTTTTAAAGGGGAGGACGAGATCACCTCCTGACAAATATTTTGAGGAACAGATACATTATATATTTCTGATTTTTGCCAGTTTATTTTAAAGTTAGATATAACACTAAAATCTTCTAATTCCCGTATTAGTGCAGGGACTCCATTTCTTGGGTTGGTAATCATAAAAAGGGTGTCATCTGCATAAGCAGCAATTTTCTGTTGTGTGCTCGAAGTATAGATACCTTGTATCGAGGGGTTGGTCCTAATCTTAGCTAGAAGGGGCTCCAGGGACAAAACAAAGAGGATAGGAGAAAGGGGGCATCCTTGTCTCGTACCGTTGGTAATTAAAAATGTGTCGGAAACAGAATAATTTACTCTTACTGCAGCTGACGGAATGGTATACATAGCAAGTATTTTTGATATGAATGGTTGTGGGAAGCCAAAATTGTTCAGCACCTCCTCCAAGTAACTCCAACTTATCTTGTCAAATGCCTTTTCAGCATCAGTTGTGACAAATGATAAGGGAAAGTTTTTAGATTGTGCAAATTGTATGGCATGAAGAACCCTATAAATATTATCCTTGGACTCTCTGCCTTCTGTGAATCCAACTTGGTCCGGATGTAGTATACCAGGGAGGATGTGCTGAAGTCTCATGGCTATAAGCTTGGCGTAAATTTTTATGTCAACATTCAATAATGATATTGGCCTATAATTAGAGCAGATGGAATTATCTTTACCTTCTTTTGGTATTACTGTGATATGAGCCAGCAGGGACTCTGCACGGAATGAGTCACCGCTCGCTATACCATTAAAATAAGTGCCTAAATGTGGGGAAAGGTTTTTCAGAAATTTTTTATAATAGCTAGCTGTCAGTCCATCTGGGCCTGGACTCTTACCATTTGGCAACGATTTTACCACGGATTCTATTTCTTCCTGCGAGAAAGGTCTGGTTAGTCTAGACTGCTGATCTACTGATATTTTAGGGAGAGGAAGTGAACCTAAGAAATCTCTAATTTTGGATTTTAGATCTGTTGGGGCAGGTGACTTTCCAAGGTTGTATAGCTCTTCGTAGTACCGTCTAAATACCTCCAAGATATCAGAAGTTGATCTCTAATTTTTGTGATATATGACTTATTTTTCTGTTATCGGAGGAGTCTAGCCAGTCTCTTTCCACATCTATTATCTTCTAAATATTTGCTGAGTTTCGCTAGATATAAATATTTCAAATTTTTCTGGTCTAATAGGTCAAGCAGTCTAGATCTCAGAGTAATGAGGTCATTCATAATCTTTTTCTCTAATGAAAGTTTGTGGGCTGACTCAAGGATGTGAATTTGAGACAAGAGATCTGATATCTGTCTCTCACTTTGTCTTTTTTGGTACGCACCTAGTCTGATAAGTCTGCCTCTAATGACGGCTTTATGCGTTTCCCAAATCAAGGAATTGCAAGTACCTGCCTTTACATTTTCAAAGAAAAAAGAGTATATATCAGTTGCAAGAGCTGTGACGTCATCAGGGTGCTTCAATAAACTTTCATTTAGCGACCATTTATACCTTTTCATTTTGTCGTCTCTGAGGGAAATGTGTATCAATAAAGGAGCATGGTCTGAGAGCTGAAAGGATTTGTAGCTAGCTTTTTTCAATAATTGAATATCTTTATGATGCACAAAGAAATAATCTAACCTGGAGTATGTCTCATGGGCAGAAGAGAAAAAGGAGTAATCTCTACAAGTGGGGTTTAAAAATCTCCATGCATCTATTAAATTACGTTGACGTAAAAGTTTCTTTAAGGTTTTAAGATTGCTATAAGCTAGTCTCGCCTTTCCTTTTGTGGTGTCTACAGTTGGCTCAAGGGGGGTATTTAAGTCCCCTCCTAGGATTAGCATCCCTTCAACAAATCCCTCTAGCCTATTAATAATTGTCTCCATAAACCTATGTTGCAATATATTGGGGGCATAGAAATTAGCAAATGTATACATTTTACCATATATGGACCCTTTAACAAATAAATATCTACCTTCGGGATCAGATAAAGTGTTCTTATGTTGGAATCCTAAAGTTCTACTGAAAACTATGGAGACACCTTTTCTTTTGCGGGTCGGAATGGTAGAGTTATACCATTGGTTATAATGGAAGGTTTTAGAGAAAGGTGTGAATGTTTTTTTTAAAGTGAGTTTCCTGGAAAAATGCTACACCTACTTTCTCTTTTTTTTAAATACATTAAAATTTTGGATAGTTTCTTTGGGATGTTTAGGCCATTCACGTTGTAAGATGCACAGATAAGATCAGCCATAATCATAACTTTTGAGAATAGTTTTGCGACTTATCTTAATAATGAGTCCCTGATGTTGAAGCAAAGGGTGGGTTGGGGTAAATTGTATAACATAACACATTAATAACGCAAAAATAGTACATATTCTAACACGAATATGGGTACTAAAGAGAATAATTTGTCCTGTCTGTTATGGCACCCACGTCAGTTTGGTGCCCAGGGTCCTATATAACAGGAATGACTTCCTCCCAAGATGGTAGTGTGGGTGGAAGTGGGGGGTGTAAAAGGTGCCGGTTCAGTTAAGGTCTGTTCAGATCTTAACAGAAGGGCACACTGGATGAGAGCAGCACAGATAAGATTGGCCTGCTCCTCAGTTTAAATGAGATCGATTAAATATGTAACATATATCTCAACCTAAAAGAAGAACGTTATTGACAAGTAGAACAAATACTTATCAATTATGTTATCAACTCTAAGAGTGTGCAAACTACTTATGTGACAAACATGGATAAGAACATACACATATGACGACTATGTGTTGAAGTGTGGTGTATGTGCATTTTACCACATAACGACATCACATGTTTCAGTCCCCAGCTGGCGTTCGATGTGGCTTCTGCGGAGCTTTAGGAGCAGGTAATCCCTCTGAGGTTTTAGTTTTCTTCGTCTTTGATGTGGTTACCAATGTCCATTGGGGTATCTCTGGAACAGGTGGTTCAGCATCTTGTGTGTCACCTATAATCCTGTCCTTGATAGACAGTTCCTGAAGGGTATATCTTTGGGTTCCCTGATTACCAAAAGTTTTCCATTATGGGTAATTAGGAGTCCAAACGGGAAAAGCCACTTGTATTTTAGTCCTCTTTCCCTTAGTGCCATAGTGAGAGGTTGGAGGTTACGTCTCAGTTCTAACGTTTGTCTAGAAATATCCTGGAAGATGCGAATCTCTTTATCTTCATAGTCAATTTTTGTTCGCTCTTGCTTTCTGCAAAACCTCTTCCTTCACTTTGAAATCCAGAAGGCAGAGTATATCTCTTGGGGTATCGTTGTCAGAGTTTCTTGGTCTGTATACTCTATGGATCCTCTGGAAACCCAAATCAAAGGAGTCTTCTTTTCCCAGAAGTTCACAAAAGATCTGAGAGACAACTGTTCTCAGTTCTGCGTCTGGGACTTTTTCTGTTAAGCCTTTGATCCTCAGATTGTTTCTTCTAGATCTATTTTCTAAATCATCTAGATGTAGTCTGAGCAAATATGTCTCTTTCTGCTGTTCCTTTAGCTTTTTAGAAAGAAAACTGGCATGAGAAGAAAGTGCAGAGGTAGACTCCTCCACCTCTGACATTCTGGACGAGACTTGTCTCATGTCTGACCTCAATTCCGTGATCTCTTTATATCCTACCCTCCCCCCAGTTATCTTTGTTAGATAGATTAAAGGGCACACGGCATACACATGATTACAATATTTATATAGAATTCTATATTACATATACTATGCATGAATATTAATGCTATGTATTTTGTGACTTAATTTTCAGACTCTAAGTTCGTTAATAAAGACTACGGTCCTTCCTAGGTTGTTAATAAAATGAATCCCCAGGTTTTATAATTATTACTGATATGTTTATTATAAATCCAACTTTGAATCTCGAGATTATTAATAAAGACTACGGTCCTTACTGATCTAGGAATAAAGAGTCTTTCAAGACATAATATCCTGGTACACAATAACATGCAATTTTATTTACTGTATTCTGTGCATGATTATGAATGATATGTACTCTATATTATGTCTATAATTTTATGTATACATTGGAAAAGAATTGTACATTGACATAAATGATTTGTATGCCTGATATATGAAAATTTTTCAATAAAAACAAAATGTTACAAGAAACTGTGACAAAGAGAAATAGATATACGGTACATGGTCAGAGTATTGTCAAGAGTTCTTTACCCTCAGCTCAGTGTCCATTCAACCTTGAGTTGAATAAATGAGAGATGATAGATTGGCTGTTAGGGATGCACTGCCTGAAAACCATTATGGTTGAGAGAGTGTACGAAATCTCTAAAAGTCAAGCTATACTAGAGCCTGAGTGACACTGTGTAGCTTGCAGGGAAGATCAAAATGAGCTTCCTAGGTTCGTTGTGTTTAAAATCATATCTATGTGTGTATACTAGAATTATATATGGATTGTTGAATATAGACAGCCAATGACATACCTTTACAACAAGATAATAGATCTAGTTAGGTCAGTTTCACACGGGTGTGCAGCTATCAAACGGACCTTATTCTCCAGGGCAAACATGCTCCTGTGAAACTGGCCTAAATGTGGTCAGCATAGATATGACCGCACTCTTGGCTTAAAACACAATTTACATATAGAATTAAAGGGATTGTCCTAGACTCCACTAAGCTGTTTTCAGCAGTTTCATGGAGTTTGAATAGAGCAATATGCTTTACCGATACTCCATTTTAATGAGGTGGTGGTGGGAGATGGCTTCAGAACTTCTGTTCTTATGAACAGTGGGGGTCCAAAGGGTTAAAATCATTGCAATCAGAAAATTATCACCCGTCTGGGACAGCCTCTTTAAAGGGGTTCTCCAGGAATTAAGAAAATGAAAATATTTAAATATTACTTTATTATAAATATATTCCCAAATACTTCATGAGTTATAATGGCTTGTTTTATCTAGGGGACAATAATTAGGAGAAATAAAATGGCTGCCATCCTATTGGTACACACAGAACCTGTCCTAATCACACAGGAGGACAAGTTACCTCAGAACACTGAGCTAAAGAGCTGCCTCATCCTTCTCTCTGCTCTACTTGTCAGGGATTATGATCTTAAATACGGGTGAATCTCTGTGGGAATGGAGATGGTGAGGAGACATCAGAGGATTGTGGGGTGTGGCTAATGAGCAGCAGCATTTGTATGCAGTCTCTATTACCATAGTCTGTCCTGTCCTTTTTCTCTGTACTAAATTCCCAAGAGATCTGCTGTATTTAGGACCATAATCTCTGACAAGCAGAGCAGAGAGGAGGATGAGGCAGTTCTTTAGCTCAGTGTTCTGAAGTTGCTTGTCCTCCTGTGTGATTAGGACAGGTTTTGTGTGTACGAATAAGACTGCAGCCATTTTATTTCTCCTGATGATTGCTCCCCAGAATAACGAGCCATTATACCTGTACTTCTAGAGGAGAGTCTGCGATGCTGATGTGTAGTGGTGAATACTTGATAGTTGTCCCGATTCTCCAGTCCGGGGGAAGTAGCCAGGCAATACGTGACCCGGCCGGCAATACGTTTCCTAATAAAAAAAGCTTCTGCTTCATATTGGAGCGCTGGTGATGTCACGCTAGCTTACAGCTACAGGAGCTGTCAGATTTTTGTTCCACAATTCATTGCATTACTTTTTTGTATTTAGCTTGTTTTACAGCCTGTATTATATTCCAGAGTTGCATTTACAATTTTATATAGGCTTCAGAGCTGAACTCTCAGCAGCTGGAGCTAAGGCAAATGTTTTCCCCACAACAGAAGTACTAGACTGCACTACATATTGCTATTTTAACAAGAAGTTGTGGCTTTATTCGTACCATTTGTTTATCCATTATCCAGTCTTTGGCCACAGTCTGCCAACTCACAGTCCCCATCAAAGATTCACAATATAGATTTCCCAGGGGTTATCCCATGACTAATGTAAAAAATTAAAATCAGACATCATATAGTACATGACAGTCTCTTTCTAACAAAGCTAGAACCAGCCCTGCACCTCACATGAATCCAGAAATATTCCTGTTCATTGCTTGGCTAGATGTATATCAAACTGAAGGCTCAAGGGAGTGTCTTTTCTGCTGCAAAAACTTTAATTACATGCAATTACAAAAGTATTCAGATCCAGGTCCTGGTTTTGAAAACTGTAGAATATTTTTGGTGGGACAACCCCTATAAATGCATGAATTGAATAAAGAAATCAGGATGATGCACTATAGGTGTCATTCTCACTTTGCCAAGTAATAGTTTGTGCATTGGCTGATGTCCACTGCTGTAATATGTTGAGAGGAAGTACAGATACACATATGTGACTGAACACACATCACACATTAGTAACACTAAACAGCCTCATATGACATCATCTTTAAAGTAAATAGCGCTCACATTTTGTTTGGCAGGCTGTAATTCAATAGAAAATACAAGGGGCTTTCTATGAGTAATTCATTTCATGCCATGGATGCAAGGACAGATACATAACATAAATCATGTGTCATTGCCAAGATATAAATAACAGAGCTAAAGATAATGGAAATGTTTTTCAGATCTTGGTCTCCAAAAGAGACCTGTATGTAATAAGAAATAGATTTAGAAGTGCAGGTGGTCTGCCCAGGTCACTTGGGGCACCAGATTATTATTATTGTTCTTATATCTGATCCTCCATTATTCAGTGCCTATATTCACAGATTACAGCACTAACGTGATACTTCTATAAGTAGGTCCACAATTCAGCACAGACCACTAATATTGTGTCTATTAGATATATAGACAGAGTGCGAAGCAATGCAGAAAGTCATTTAAGGCTACTTTCACACTTGCGGCAGGACAGATCCGACATGCTGTTCACCATGTCGGATCCGTCCTTCCGCTATTTCGCCGTGCCGCCAGACCGCCGCTCCGTCCCCATTGACTATAATGGGGACGAGGCGGGGCATGGCGGTGCACGGCGAAAGGCCGCTGGAGTAAAAGTCCTGCATGTCCGACTTTTTAGTCCGACGGCTTTCGCCGTGCTGCGCCGGAGCTCCGCCCCCGTCCCCATTATAGTCAATGGCTGACGGAGCGGCAGTCCGGCGGCACAGCGAAATAGCGGAAGGATGGATCCGACATGGTGAACAGCATGTCGGATCCGTCCTGCCGCAAGTGTGAAAGTACCCTAAGTAGGCTACTTGATGCTTAGTATTTGAATTGAAACCGTACAGCAACCTGTTACAATCTACACAGTTGAGTCACATTATTATGACTACTTTCGATGTTGGCAGTGCGTAACTCATGAAGTTAGTCACGTGTGGTTGGCTGGCTTGGTGGGTATATAAGGTGTGCGATATGCTGTCGGCACATATATCCTTTGTTGCTGTCATGGTTAAAAAGGGTGATTTATCAGACTTGCAAAAAGGAATGATTATTTGCTTTCGGGCAATATTTCTGAAACTGCGCAGTTTGTGGACCATTCGCGTGCTGCTGTGGTGAAAGTGTATTATGAGTGGACAAATGGTACCATTGTGAATAAGGGACATGGAAACTGCGGGGCACCACATGTCACTGATGTGAGAGGTAAACGTCAGGTAGGAAGGTGCAAAAGGGCAGACTGGCAGCTCACCACCAAAATGATCCAGGGACGTGTGTCCAAAACAACAGTTCAGTGAACCCTACTGAGTATGATGTTCTGAAGCAGATGTGTGGTCACTGCACTTCTGCTAAGAAACTTGCATCGGCATAAAAATCTTCAATTTTTGCAGTAGTGTTCGAAATGGACCTTCGCTGATTGGCAAAGGGTTGCCTTCTCCGATGAGTCATGTTTTCCTCTTCATTGAATGGATGGATGTTGGAGTGTCAAGTGAGAAGCATTAGAAAACAAATACCCAGCAACCATTGCTGAATGAACACAAGCTGGTGGTGGCATCGTCATGGTCTGGGGAATGTTTCCATGATATTCTTTGGGCCCACTCATCCATGTGGTAGGTACTCTCAACCGATTTCGTATGAATCCATCCTTGCAGATCACATACAACCATCCACGCCGATTGTCTTCCCTAGAGCAGAAGGGATCTTCCAGTAAGACAGTGCAACATGTCACACAGATAGAAAAGTCTGCAATTGGCTGGAACAGTATGACTAAGACTTCCAAGTACTATCATGGCCCTCTAATTCCCTAAACTTGAACCTAATTGGGCTGTGATCTCTGGGACCACCTAAATCATCGTGTTCGGACTATGGATCCTTCCTCCACGCACCCTCCAGCTGCTGTGTGATGCACTGCAGTAAGCATGGCTCCAAAAGCAGCTGTCACAGTCGTTACCTCTGACTGTGACCTTCCGTCCTTGCTTGTTCGGCGCTCCTCGCTGAAGTTTTGTTCCTGTGTTATTTGTGGTTCTTTATGGGTTAACTCCCCTGTGTGCCTATTAGGAGTTAATCCTCTGTCTGCTCCATGGGTGTGGCCTCTCTGCTGCACCCATGGAACCTGTATATAAGGCTGGTGTGTGTTGTCTTGTCCTGCTCCTGGTTTGTACTCTCTCTCCCATGTTGCTGACCCATGGGATCTGTGTCTGTCTGTGCTCTGTGGGTTTCCCTACTTGTTCATTGACGTCCTCTTTCCTGTCTTTCTGTTATCTGTTCTGCCAGTTATGTTTTAGTTACCTTGTGTGTATTCATATGTCTCTGTTCAGCAAGCCCTTGCTGCACCTTTCTTTGCAGCAGACTGGTATGCGCAAGGCCATGCAGTTTACTACTGGTGGAGCAAGTCCTTCTCTGCTCATTGCCACTCCTGCTCCCTTGCGTGAACTCCTGCTTGTATTTTTAGTTACCTTGTGTGTATTCATATGTCTCTGTTCAGCAAGCCCTTGCTGCAGTGCGCCTAGCTGCAGAGTGCTATGCGCAAGGCCACACAGTATACCACTGGTGGAGCTAGTCCTTCTCTGCTCATTGTCACTCCTGTTTCCTTGCTATGTATTTCTGCTTGTGTTATTAGTTGCCCTGTTTTGTATTTGCCTGTCTGTTATGTTTGCCTATGTGCCGTCGGTACCTTCTGGTACCTGTTGTCCATTCGTTCCTGCTGTCACTGTCTAGTTCACGCTCCAGAGTGGATCCTGGCAACTTCCTGCGGCAAAGCCTAACCCTACCTTCTGGGGCCCTAGTGAATACCAGGAGTTGCTTAGTCACGCCCCTCTGGAGTATTACTAGACAGTGGCGCAGTGGGGGTTTTCTCCCACTGTGCTGACGGTACATAGAGCTCATGTTTTGTCTGTGCTGCCTTCCCTGTTTTTTGTTTGTGCAATAAACTCTTGTGTGTCTGTACCTGATTTCCATTTGTTTATTGCTTGACGATGCGGTGGTCTCTCCTGGGACCTCCAACTCGTGACAGCAGCAAAAGTTCTAGCGGTCCATCTGCACAGAAAGATGGACCCTGCAACGATTGCTGGAAAAACTGCATTCTTTGATGCCTTTTGACAGAAATTAGAATCATACGTTTTTCATCATTTGCATTGCAGGATCTAAGACGTATTCACATCACATTTTTGTACCATGTTTAACATATACTTTGGATGCAAAAGCAGAGTACACTGCATTATGTACACAGTCTTGTCACATTATTATGGCCACCAGCTAATATTCAAAGTATCTGCCGTGTGCAATACAAACAGCCTCTAGACAGGATGGGAGTGACTCAGTAAGGTCCTGGTAGTTTCTCACTGGTATCTGGATACCTGTTGCGCAAATGAGTGTAAAAAGTCGCAAATTTTTGCTCAATCGCTTACATTTTGCTCAACAGAGTGCATAAAAGTAGCAAAAGCGCTATTATGCAACTTTTTGATGCCAGAGTTCTGGAGTTGAAGTTATGATAAATCAGGGCCTGAGTGTCTAGTGAATCTTTTCTATCTGTAAATGCAGAATCTTAATAGCTAAGTGAAGGTACACTAAAGAGTACCAACATATCCAGCAGTATTTATTGCTGGATATGTGGAATAATTTTCACAAAATTGCACTATAAGGGTATGACCACATGGTATGAAGCCACCCTGAAGTTGACCCCTTAACAGGCTCTAATTAAAGTGATTTAACCACCTCCGGACCGCCTAACGCAGGATCGCGTTCCGGAGGTGGCAGCGCTGCGCACAATCAGGCTGGAGATGTGTTTTTTTTAACCCCTAACAGGTATATTAGACGCTGTTTTGATAACAGCGTCTAATATACCTGCTACCTGGTCCTCTGGTGGTCCCCTTTGTTTGGATCGAACACCAGAGGACACAGGTAGCTCAGTAAAGTAGCACCAAGCACCACTACACTACACTACACCCCCCCCGTCACTTATTAACCCCTTATTAGCCCCTGATCACCCCTGATCACCCCATATAGACTCCCTGATCACCCCCCTGTCATTGATTACCCCCCTGTCAATGATCAACCCCCTGTAAAGCTCCATTCAGATGTCCGCATGATTTTTACGGATCCACTGATAGATGGATCGGATCCGCAAAACGCATACGGTCGTCTGAATGAAGCCTTACAGGGGCGTGATCAATGACTGTGGTGATCACCCCATATAGACTCCCTGATCACCCACCTGTCATTGATTACACCCCTGTCATTGATCAACCCCCTGTAAAGCTCCATTCAGATGTCCGCATGATTTTTACGGATCCACTGATAGATGGATCGGATCCGCAAAACGCATACGGACGTCTGAATGAAGCCTTACAGGGGCGTGATCAATGACTGTGGTGATCACCCCATATAGACTCCCTGATCACCCCCCTGTCATTGATTACACCCCTGTCATTGATCAACCCCCTGTAAAGCTCCATTCAGATGTCCGCATGATTTTTACGGATCCACTGATAGATGGATCGGATCCGCAAAACACATACAGGCGTCTCCCTGGAGCCTTCCAGGGGGGGTGATCACCCCATATAGACTCCCTGATCACCCCCCTGTCATTGATCACCCCCCCCCCCCTGTCATTGATCACCCCCCCCCCCCTGTCATGCTGCATTCAGATGTCCGTATGATTTTTACGGATCCACGGATACATGGATCGGATCCGCAAAACACATACGGACATCTGAATGGAGCCTTACAGGGGGGTGATCAATGACAGGGGGGTGATCACCCCATATAGACTCTCTGATCACCCCCCTGTCATTGATCACCACCCCTGTCATTGATCACCACCCCTGTCATTGATCACCCCCCCTGTCATTGATCACCCCCCTGTCATTGATCACCCCTCTGTAAGGCTCCATTCAGACATTTTTTTGGCCCAAGTTAGCGGAATTATATATTTTTTTTCTTACAAAGTCTCATATTCCACTAACTTGTGTCAAAAACTAAAATCTCACATGAACTCACCATACCCCTCACGGAATCCAAATGCGTAAAATTTTTTAGACATTTATATTCCAGACTTCTTCTCACGCTTTAGGGCCCCTAGAATGCCAGGGCAGTATAAATACCCCACATGTGACCCCATTTCGGAAAGAAGACACCCCCAGGTATTCCGTGAGGGGCATATTGAGTCCATGAAAGATTGAAATGTTTGCCCCAAGTTAGCGGAAAGGGAGACTTTGTGAGAAAAAAATAAAAAATATCAATTTAACTTGTGCCAAAAAAAAAAAAATTCTATGAACTCGCCATGCCCCTCATTGAATAACTTGGGGTGTCTTCTTTCCAAAATGGGGTCACATGTGGGGTATTTATACTGCCCTGGCATTCTAGGGGCCCCAAAGCGTGAGAAGTCTGGTATCCAAATGTCTAAAAATACCCTCCTAAAAGGAATTTGGGCACCTTTGCACACCTAGGCTGCAAAAAAGTGTCACACATCTGGTATCGCCGTACTCAGGAGAAGTTGGGGAATGTGTTTTGGGGTGTCATTTTACATATACCCATGCTGGGTGAGATAAATATCTTGGTCAAATGCCAACTTTGTATAAAAAAATGGGAAAAGTTGTCTTTTGCCAAGATATTTATCTCACCCAGCATGGGTATATGTAAAAAGACACCCCAAAACACATTCCTCAACTTCTCCTGAATACGGAGATACCACATGTGTGACACTTTTTTGCAGCCTAGGTGGGCAAAGGGGCCCATATTCCAAAGAGCACCTTTCGGATTTCACTGGTCATTTTTTACAGAATTTGATTTCAAACTCCTTACCACACATTTGGGCCCCTAGAATGCCAGGGCAGTATAACTACCCCACAAGTGACCCCATTTTGGAAAGAAGAGACCCCAAGGTATTTCGTGATGGGCATAGTGAGTTCATAGAACTTTTTATTTTTTGTCACAAGTTAGTGGAATATGAGACTTTGTAAGAAAAAAAAAAAAAATCATCATTTTCCGCTAACTTGTGACAAAAAATAAAAAGTTCTATGAACTCACTATGCCCATCAGCGAATACCTTAGGGTGTGTAATTTCCGAAATGGGGTCATTTGTGGGGTGTTTGTACTGTCTGGCCATTGTAGAACCTCAGGAAACATGACAGGTGCTCAGAAAGTCAGAGCTGCTTCAAAAAGCGGAAATTCACATTTTTGTACCATAGTTTGTAAACGCTATAACTTTTACCCAAACCATTTTTTTTTTACCCAAACATTTTTTTTTTATCAAAGACATGTAGAACAATAAATTTAGAGCAAAATTTATATATGGATCTCATTTTTTTTGCAAAATTTTACAACTGAAAGTGAAAAATTTCATTTTTTTGCAAAAAAAATCGTTAAATTTCGATTAATAACAAAAAAAGTAAAAATGTCAGCAGCAATGAAATACCACCAAATGAAAGCTCTATTAGTGAGAAGAAAAGGAGGTAAAATTCATTTGGGTGGTAAGTTGCATGACCGAGCAATAAACAGTGAAAGTAGTGTAGGTCAGAAGTGTAAAAAGTGGCCTGGTCTTTCAGGGTGTTTAAGCACTGGGGGCTGAGGTGGTTAACTATTTGGACTGCACTGCTTATTCAGCCTGTATTTGTAACGGCTGTGCGGTCCTAATTAGCTTAAAGGGAACCTGTCACCGGGATCTGTGTATAGAGCTGAGGACATGGGTGGCTAGATGGCCGCTAGCACATCCACAATACCCAGTCCCCATAGCTCTGTGTGCTTTTATTGTGTAAAAAAAAAAAAATGATTTGATACACATGCAAATTAACCTGAGATGAGTCCTGTACGTGAGATGAGTCAGGGACAGGACTCATCTCAGGTTAATTTGCATATGTATCAAATCGTTTTTTTTACACAATAAAAGCACACAGAGCTATGGGGACTGTGTATTGCGGATGTGCTAGCGGCCATCTAGCAACCCATGTCCTCATCTCTATACCCCAAATCCAGGCGACAGGTTCCCTTTAAAAGGAGGTGTCTCATCTCGCCGTTACTAAGGTGAGATGAGACACAGTCCTGACCATCAGCCGGCCAGGAAACAGAAGAGCACTCCAGTGCTCACTATTTTAGTAGCTCCCATTGCTGTGCATTCGGGACAGCGTAGCACAGCTAGTTACACTTTTTCTGAGTTAGGGAAAAACCCCAGATTGCTGTGCTACACTGTTTCCGTAGCTGTCTAAGTATCTGAAAATACTGTGTAGGTATCCTGAGATGACCTCTAGATCATCATTGGTGATATTGTAGCTCCTTGCTTTCTTCCCAAGCTGTGAATTGATCCCCTTACCAAAAACTCTTTAGTCACTGCAAATGAGTTACAATGCTATAGACATATACAGTGGTGCTTCGTGAACCTGTCAGAATTGTGTATATTTCTGCATAAATTTGACCAAAAATTTAAATCAGTTTCACACAAAATATTAGATGTAGTTTTAAGTCAAATGTATACAGAAATTTCGAAAACTACTGTACAGGTAAACAAGAAATCACTAGTTTTTCGGCTGATTTGCATATTTTATCAGGATGAAAGATGTAAGATTTACGATAATTGTACATCTCTCTGTGTAATCAGGAATATGCTACCAGTAATCAATAGAACTGAATGAGGGAGGAATGATTGTGGTAGTGATCATTCCTCCCCATTCACTTGGCTTGTGTAATAGGCTGATGCAAATTAGATAGACAATTTTTTATTTGCGGCCCCTTGAAATAGAGCGATGTGACAATGCGGCCTCAGACCAAAAAAGGTTGTGCACCCCTGGTGTAGAGGGAGTGGTTTGCTAGATACAGTGATCTAATGTCAATGCCATTTGCTATTAAAGGGTATCAGCAGATTTGTACATATAAAACTAACTGACCTGTTACATGTGCACTTGGCAGCTGAAAGCATCTGTGTTGGTCCCATGTTCATATGTGCCCGCATTGATGAGAAAAATGAAATTTTAATATATGCATATGAGCCTCTAGGAGCAACGGGGGCGTTGCCGTTACACCTAAAGACTCTGCTCTTTCTGCAATTGCCACGCACTGCGCACTTTGATTGAAAGGGCCAGGCAGTGAAAATGTACCTGTACCTGACTTCTCCTAAAGTCATTGAAAGTGGAGAGGGCATGGCAGTTGCAGAGTAAGCAGAGCCTCTAGGTGTAAAGGCAACGCCCCCGTTGCTCCTAGAGGATAATTTGCATATATTAAAATGACATTTTTCTCAGCAATGTGAGCACATATGAACTTGGGTCCAACACAGATGTCTTCAGCTGCCAAGTGCACATGTAACAGGTCAGCCAGTGTCATAGGGACAGATCTGCTTACAGATGCCCTTTAAAGTTACTTTTCTCTATAAAGCCTGGATAATCCAATTAACCCAGACCATACCCCATAATTCCAGACCTCATATCAGCCCCAACTACTCAAACCACAGACCATACCTCAGATCAGACCAGATCCCCAGATTAAACCCCTTTAAATCACTCACTTCTCCTTTCTTCTCTTCTGCAGTCTCCTCTTTAGCTTTGGGCACTGCCCCATATAATGTCCAGAAATCAGGGCTCTATATAACACTATTATACGGTATGGTACTTTATGCATATGCAGCGTCCCACTCAGGAACACATGGGAACTGCAAAATAGCTTTAAAACTGCAGTTTCATATTGTATGTTATTTTGCACTGCAACACCTGTTGTATCCCTGTTCATAGGCTGGTCTGGTGTAATTTATACATCCCACCACTAAATGGGGATAAAACGTAGGTTCTATAAATACCTAGGTCAGGCCTATTTAGTGAGAGAGAGTCAGTGTGTGGAGATTAGACAGAATGCTTCACTGATCTCAAGTGATTCTGCTGAGTTTGAGAGAGGGCAGATCTAGCTCTTCTACTCAGTTAAAGTCTAGTCCAGAAAGGGACCAAGGAAAGTATTAACAGCCAAAGGATAAAAGCCACCAACCAGGCATTAAAGACCTTTGGATATTCAGGTGTAGGATACCATAGCCTCCGGCAACCTCACCAAATTACACTGATACAGAATTTTACGGCTAAGCTTAAATCCAGCCAAGAAAGTCTATAAACAGTGGATTTACAGATTAACTCTACTGCTAACCAAAAACTGCATTTTGATAGATGTACCTACTGGAACCAACATCAGTAAAAGTTGTGAGTTGTATCTTACCACTGTCTACCTCATTATTACCACTATTGGTTGTACCACCATTAACGGTACTGGCGTCACGACAAAAACCATCAAGGGCCGCAACAAGCACCCTAAGCACCCCTAACATCAATGGCACCTCAACCTCCATCTAGGCTGGTGCCTCCCTACCACAGAGTGTGCCCCGGAGGATTTCGTGCTGTCCACCTCAACACTGTGCTGCCAGCCCAGGGAGGCTTTCCGCTAACCGTGAGTAAACTGATGAACTGTGTGTTATTATTTGGCTCCTCATCGGTCCACCGTGCACCTCACGTGTTGCCCCTGCGCTACTGGCTGGCTGCACATAGAGCATGGTACTGTTATGTTAACAGCACGTATGGCTAGCTATGTGCTGTCAACATAGATCTCAAAACTGAGATCTCAAAACCTGCTCATAGGGATTCTGATTTATAAAGAGGATTACATTACAAGTCCAGCTAAAAAAATGATATGCTAAATATTACTAAGCAGCTTGAATCCTTCACTAGTCTCATAACATACTTGTGAGAGAAAACCTCACATTTCTGCCAAAACCTACACAGTACTCACCACATGCTTACATCTAATAAGCCAAAAAATTAGTTCTCAATACGTGGCACATCTATGAATTATTTCTCAATTATTCTAATATACCATATTTTCCAGCCTATAAGATGACTTTCTAACACTAGAAATTATGTTCAAAAGGGTACGCTTGACGGGGGGCTATATACAAGGCCCTGCCGCTCACAGGATTATACATTTATAAACTGTAATCTGTAACTTTAACTTTAAATCAGCTCTCTTTTCTTTACTACCTTACTCTCAGCTCCAGTAACTCCCACTAGGCGGCGCAGGCGCGTGACCTCAGTTAGTGAGCGCCGCCCGCACTGCCTGTTACCGGAGCTGAGAGTAAGGTAGTAAAGAAAAGAGAGCTGATTTAAAGTTAAAGTTACGGATTACAGTTTATAAATGTATACTCCTGTTAGCAGCGGGGAGGGGGATCTGTGGATGGCACTGTTATGGGGAGGGGGATCTGTGGATGACACTGTTATAGGGAGGGTGATCTGTGGATGACACTGTCATGGGGTGGATCTGTGGATGACACATATAGCATAAGATGCTATATAGTGTCATCCATAGATCCCCCCATAGCAGTGTCATCCACTGATTCCCCTCCCCATAACAGTGCCATCCACAGATCCCCTCCATAACAGTGCCATCCACAGATCCCCCCCATAACAGTGCCATCCACAGATCCCCTCCATAACAGTGCCATCCACAGATCCCCCCCAATAACAGTGCCATCCACAGATCCCCTCCATAACAGTGCCATCCACAGATCCCCTCCATAACAGTGCCATCCACAGATCCCCCATGGAAATTGACCCACCTCCTTTCCCAGCCTCCAGTAGTTCCTATGTGGGAAACTGGGAATGTGAAAAGAAAAAGATAGGCTACCATGGCAGCCAGGACGCTACTGAAGCCCTGGCTGCCATGGTCAGTTCCCTGGACTGGAGAAGATCGTCTTGTTGACAGGGAGGGCTGGGCAGGCAGGGGTAGTCTTATACGGCGAGTATAGCCCAAACCGTATATTTTAAATGGAAAAGTTGGAGGTCGTCTTATATGCCCATTCGTCTTATACGCCGGAAAATACGGTATAAATTCTAATATATTCACTTAGTGTGAACTTCCTTTCAGTCCGGCCGGGTACAGGAAACAAATGCTCCTGTACTGCGGACCGAACAGAGCTTGGCCACGCTACACTAGAGGTGTGGGGGGGGGGGGGGGAATGAGAGTGACAAGGGAGGGGGGGGGGGGATGAGAGTGACAAGGGGGGGAGGAAATGAGAGTGACAAGGGAGGGGGGGAGGAAATGAGAGTGACAAGGGAGGGGGGGAGGAAATTAGAGTGACAAGGGAGGGGGGAATGAGAGTGACAAGGGAGGGGGGATGAGAGTGACAAGGGAGCGGGGGAATGAGAGTGACAAGGGAGGGGGAGAGACTGACAAGGGGCGGAGTGAGAAAGAGAGTGACAAGTGAGGGGGGATAAGAGTGACAAGGGAGGGGGGAGAAGAGAGTGACAAGGGAGGGGGGAGAAGAGAGTGACAAGGGAGGGAGGGGGAGAGTGACAAGGGAGGGAGGGGGGAGAGAGTGACAAAGGAGGGAGGGGGGAAGAGAGTGACAAGGGAGGGGGGGAAGAGAGTGACAAGGGAGGGGGGAGAAGAGAGTGTCAAGGGGGGGAGAGTGACAAGGGAGGGGGGGAGAAGAGAGTGACAAGGGAGGGGGGAGAAGAGAGTGACAAGGGAGGGGGGGGGGAAGAGAGTGACAAGGGAGTCCCCAGAGCCAGACCAAGAGCCAGAGACCAGATCATCTTATTGTCCTGGTGGTAAGTAGACAATGCAATATGTTTATTATTTAATTGTTCAGTTATTAATACTACATTGGAAACAAATTTACCTCACATTAAAAGGACACTATAGTCCCAGAACCAGTACAGTTTAATGTAGTGGTACTGGTGTCTATAGCCTGTTCCTGCAGAGAAAAGACACTGTGCAGTACTGGTGTTAAAGGAGCACTATAGTGCCAGGAAAACAAACTCTTTTTCCTGGCACTATATAGTTGTTAGGAGTGGTGTCCCCCTCCCACTGGGCTGAAAGGGTTAAAACCCCTTCAGCCACTTACCTTTCTCCAGCGCCGGCACTGGGAACTCTTCTCCCCGATCCTCCTCTCAGCTGCGAATGCGCATGCGCACGCATTCAAAACTATGTTTCGCGTCTTCCCACTGTAATTTTCACAGTGAGAATCGCGGAAGCACCTCTAGCGGCTGTCAGGGAGACAGCTACAAGAAGCTTGATTAACCCTAAGGGAAACATAGCAGTTATTTTAATTTAAATGCTGAGAAAGGGGTGGAACATATGTGATGTCATGTTATGGGCAGATCATCTGATAGGGGCGGGAATTCTTATCTTGCCTAGGGCGGCAAAAATCCTTGCACCGGCCCTGAATATATTCTAATAAACTCTCACTCTTACTATTTTGGAGTATTTTGGTTTATGTCGACTATTTCCTTTAGGGTGCATTAACACGACCATATGAATGGGTCCGCATCCATTCCATAATTTTATAGAAACGGGTGCAAACTGATTCATTTCAATGGGGCCACAAAATATGTGGACAGCAAACAGTGTGCTGTCCGCATCCTTAGTTCCGTTCCGTCACCCAGCAAAAAATATAGAGAATGTCTTATTCTTGTCCGCAATAGACAATAATAGTCATTTTCTATATAGCGCTGGCACTGTCCATTCTGTAAAATCCGGAATGCCCATGGCCAGTATCCATGTTTTGCGGATCTGCAATTTTCGGACCGCAAAACACGGCACAGTCGTGTGAATGTACCCTTAATGTTTGTGTGTGTGATTAAAAGAGATCCACAGTGGTCCACACCCTTAACAATGATCTCGACAGCAGCCCAACCCCTTAACAGTGACCCCCTTCACATCACCCTGCCCCCTTAACAATATGACCTCCACAGCAGCCCGTCCCCTTAACAGTGACCTCTACAGTGGCCCTTTCCCTTAACAGCGACCTCCACAGCACCCTTCCCCCTTGACATTGACCTCCACAGCAGTCCACCCCCTGAACAGTGACAGCCACAGCAGCCCACCCCCTTAAGAGTGACCCACCCCACAAATTACCCTGCCGCCTTAACAGTGACCTCCACAGCAGTCCACCCCTTCACAATGACCCTCCCACAGCACCCCACCTTCTTAACAGTGACCTCCACAGTGATCTCGATAAATGTTATCTCAGCTTTATACATGTCACATCATCCCCCCCACTTGTCACCTTTCCCCCTGCATGCACAATGACCTTTGTATAGTTCACATAACATATCTACAAAACTCTCCCAAGGAAATCAATAGGGTCCCCTCTAATCTATTTTGGCCTATATCCATATCTATAAGTGCAATAAATAAAATAAAATTATCTGCAATCAAAGAGATTAAAAAAATCACTATAACAGGATAACAGGCTGAACTGGATGGACAGATGTCTTTTTTCAGGTGTATAAACTATGTTACTATGTGGTGTCAGGGATCGCTCTCTCTCAGGGGGTCGTACTCACAGACATCTTCAAGGACACCAGGTTTAAGGTCCATACGATGCATTTATTTGGCAGTCTTCACACACCGGCACAAACAAAACAGAAAAAAAAAACACCTGCCCGTCTAAGGACTAACTAAACAAATATGACGTGTCTCTCTGACTCACCTATACATCACAGTTCACACACTGTTTCAGGTGCGGCTTTCTCAGCCCAATAGTCCAGCAGCCTCCAGGCTGTAGCAAATACGAGTCCCCCAAATTCCAGGCTATTTCCCAGCCTCGTAGCCCCTCAGCCTAGCCCGGCTGAAACCACACTCACAGAGACTCAGCAGCACTCTGTTCAAAAGTCTTCTCTCTCTCTCTCTCTCTCTCTCTCTCTCTCTCTCAGACTGACATACTGGGAGGTGCTTTATCCCAGTCTGATTAGAGCAGGGGATCCCTTCCTGCTAGGGAAAACCCGCCTTGGACTGGGGTGGTGGATTGGGAGGTCCCACTGCCAAAACCTACCATCCCAATCCAAGTAAAATCCAGCCCTGAATAAATAAAGAAAATAGCTTCGGCAACTATATTTACTGAAGCCAGCGTCATTCCGGATTTCACCCACCTCAGCCAGTTGAGGAATCTGGGAGAGATATACCTCCCTTCCAGGACTTTCCCATGCATTTTACAGTTCACATCGCCACAGTGGTTTTAATTAGTAAAAAATAAACATGTAGGAGACATTCTACCTTTAAGAAAATTGAATAAAAATACATTTTGAAAGAGAATAAAAAATTTGAAAGCATTTTCAATCCACTAGAGTAGAGTAGGGCCCTCCCAAAAGACTCCACCTTGCCATGGTGGCAGGCTTTTGGCCAACAGAAATGCTAATGGTTACGTATGTAATGTGGTGTAGGATGCAGGGCGAGTATGCATTTGGGGGTGGGACCAAGGGTGTTGATGGTGCTGTGGGTCTAGGGGTGGAGCCTGGTCAGTGCCATAGGGGGCACCACAAAATTTGCCTATATGGGGCCCTGAAATTCCTGATGGCAGCCCTGCCCGTAGGGTTTTATAAATAATTCCCCTCCCCCCGAAGTCCTCCACTAAGTATAATATGCTCTCCCCCGGTATTAGCCCCAGTAGTTCCAAGATAGACAAATTTAAAAAAATACTTACCTGTGTCCCACTCTATGCCACCATCTACGATATGTAAGCCACAGACTTCTTCCGGCTGTGGCCTGAGTTGCTGCCTCCCTGTGCAGGCGGTCGTGATGACACCACTGTGACTTCCTGCGTTGAGGCGGCAGGATGATGCAGACATGAATGCCTGCATCAGATCAGTGACCTGAAGCACTATTCTCCTGTCTCATAGGCTTTAGGCCTAGTGGCCTGAGGCCCATGAGGCTAAACGGAGGGGACAGAAACTGTAGACTCCTGTGCCTCAGTAAAAGACGTATGCCTGGAGTTAGCAAAAAAAACTCCACAAAAAAGCACCTAAAGGCTTTGAGAAACAAGATTCTCTGGTCTGATGAAACCAAGACTGAACTTTTTGGCCTTAAAAGGGTTTTCTGAGATTTTAAAGGGAACCTGTCACCTCCCAAAACCATCCCAAGCCGCCAGCAGTACCTGCGTGTATCGAGCAGCATGTTTCTGATGATGCCTTTCTTCCTGAAGGCAGATGCGGCTAAAGTACTGAAAATGTTGTTTTATTCCCTGCCCTGCGTGCTTCTCCACACATGCTTGAAGTCAAGGAGGCAGCGGCCTCCTTGCTTCAAGTCACGGTAACAGAGCCCCCTTCCCTGCTCCTTCGCTGTGACTGACAGCCGGCTGCCTTTGCCGAACTCTCGTGTATAAGCGCTGCTCGCTACACGCAGGTACAGCTGGCGGCTTGGGATGGTTTTGGGAGGTGACAGGTTCCCTTTAATACTGATGACCTATCTGATTGAACGGGGTCCGACACACTAATCAGCTGTTGGAGATCAGTGCTGTACATTGTATAGCGGCTGTTCTTGGTATCGCGCTCATCCCCATTCACTCCTATGGGGCTGAGCTGCGCCTAGGCCACGTGACCAATGAACGTGTTGTCACTGGCCTAGGGAAAGCTGAGAGAAAGCCGTGGTGCTACTGTGAGCACCGCTGCCTTCTCGAACAGCTGATCGGTGGGGGTCCTGGGTGTCGGACACCCACTGATCAGATGCTAATGACCTATCCTGAGGTCATCAGTATTAAAATCTCAGAAAAACCCTTTAATTCTAAGTGTCATGTCTAAGGAAACCAGGAACTTTTCATCACCTGCCCAATAACGTCCCTACAGTGAAGCATGGTGGTAGCAGCATCATTATGTTTTTTAGTGGCTGGGACAGGATGACTGGCCAAGGTTGAGGGAAAAATGAATGGATCAAAGTACAGAGATATTCGTAATGAAAACCTGATCCAGGGTGCTCTGGACCTCAGACTGGGCTGAAGGTTTATATTCCAAGAAGACAATGAGCCTAAGCACACAGCCAAGGACAACACAGGAGTGCCTTAGGGACAACTCTGTGAATATTCTTGAGTGGCCCAGCCAGATCTCTGACTTGAACCCAATCGAACATCTCTGGAGAAACCTGAAAATGGCTGTTCACCAACGGTCTCCATCTAACTTAAGAGGCTCTGAGCTGGAGAGGATCTGCAGAGAAGAATGGCAGAAAATCCTTAAATCCAGATGTGCAGGCTAGCATCGCGGGTGACGCTAGGGAGGCT
This sequence comes from Bufo bufo, assembly GCF_905171765.1. Lineage (NCBI taxonomy): Eukaryota > Metazoa > Chordata > Amphibia > Anura > Bufonidae > Bufo > Bufo bufo. The sequence continues at coordinate 390,968,740 of NC_053391.1, forward strand.
CGTCTCCGTTGTGGCCTGCTATTGGCTGCTCCCCCCGCCACCGTATGTTTTGATCCGTGCTACAGGTCGTCGTGCAGAGATCCGGAGGGATGCGGGTGCCGGGGAGCAGGTAAGTATAATGTATAAGAGGGGCCCAGGCATTGGGGGGTCATTATAGGGGTTGGATAACCCCTTTAGTGGAGAGGATGCCGCACATTCACAGTGTGTTTTCCTTTACTTTGATGGCTTTGTTCTGGAGATAGGTGTGGGTACCTCTGGGACCCTCTCCTATCTGACATTGATGGCATATCCTATCGATATTGATGACTTATCTTGAGGGCAGATCATCAATTTCTATGTCCTGGAAAACTCCTTTAAAATAACATGTTTTTCTTTAAAAAAAAATGATATTACCCAAATTGTAGTTATAATTTCTCCTTTTCGTCTAAATACTTGTAAATGTCATCAGTTTTACTCTACAGCTCTAATTCTACTATACTACTAGTTGTGAGGTCCCTATGCTGTCAATCTAAAACTGTTAATCCAGAAGAAGGCACGGGGTAAAATTCTTTCTTGACACTGAGAAAAGGAGATCAGTTCTAGAGTCCTGGATATAGCTGATATCTATTATAATTTAATATGATTTAACATCTCTAGAAGACAAGCCATGAAGCATACAAACAAAATGTATAAGCCCACTTGGCACTTCACGGCGACCTCATTTAAGTGGATCCCTACACTAACATTATTATTACTATACTATTATTAACAGTTTATAATACTGTAATACTATACTATTATTATTATAATTATTACTATTATCAATATTATACTATTGCCACTCGTAAGGCTCTTTCACACTTGCGTTATTGTCTTCCGGCATAGAGTTCCGTCGTCGGGACTCTATGCCGGAAGAATACTGATCAGGATTATCCTAATGCATTCTGAATGGAGAGTAATCCGTTCAGGATGCATCAGGATGTCTTCAGTTCCGGTACGGAACGTTTTTTGGCCGGAGAAAATACTGCAGCATGCTGCGCTTTTTGCTCCGGCCAAAAATCCTGAAGACTTGCCGCAAGGCCGGATCCGGGATCAATGCCCATTGAAAGGCATTGATCCGGATCCGGCCTTAAGCTAAACGTCGTTTCGGCGCATTGCCGGACCCGACGTTTAGCTTTTTCTGAATAGTTACCATGGCTGCCGGGACGCTAAAGTCCTGACAGCCATGGTAAGTGTAGCGGGGAGCAGGGGAGCAGCATACTTACCGTCCGTGCGGCTCCCCGGGCGCTCCAGAGTGACGTCAGGGCGCCCCAAGCGCATGGATCACGTGATCACATGGATCACGTGATCACATGGATCACGTCATCCATGCGCATGGGGCGCTCTGACGTCATTCTGGAGCGCCCCGGGAGCCGCACGGACTGTAAGTATACCGCTCCCCCGCTCCCCGCTCCTACTATGGCAACCAGGACTTTAATAGCGTCCTGGGTGCCATAGTAACACTGAAAGCATTTGGAAGACGGTTCCGTCTTCAAATGCTTTCAGTACACTTGCGTTGTTACGGATCCGGCAGGCACCTCCGGCAACGGAAGTGCATGCCGGATCCCAACAACGCAAGTGTGAAAGAGGCCTTAGTGATATCATTGGTACATATTTTTAAATATATCATTACTGCTATTTTTATTATTATAAATTCAGTCCTTAATCATAAACCTGTTGATCCAGAAGGCAAAAACCCATCGACACATTCAGCCAATTTGAGCCCCAGGGGAAAATTCCTTCTTGAACTCAGGAAAAGGCGATCAGTCCTACAACCCTGGATCAAACCTAGCTGCTAATGCTATTATTATTTTTCCTATCAATATTATTAGTACCCCAATTTTAACAATATTTAGATTTTTGTTCTTTTTTTTTTAACTATATTATAATTATTCTACCACTGAAGATATAGCTATCATACTATTACAATACTATTGTTACTTTTAGCTCTAAGTCCCCTTTCACACGAGCGAGTATTCCGTGTGGAATCTGGACCCATTCATTTCATTGGGTCTGTGTACATGAGCGTTGGTTTTCACATATCCCTTGTGCGTTGTGTGAAAATTGCAGCATGTTCTATATTCTGCGATTTTCACGCAGGCCTGGCTCCATAGAAGTGAATGGGGCTTCAGTTAAAAACGTATTGCATCCGCAAGCAAGTGCAAATGCAATGCGTTTTTCACTGATGGTTGCTAAGAGAGGTTGTTTGTAAACCTTCCGTTCTTTATCACGCGTGTGAAAAACGCGTCAAAACGCATTGCACCCGTGTGGAAAAAAATTAACAACTGAACGCGATCGCAAACAAAACTGAATGGACTTGCTTGTGAAATCGTACAGTTTTCACTGAACGCATCCGCAACGCATCCGGACCTAATCCGGACACGGTCATCTGCAAGGGGCCAAATACTGTACTATGTCTACGCTGTTTATCTAGAAGAAGTGAAAAAACCTGAACATGTACAGCCAATTGGTAATATACAGTCGTGGCCAAAAGTTTTGAGAATGATACAAATATTAGTTTTCACAAAGTTTGCTGCTAAACTGCTTTTAGATGTTTGTTTCAGTTGTTTCTGTGATGTAGTGAAATATAATTACACGCACTTCATACGTTTCAAAGGCTTTTATCGACAATTACATGACATTTATGCAAAGAGTCAGTCAGTATTTGCAGTGTTGGCCCTTCTTTTTCAGGACCTCTGCAATTCGACTGGGCATGTTCTCAATCAACTTCTGGGCCAATTCCTGACTGATAGGAACCCATTCTTTCATAATCACTTCTTGGAGTTTGTCAGAATTAGTGGGTTTTTGTTTGTCCACCCGCCTCTTGAGGATTGACCACAAGTTCTCAATGGGATTAAGATCTGGGGAGTTTCCAGGCCATGGACCCAAAATGTCAACGTTTTGGTCCCCGAGCCACTTAGTTATCACTTTTGCCTTATGGCACGGTGCTCCATCGTGCTGGAAAATGCATTGTTCTTCACCAAACTGTTGTTGGATTGTTGGAAGAAGTTGCTGTTGGAGGGTGTTTTGGTACCATTCTTTATTCATGGCTGTGTTTTTGGGCAAAATTGTGAGTGAGCCCACTCCCTTGAATGAGAAGCAACCCCACACAGGAATGGTCTCAGGATGCTTTACTGTTGGCATGACACAGGACTGATGGTAGCGCTCACCTTTTCTTCTCCGGACAAGCCTTTTTCCAGATGCCCCAAACAATCGGAAAGAATATGACTTTTGCCCCAGTCCTCAGCAGTCCATTCACCATACTTTCTGCAGAAGATCAATCTGTCCCTGATGTTTTTTTTGGAGAGAAGTGGCTTCTTTGCTGCCCTTCTTGACACCAGGCCATCTTCCAAAAGTCTTCGCCTCACTGTGCGTGTAGATGCGCTCACACCTGCCTGCTGCCATTCCTGAGCAAGCTCTGCACTGGTGGCACTCCGATGCCGCAGCTGAATCCTCTTTAGGAGACGATCCTGGCGCTTGCTGGACTTTCTTGGACGCCCTGAAGCCTTCTTAACAAGAATTGAACCTCTTTCCTTGAAGTTCTTGATGATCCTATAAATTGTTGATTGAGGTGCAAACTTAGAAGCACAATATCCTTGCCTGTGAAGCCATTTTTATGCAACGCAATGATGGCTGCACGCGTTTCTTTGCAGGTCACCATGGTTAACAATGGAAGAACAATGATTTCAAGCATCACCCTCCTTTTAACATGTCAAGTCTGCCATTTTAACCGAATCAGCCTGACATAATGATCTCCAGCCTTGTGCTCGTCAACATTCTCACCTGAGTTAACAAGAGGATTACTGAAATGATCTCAGCTGGTCCTTTAATGACAGCAATGAAATGCAGTGGAAAGGTTTTTTTGGGATTAAGTTAATTTTCATGGCAAAGAAGGACTATGCAATTCATGTGAGCACTCTTCATAACATTCTGGAGTATATGCAAATTTCTATTATAAAAACTTAAGCAGCAACTTTTCCAATTTCCAATATTTATGTAATTCTCAAAACTTTTGGCCACGACTGTATATGGAATAGCGGCTCACCCACTGACTATGCTGGATAAGGTGCTCTATATATATGACTTCACCCCATCACAATGTAATAAATTAATTAATATAATAGATAGTCTCACTTGATCTGGAATAACCCAGAGACAGCAATATTCTCAAGTTATTTATTAGATATCTCCCTAAATAGAATAACCTAGAGCAAAAATAAAATATCCCCAAATAATTAAATCTCCTAATACATATAATCTAAAATCAATTTAAAACATGATCTATACATAATAACAAACAATAATATCAATTTCCATATTAGATACTCCTTTCTCCATCCATATGCAATATGGCTGTATCGATATCGCTGTTGTTATATATGCTTATTTATTGATATCTATATGGATATTTGTTATACTGAAGCATATATTTCCATATATAATGTAGCTATTGGATATATATGGTTATGAGGCACGCATACTTGTTATATGTTATCGCACAATATTTTCTACTACCAAGATCCACTGATTGGATTCAAATTGTCCGTGTTTATACAATTCTGATGTCTGGTAGTCCACTTTCATTGCATCTTAATATACAGTGTATGTATATAAAATTTATATACATATCAGGGCGCCAGACTAAAAAAAATATCAAGGGGGCGTGGCCTGCTGAGCGAGGTGGATGGCCGCACTGTGAAGGAGCTCCGATAAAACTTTCCCCATAAAGCGACAATAAAGCGTGTCCTGAGGGACTTCCATCCAGAAATCTGGTCCGTTACCTGCCCTGATCGACATGATGACCCGCAAGAAGTCCAACCGCACGGGGATCCGCTGTTTGACGGACTTTTATCCGGCGCAAGACCACAGTAATGGCGCTCCCGGCGCGATCTTCTCCCCAGAAGCGGCAAGCTGAGAAGCATAGCAAGACTCCAGCGACGGAGGCTCACTCACCCTCACACCATCTACCGGAGCTTGCCTCCTCTCAAGGCGGAGACAGTAGTGAAAGAGCCCACCTGACTCACTGTGGTAGCGGAGACAGTCAGCGAGGTGCGACAGGAGCAGACGGGGGGAACAAAATGGCGCCTGAAGCAGCGGTGAGTGTCTCATTACCTAACTCCCCAGGCGACCCCTCAGTGCCATCAAAGTATGTGCATTCTCACAAACCTCCGGTTGCTGATTTAGCCTCAGCAGATGACCCTATGCAGGACTTTCCTGCCACAGATGAAGCGGCATCAGGGAATATTTTAAAAGCCATGATGACGGCTCTGCATCGCGCCCTGACATCTCAGCTCCACCGAGCTACATCAACCATTACCTCATCAATAGATGAAGTGGGCAAAAGAGTAGATCATATAGAAAGTAAGATGAGCGAGCTCACCAGTTCCCACAATGAGCTAATTGATGCTCACTATTCTCTGGAAGAAGAAGTGACTTTCTTGAAAAACAAAATGGCGGATCTAGAGGATAGAAACAGGCGTAATAACCTGAAATTCAGAGGCATTCCAGACTCGGTGCCTCCTTCAGACCTCTATAAATATTTGCAAGATCTTTTACAGGCTGCCCTACCAGATGCTGATCCCCAGTTTTTTATCATTGATCGTGCGCATCGTCTCCCCAAACCGAAACATGTGGATGAAGATCTTCCAAATGTTGTGATTGCTAGAATCCATTTTTATCATATTAAGGAGGATCTGATTTCTGCGGTCAGAAAAAATAAGGGACTACCTCACCCATACCAAAAGATACAGATTTATTCTGACCTCTCTTATGCTACTCTTCAAGCTAGGAAAAAGCTTTCTCCTGTTACCAATATTGTTGTCAGAAAAGTGGAAGAAGGGGTGGCTCTCCTGAGGGAGTGGGACATTCCGGTTTCCTATGCTGAGGGACATCATGCCACGAAAAACCCCTCTCGTCTACATCCGGATTGGTCTACAGTAGGGGACTGATTACTCCATGTTCTGATACAATCAGGATAGTCCTACGGTCTCTTATTTGTAATACAAGGGGAAGCTCCTCAGTGAACTTACTGTTCCCCGCAAGTTCTTAGGATCCACAACATCTGGATCCCTGTCAGAAAATATTGTTCTTCAGTATGTGTTTATTTTGCTAAGTTCTGTTTTACCATTTTTATTTCTTCAGATCTCCAGATATACAGTATTATAATTGTCAGTTCTCAATATTGAGTGCCTATCCAATGTTTAGAGCATTTCTGAGACAGATGTGGGATGGCGGTTAAAATTATGTCCATTAATGCTAAAGGTCTAAACTCCCCTTATAAAAGAGCTTCACTATGGAGGGAAGTCCGCCGTAACCAGGCTGATATAATATGCGTACAGGAAACTCATTTTGCCAAACTAAAGCTTCCAACATTTTCACAAAAGGGGTTTTCTAAGATATTTCTTGCTAACGCAGACAAAAAGAAAGCTGGGGTGGCTATCCTGGTGAAAGATTCTCTGAGCATTCAAATTGACAAGGTAATTGTAGATGAGAATGGCAGATATATCATTCTGATAGGCACGATTGGAACAACTACTTTGACTCTAGCTACTATTTATGCTCCAAATAAGTCCCAAATTCGGTTTCTGAACAAAGTAGTTAAAAAAAATAAGAAGCGTTCAAAAAGGTCATTTATTTATATGTGGCGACTTCAATATTGTGCCTGATAAAGTGATAGATTCCACAGGTAGAGGCAAGTTTTCTTCCCCTACTATTGGGAAGTGGCTAGGGAATTCCGGCTTATATGATACTCCCCACGTCATAGAACTTTCTCTCGTATTGACTTAGCTGTTGTAGACAGAACCTTACTTACTAGAATATGCTTGGCTAAAATAGGAACAACTTCCTGGTCTGACCACGCCCCAATATTCTGTTCAGTTTCCATATCTCACACTTCTCCTCCTCAAAGATCTTGGAAAAATAATGTATACTTGCTTAAACATCCTAATTATAAAGGCCAAACGGAGTCTAGTCTAGCTGAGTACTTTAAACACAACAAGACAGAAAACATTAGCCCTTTCCTTCTATGGCAGGCCCATAAGGCCACTATAAGAGGACTCCTATTAAAACAAAGTTCATACTTTAAGAAATGCAAGGAAGCCAAACTGTCTTCAATACTGGCAGAGATTACTAAGACAGAAGGGAAGTTACAAGCTAACCCCTCATTAGATTTGCATAGATCGTTGATGTCTCTCCGACATGAACTTCATTCTATTCTACAAATAGACTATGACCGCCAAATCTCCTCCCTACGTATGTTATACTACCACTCCTATAACAAACCTAGCAAACTAATGGCGAGAAAGGTAAAACCTTTGATACAAAAGTCTAACATTCCATACATATTGGGCACGGATGGTACCACTAAACTCTATCACCCCAAAGACATAGCTGATACATTTAGCGCGTATTATACTAAGCTATATAATTTAAACCTAGACCCTTTAACGCCTCAACCTACGTCCGAAAAAATATCTTCCTTTTTAGATGCTATCCACCTGCCCTCCTTAAATGAGGACCAACTTACTGGCCTTAATTCTCCCATCTCTAATGCAGAAATACTGACCTCTATAAAGTCTCTCAAACCGAAAAAAAGCCCCAGGACCAGATGGGTTCTCAAATGAGTACTATCAAATCCATACCCCAACACTGCTCCCCCATTTAGTAGACATGTTCAATGCTGTCCTGAACGGCCAACAGTTTCCAGCAGAGATGCTTCAAGCTACAATAGTCACCATCCCAAAACCAGGAAAACCTACAGACTCCCCTGCTAACTTCCGCCCTATATCATTGCTCAACAGTGACGTCAAATTATATGCCAAGATCATTTCCCATAGGCTATTACAGGTTCTTCCGCTGATAATTCATAGTGACCAAGTGGGATTTACAAAAGGAAGGCAAGCCTCTGACGGCACTAGACGCATTTTAGGGATAATGCGGAAGGCGGCGGATCTTCAAACGGCTTCTCTGCTCCTTACCCTGGACGCAGAGAAGGCGTTTGATCGAGTTCACTGGAACTTTGCATTTACAGTATTAAATAAATTTGGATTTAGAGGCCCTATCTTAAGTGCTATTCAAGCTCTGTATTCCCAGCCCTCAGCTCGAGTATTAGTGAACGGGACCCTATCTAAACCATTCCAAATCACTAATGGGACTCGGCAGGGATGTCCTCTCTCGCCCTTCTTGTTTCTGTTGGTGATGGAACCTTTTGGAGAAATGATTAGAATGTCGGGAGATGTTAGGGGAATCTCAACTGGTCAAAGACAACATAAAATAGGTCTCTTTGCGGACGACGTGATTTTGACTCTCTCTGATCCTCTGACATCCTTGAGAACAGTTATGAGTATTATCCGAGCGTTTGGTGAGGTCTCTTATTATAAGATAAATGATAACAAGTCTCAGATTTTAGCCATTAAGGTACCAATATCTCTAAAGGAGGCAATTAGAGGAGAATTCCCATTCCAATGGGCTGCATCATCTGTGACCTATCTAGGAGTTCAATTATGCTTCCCACTTTCAAAGCTTCTATCATGTAACTATGACGTCCTGCTAAAGTCTCTCCAGTCGGAACTTGATAACTATTTAAAAATAGAGTTATCATGGCTAGGCCGTATAATGATTTATAAAATGATGATACTTCCGAAACTTTTATATTATTTCCGCACCTTAGTGCTTCCTATCCCATACACTTTGTTACAGAAATTTAGAAGGCAAATGCTCTTATATATTTGGGGGAAGGGTAGCCATAGAGTAGCTGCTTCTATCCTATATTCACATAAAGAGAATGGAGGCCTGGGAGTACCAAATATCCAAGCATATTATTAAACGATTATCTTTAAACAGTTAAGGCACTGGTTTAGAAGGGAGCATGGCCTGGGATGGTCTAGTGTAGAAAGAGACCTTAATTCGGGTAAATCCCTTGAAGCTCTTCTTTTAACTCATGCTATTGACCCAAAGCACCCTTTACCTCTAATTCTCCCTCTAAAGGCCTCAACTCAAATTTGGTTATCAGTACTTCAGAAAACACAACACATAGAGTCTAGAAAAGAAATTCCCCTACCTCTAGAAGTATTAGAATATATTATACCAGATTTGTCCATGACTGTGTGGAAAAATAAAGGGATGTGTGTACTTGAGGACTTTTACGATAAAGAAGAGATGAGATCCTTTCCCTCTCTACAAACCATTTTTGATATTCCTGGAAATAAACAATTCGATTATCTCCGTATCTCCCAGGCATTAAAAAGCTTATCTTCAAGGAAGGTTTCCATCCCTCTATCCTTATATACCTTTCTCTATCTGCCAGATGGAGATCTAAAAATATCTACTAGAAAGATATATAGAAGTATTTTGGGGGATACATCCTTCACTAAAAAAACGCACATACTTAATTGGGAGAGAGATCTCCAGCAAACATATTCAGACTCAGATTGGCAGTTAGCGATAAAACATTCTCTCAAATCTACGGCTTGCTCAAATCTTCTTGAGGGTTATCATAAATTGCTGACTAGATGGTATTTTACCCCGGCCAGATTAAATCAGTTTTTTCCGAACACACCCAATAAATGCTGGAGATGTGGTAGAGTACCGGGCAATCTAATGCATATATTCTGGAGCTGTTCTGCCCTTAGCTCCTACTGGTTGAATATAGAAAGCCTTCTCTGTTCAGTGACGACATTAAAAGTTAAGCTAACACCAGAATTAACTTTACTCTCCTTAGGGATAGATAAGTTCCCACATTCTTACCGAAAGATGATCTGTCATATATTATTGTCTGCCAAACTCCTACTAGCTAGAAATTGGAAGTCTACCTTAGTCCCATCCATGGAAAATGTCACTGATATGATTTCTACGCATGGTGTTTCTGAAAGGCTCATTGCTTATCGCGAGAACAACTTGTCCTCCTTCATGAAACATTGGGGACTCTGGCTAACACTGTTTCCTATACCACATTCTGACAAACATTGATGCATAATCCATGGTTACACACTTGATACCGAAGATCTGAAGAACTATTACATTGTTTTTGTTCTTGTTACGATGTTTTCATGTTTGATCCTGAACTATGTATTTTTGATGCTATTTGTAACTTTCTTGTTACTTTTCAAAAAATACTACAAAATTCAATAAACATCTAATGTTTAAAAAAAATAAAAATATCAAGGAGCCATTGGCTCCTAACCTGCAAGATGTAGGAGCCAAATTTTAATTTTTAGTCGCCAAATTTTAAATACATATAATTACGGTATTATAAAAAAAAAACACACGTCTTACCTAGGGTTGTCACGATACCAGAATTTTGACTCTATTTCGATACCATAAAAAAGTATTGTGATACTCGATACCAGGTGAAATAAATAAAACACCAAAAAAGCTGCGTGCATTCCAGATTTTATGGAACAATCCTAACCTAATTTTTGTCGGGACAAGGTGACAAAAAAATGGCAAATTGCACGTTTTTTGTTTTTTTTTCTGTTACGGCGTTCACCGCATAGGAGATATTTTAAAATATTTTAATAGTTCGCACTTTTTCGGTCGTGGCGATATGTATTTTGGTGTTTGTTTTTTTTAACCTTTTTTTTTTTTACTTTTTATTTAATAACTATTTCCCTCCTTACGGACTAGAACCTGGGATCTTTCATCCCTTGTCCTATTCACCCTGATAGAGCTCTATCAGGGTGAATAGGACCTCACACTGTCCCTGCTGCTTTGTGCTTTGTGCACACAGCAGCAAGGAGCCGACTATGGCAGCCATGGTAACCGATCGGAGCCCCAGGCTTACACTGCTGGGGCTCCGATCCGAACTGCCACTGCCACCAATGAGGAGGAGGGGAGAGGGGACCCTGTGGCCACTGCCACCAATGATTATAATATTTGGGGCGGGTTGGGGCACACTGCGCCACCAATGATTGTACTTTATAATACTGGGGTTGGGGGGGGTTAATAGCGGCGGATCGCAGCGTGCAGTCATAGAGGCTGGGTGCCGGGTATGGGATATGTCCGGCACCCGCAGCCTGCGTTTGTATTAAGCATAAACGATATTCATTGGTGGTGCAGTGGCCACAGCCCCTCCCCTTCTCCTCCCTACTATCTGCCCATTGGTGGGAGCGGCAGCAGCGGCACAGGGGGAGGGACTGCCTCCTTCTCCCCTGTGCTGTTGAGAAGAACATGTCAGCGCGTGCCATGTCAGTTTGTGAAATCGGCAGAGCAGCGGCGGGTCTAGGCGCAAATGGCGACAAGACTACATTTACTCGCCATTTAGCAATTCTAGGTCATCTGGAGCCCTGCATATATTAAGATGCAATGAGAGGCAACTACAGTTGCAAGAAAAAGTATGTGAACCCTTTGGAATTATATGGATTTCTGCACAAATTGGTCATAAAATGTGATCTGATCTTCATCTAAGTCACAACAATAGACAATCACAGTCTGCGTAAACTAGTAACACACAAAGAATTATATGTTACCATGTTTTTATTGAACACACCATGTAAACATTCACAGTGCAGGTGGAAAAAGTATGTGAACCCCTAGACTAATGGCATCTCCAAGAGCTAATTGGAATGAGGTGTCAGCCAACTGGAGTCCAATCAATGAGATGAGATTGGAGGTGTTGGTTACAGCTGCCCTGCCTTTTAAAAAACACACACCACTTCTGGGTTTGCTTTTCACAAAAAGCATTGCCTGATGTGAATGATGCCTCACACAAAAGAGCTCTCAGAAGACCTACGATTAAGAATTGTTGACTTGCATAAAGCTGGAAAGGGTTATAAAAGTATTTCCAAAAGCCTTGCTGTTCATCAGTCCACGGTAAGACAAATTGTCTATAAATGGAGAAAGTTCAGCAATGCTGCTACTCTCCCTAGGAGTGGTCGTCCTGTAAAGATGACTGCAAGAGCACAGCGCAGACTGCTCAATGAGGTGAAGAAGAATCATAGAGTGTCAGCTAAAGACTTACTTCTGGCATATGCTAACATCCCTGTTAGTGAATCTACGATACATAAAACACTAAACAAGAATGGATTTCATGGGAGGATACCACAGAAGAAGCCACTGCTGTCCAAAAAATACATTGCTGCACGTTTACAGTTTGCACAAGAGCACCTGGATGTTCCACAGCAGTACTGGCAAAATATTCTGTGGACAGATGAAACCAAAGTTGAGTTGTTTAGAAGAAACACACAACACTATGTGTGGATAAAAAGAGGCACAGCACACCAACACCAAAAACCTCATCCCAACTGTGAAGTATGGTGGTGGGGGCATCATGGTTTGGGTCTGCTTTGCTGCATCAGGGCCTGTACGGATTGCTATCATCGAAGGAAAAATGAATTCCCAAGTTTATCAAGACATTTTGCAGGAGAACTTAAGGGCATCTGTCCACCAGCTGAAGCTCAACAGAAGATGGGTGTTGCAACAGGACAACGACCCAAAGCATAAAAGTAAATCAACAACAGAATGGCTTAAACAGAAGAAAATACACCTTCTGGAGTGGCCCAGTCAGAGTCCTGACCTCAACCCGACTGAGATGCTGTGGCATGACCTCAAGAAAGCGATTCACACCAGACATCCCAAGCATATTGCTGAACTGAAACAGTTCTGTAAAGAGGAATGGTCAAGAATTACTCCTGACCGTTGTGCACGTCTGATCTGCAACTACAGGAAACGTTTGGTTGAAGTTATTGCTGCCAAAGGAGGTTCAATCAGTTATTAAATCCAAGGGTTCACATACTTTTTCCACCTGCACTGTGAATGTTTACATGGTGTGTTCTATAAAAACATGGTAACATTTAATTGTTTGTGTGTTATTAGTTTAAGCAGACTGTGATTGTCTATTGTTGTGACTTAGATGAACATCAAATCACATTTTATGACCAATTTGTGCAGAAATCCATATCATTCCAAAGGGTTTACATACTTTTTCTTGCAATTGTATATTCAAAAAAACACATCAATAGATGAAAAAATGCATAGAAAACGCATTAAAACCGCAATACATTTTTTCTGAATTGAAATAAAAAGGATGACAACTGACGAGAAGCAGATAATATTATGGGACATTGTGGAAGTCAATAAAATATGTATTAAATCATACATATAAAGCAAAGGATGTATAAAGATGACGCAAAAGAGAGTCCGTTTCGGGTTTTGTATGGAACTGAAATCATGGGTATAAAAATGGGCAGGATCGCCTGGATTAATATGGCCATTGAGGAAGGAGTGGGAGAGACTCAGAAACGCGTTTGGTTTAATGGTTTAACCAGGACATCCTTTGAAAAACAAAACCCATTCTGATGTATTGATTATTCCACTATAAAGTCGTGGTAGATATTGGAGAAGATAAAATCAAAGTGGAGCACTCCACGGACAACCCATTTTACAACCATAAGAACCCTGATAGCCTTTGAAACAACCTAAGTGAGATCCCTGCCATCACGTGGGACGCCGACACAGAGCTGCGCTATCACGTTAGACATCCCGATCCAAACAGCGGGACTGCCCGCATACAATAGAAGGAGGTGGAGGTAAGCGGTAAATGGCAGTAATAGCCACGTGGGACGCCACGGCCGGCACACCACTATCCACCAACAGTAAGTACATAAACTCTACAAACTTATCACCAATGGAGGGATGTGTATAATCAAAAGATTAATTAGAGACATAATATAAGCATTACCAGGAGTGGTCAAACTCCCATCAGGGAACAGTAACTCATATATATATATATATATATATTCTCGTGAAAGTGGACTACCAGATATCGGAAGTGTATAAATTACACAGTGTGACACAGTGAGGGGTTGTGTCTGGCAAGGCAGGTATTTTCCTCCCAACATGTGCGGCTGGGCTGGTTTCCAACCTGGTGAGGTCAAATACCGGACTGGAGTTTAAGTGCCGGTCTGGGTTTTGGCAGCACCTGGCTGTCCTTAAATAGGCAGCTGGGCTCAGCAGAGATGTATTTTTCACTGACTATTTTGCCCTTCCTCTGATCCGTCAGAACAATAACCCCCAAAAAACGGCTCCTGTCTGTTGAGCATCCGCCTTCACTCGGTGAGCATTTGGTTAGTAATCTATCAGTATTGCTAATGCCAAAAAAACAGGAGTGGATTCAAAACAGAGATGACACATGAATGGAATATTTGCATGCCTTCTGTGTTTTGTACCCACTCCTGCTTTTGGCTACCAAATCACAAGCCAATTCTGATGGGACCATACAGGCCTTACAGCTGTAGGATCCGTTGTGCCTCTCATTTTTCCTTCCTTCTGACAGATCAGAAGAAGGGTCAAATAAATGATGATGTCAGCCAGGCCAAAAGGCAAAATAGTGGCCCAGTCATGAAGTGGGGAGGGTGAGAACAGCATGAGAAATCTACAGAGTTGCCCTATAACATAGTGGTGAGGTGGAAGCAGCATGAGGAGGCCACAGAGTGGCACAATGACAGTGTGGAGGTGGCAGCATCAGCAGCAACAGGAGGCCACAGAGTGGCACATGACAGTGTGGAAGTGGCGGAAGCATCAGGAGGCCACAGAGTGGCAAGGTGACATAATGTAAAGGTGGCAGCAGCATGAGGAGACCACAGAGTGCCAAGGTGACATAGTGTGGAGGTGGCAGCAGCATCAGGAGACCACAGAGTGAGGAGGTGGGTGGCAATAACAGTACCCGCTGACAATAGTGAGTGTAAGAAGGAGCCCTTGGCATCAGATGTGTGGCATCAGGCGGGTGGCAGCATGAGAATAGTAGCTGAGGCAGGTAGCCAGAAGAAACCGGTCTCTTTTGTCAAAGTGTTGGTGTGGCACCATGGATGATCTAGTCTGATGCATCAGGCATTGGTGGGTGGAAATCCTGGCTGATCCACGCCTGATTCATCTTGACAAAGGTCAGTCTCTCCACATTTTGGGTGGATAGGCGAGTTCTTCTTGGGGTTAATATGGCCCCTGCCGCACTAAACACCCGCTCTGATGCCACACTACCGGCCGGGCAGGACAGCTTTTAACCAGGGCAAACTCGGCCAGTTGCTGCCACAAATCCAGTTTGGCTGCCCAGTAGTCCAGCGGATCTTCAATGTGGGGTGGCAGGGTGCACTGCAAGTATGCCACCACCTGCTGGTTCAGGTCCTGCTCTATGTCTAGCTGCTGGTGAGTAATTACTTCTTCATGCGGGTGAAGAAATCTGCTCATCAGCTGGCTGCTGCTGATGGAGCTTGTACTGCTCCTGCCACTACTCTCCAGCAGCCATGGCAGTGGAACGTGAGCGCAGAGGGCCCCCCTGGTCAGACCTGCGAGAGAATGGACGATGGCGTAGATAGGCAGCGGCCAACATAGCATGTCTCTATAGTAGTTCAGTTTGTCCTCCCTCTCAGCGGGTGTAAAAAAGGCCCCCATTTTGGACCGGTAGCGAAGGTCCAACAAGGTGGAGAGACAGAAGTCATCCGTCTGCCGAATGGTGACAATTCGTCTGTCACTACGCAAGCAAGTGAGCATGCATCAGGCCATTTTTGCAAGTGACTCGGAGGGACTCCCTGTCTCCATCTCCACTGCATACTGCCATGGTGTGTCTGGGTCCTCTGCCTCGTCTTCCTCATCGCCCTGTAGCTCCTCTGGCTGCTCCTGCTCCTCCTCTCCTGTCACCTGTGTATAAAAAACACCCATTTTGCTACACATTGCTTTTGCTCTAATGTCCTCCTTTTTCTCCTTCTCCAGTTCAGCCCCCACAGGGCTCATGTGGCCATGAGATCTAGGCACCACCTCTCCAGTCCCCTGACCAGCCAGATTTACCAGCATCTGTTCCAGGACATGAAGCAGTGGAATGACATCATTTATCCTGTAGTCCTGGAGACTACACCGCCGAGTAGGTGATTTTACCCCCAAAACTATGCACTGACTGACTGCTACCGCTGCTGCCTTCGTGAACCCGTGCACCGCTACTTCCCTGGCAGGTAGGCTCCTGCGAAGCGGGTGGTCTACCCCGGGCACGTTTGGCTCCCGTCCTCCCACTGCTGCCACCCTGCTGACTCCCGGCCATGCTAGGAACTTGCTGGCTCCGCTGCTGCCTTAACGGGAAAACTGCCATCCTCTTCTTCTAATGATGATGAAGCCCCTTCGTCACCCGGCTCCCAAGTGCGATCAGCTACATCATCTTGTACTGTCTGCACGTCACTGATGTCCTCCTCAACAGTCTCTGGGTCAGGAGCCTGACCGCTCGCAACACTAGCTTTCACGCCACTACTTGCCCACCTAGTGGAGGAAGCGCCGGATATCTCCTCCACATCTTGGCTTGCCAGTAGCTGCTGACTGTGTTTTAGTAGATCGTCCTCACTGTATTGTGGAGCTGAGCCCCCAGCATGCAATACTTCTCTGGCTGAGGGAACAGAAAAGGACAGAGGCAGGTTGAGGACAGGTGAGGGCATGGGGCCTGCTCCCTGGCCTTGCCAACTAAGGGTTGTGTCTGACGAACCCACTGACTCTTGTCAACCATTCAAGAATCGCTGTATTGCTGATCAAGACACGACCGCTAGCTGACACTGGGAGCTCAGGCCTCTCAAAGTGACTCCTGCTGCCATAGCCCCTTACTCTGCTGCGACCTCTGCCTGTGTCAGAAACATTTAGGCCTCTGCCACTCCCCTGTGCAGGGCCTGGCACTTCTCTGTCATACTGACATACTGTTAGATCAAATAAATAAATAAAAAGGAAATTCAAACACCCCAAAAAAGTCTAATTTTCTCACTTCACCACACAACAGCTAATAAGACCTTTTTTTCACACTAATACACAGAAAAAGAGCTTTAGAACATATAACTGCACCACTGAACGGCAAAAATATTTTTCTTTTGCCACCAATACACGCAAAAAAGGGCTTTAGAACATATAACTGCACCGCTGAACAGCAAATATATATATTTTTTGCCACTATTACATGACAAAAAGGGCTTTACAACATATAACTGCACCACTAAACGGCAAATATATTTTTCTTTTGCCACTAATACACGCCACAAAAGCCTTTAGAACATATAACTGCACCACAGAACGGCAAATATATTTTTCTTTTTCCACTTATACACTCCACAAAAGGCTTTAGAACATATAACTGCACCGCTGAACGGCAAATATATTTTTCTTTTGCCACTATTACACGACAAAAAGGGCTTGATAACATATAACCGCAGTGCTAAACAGCAAATATATTTTTCTTTTTCCACTTATACACGCCACAAAAGACTTTAGAACATATAACTGCACCGCTGAACAGCAAATATATTTTTCTTTTGCCACTATTACACGACAAAAAGGGCTTGATAACATATAACGCAGTGCTAAACAGCAAATATATTTTTCTTTTTCCACTTATACACGCCACAAAAGACTTTAGAACATATAACTGCACTGCTGAACGGCAAATATATTTTTGTTTTTCCACTTATACACGCCACAAAAGACTTTAGAACATATAACTGCACTGCTGAACGGCAAATATATTTTTCTTTTTCCACTTATACACGCCACAAAAGGCTTTAGAACATATAACTGCACCGCTGAACAGCAAATATATTTTACTTTTGCCACTAATACATGCCACAAAAGGCTTTAGAACATATAACTGCACCGTTGAACGGCAAATATATTTTTATTTTGCCACTATTACATGACAAAAAGGGCTTTAGAACATTTAACTGAACCGCTGAACGGCAAATATTTTACTTTTGCCACTAATACACGCCACAAAAGGCCTTAGAACATATAACTGTACAGTTGAACGGCAAATATATTTTACTTTTGCCACTAATACACGCCACAAAAGGCTTTTGAACATATAACTGCACCGCTGAAATGTATATATTTTTTGCCACTAATACATGACAAAAAGTGCTGTAATTTTAGCACTTCACCACACAACGGCTAATAAGCCCTTTTTTCCCACTAATACAAACCAAAAAATGCTTTAGAACATATAACTGCACTGCGCAAGGGCAAATAAGACATAGAAATATTTCCTTGTAATAAACCCAGTTAATGGCTGTACACCCCAATAACAAGAACGGTTTGCTGGAATTACAGAGCTGTATAATGGCAATTTGGGTCCCCAGTCAGTGCAGCAAGGTGTAATAGGATTGTTCTTATAACCCAGGCTGTAACCTCCCCTGCTGAACCCTGTTCAACATACATGCTGTGGAATGATTCCTCCCTATCCTTTCCCTACACCTTGAATAATCTTTCCCTGCACTTGTAAATAGTTTTTTTTAGCACAATAAAAATTTTTCTAGCACTGTCCCTAGTGCCTGCTGATGTCTCTCCCTGCACTAAGTACACTGGAAAATGGCAGAATCCAAGATGGCTGAGGCTATTTATAGGGCTGTGACATCACAGGACTGGCTGGCTGCTGATTGGCTGCATGCATGGCATTATGGGTGATCCCGCCTTCCCAGAGTTCCTTGCTCCATGCCCTCACACGTTCAGCAGCCATTTTAGGACAATAGCATGAAGCGTGAGGAAATTCGGATTCAGTGCAAATCACTATATATGGAAATATATGCTTCAGTATAACAAATATCCATATAGATATCAATAACTACTGAAGCATATATAACAACAGCGATATCGATACAGCCATATTGGTTATGGATGGAGAAAGGAGTATCTAATATTGAAATTGATATTATTGTTTGCTATTATGTATAGATCATGTTTTACATTGATTTTAGATTATATATATTAGGAGATATAAATACTGTATTTTGGGATATTTTATTTTTTTTTGCTCTAGGTTATTCTGTTTAGGGAGATATCTAATAAATAATTTGAGAATATTGCTGTCTCTGGGTTATTCCAGATCAAGTGTCCCTATCTATTATATTAATTTATTACTGCCAATTTGTCACAGGGGAAAAATTCCTTCTCGACCTCGGGAAAAGGCAATCAGTCCTTTTTTAATTATGGTAGTGAAATGCACCTAATATTACAGGACATATATGAGTTTTGCTACTAATTAGGCTACTTTCACACCAGCGTTTTTGCTGGATCCGCAAAAACGCTTCCATCACAATAATACAACCAACTGCATCCGTTATGAACGGATCCGGTTGTATTATCTTTAACATAGCCAAGACGGATCCATCATTGAAAGTCAATGTGGGACGGATCCGTTTTTTATTGTGTCAGAGAAAACGCCATATTGCGGACAGAAAAACGCTGCGTTCTGTTTGCGATAGGGACGCAACCAAACGGAATGGAATGCATTCTGGCGTACTCCGTTTCGTTCAGTTCAGTTTTCCTATTGACCCTAGGTTTTTTTCTGTTTTTGCTACTATTATTGTATTACTAGCAGAAGGACCCGACTTCGCATTGGTATATTTCATCTATTTCATTTAATGTTAGTGTTGAGCATTGTACTTTGTACTGCCAGAAATAGTTGAGCATTGTACTTTGCTGTCCCTGGCAGTCCTATAGAGAATGAGTGAAGCAATGGAGCGCATGCTTGGTCTGCTGATCCATTAGGACTGGAACAAAGGATACCCGTTCTCTGGATCAATGGGGGTCCCAGTGGTCAGACCCCAAGCTATCAATGTGTGTGTGTGTATATGTAGTGAAAAGTATAGTATATAACTGTGTATATGTAGTGTCATGTATAGTATTTAACTGTGTGCATGTAGCGCCATGTATAGTACATAACTGTATGTACTAATTATATACCTGCATATCTGTAGTGCAAAGTATAGTAGATAATTGTGTATATGTAGTGCTATGTATAAATACGTACCGGCGTATATGTTGTGCAATGTATAGTATATAACTGTATGTACGTATTATATACCTGCATATCTGCAGTGCAAAGTATAGTAGATAATTGTGTATATGTAGTGCTATGTATAGTACTTACCGGCGTATATGTAGTGCCATGTATAGTAGATAACTGTATGTACGTATTATATACCTGCATATCTGTAGTGCAAAGTATAGTAGATAATTGTGTATATGTAGTGCTATGTATAGAATATACCTGTGTATATGTAGTGCCATGTATATAGTATATACCTGTGTATATTTAGTGCCATGTATAGTATATACCTGCATATATGTATAGGACTGTATATGACTTTCTGTATGTATTACCAAGTATGGTATATACCTTTGTATATGTATCGCAATGTATAGTATATAACTGTGTATGTAGCATATACCTATGTATATATTGTACCGTGTCTAGTGTATGCAGCGTGCCCAGGAGGAGCCAAAGTGTAGGATGGGAGTGGTAGTGGCTCTAGCTGCAAGAGTCAATTACAGTACTGCAGCTTTCCTCACACTGTTGCTCCCTAGGGCCGTGCAGTGAAAAGAAGGCTCATCCTTTCTTCCAACTGGGCACACCCAGGCTCTGGGGCTCATAATTGGAGTTGTAGTACATCCAACAACAGCAAAATCCTAGTTCCCACAATATACAGTGCGAATCTCCCCAGATGGTTTTGTATGGATTTGAAAAATTATGGAAATTATTATACTTTCCTCTCGCACGAGTGCAGCTAGTTTTTCAAAATGTTGATCCCCAGAGGGTGCTGGGAGTAGGATGCCAGTCTTAATAACCCCCTGCGCTGGTGGGGGATTGACACTGGCCTCTACATTTCCTCTTCAAAATGTTAGGGTCCACTCACACGTCTGTATGTGTTTTGCAGATCCGAAAAACACGGACACCGGCAATGTGCGTTCCGCATTTTGCGGACCGCACATCGCCGGCACTCTCGTAGAAAATGCCTTTTCTTTTCTGCAATTGCGGACAAGAATAGGACGTGTTCTATTTTTTTGCGGACAGAAGTGCGGATGCGGACATTGCGGAATGGATGCGGACCCATTTTGCGGACGTGCAAATGGACCCTAAGACAGCTTCCTTGCTGCCTTACATTTAGACCATTTTCTACGCTTAAACCAGGGTAAGAAAATGATGAATGAGACGGGCCTACTGGCCCCCTTTTTTTAGACGTAACGTGAAGAAGTCGCAGATTCTACCACAACATGGCAGATGTTTTAAGAGGTCTCCCATTGCTTTGAATGGGAGCTTCTCTTCCATTCAAATGAATCTGACAAAACGCTGTGATTACTCTACATCTCTCCTTCAATGTAGATGGCATGCAGATAAACATTGAAGAGGACACAACGTTCACATGAGTGCCACATCCCCTTCAAACAACTGATCGGCAAGGGTGCCAGGAGTCGGACTTCACCTGTCTGATATTGATGACCTACCTGGAGGATACAGTAGATTGATATAATGAAACTGGAATACCCCTTTAAGGTGATCAATTGCCCGATCAGCGAGAATTTGCTCATTTGTCATTGATTGATAATTTTATGATAAAATTAAAAAGATTGTTTGTGTTATATCCCTTATATAAACAGGCATCTTCTAGTTGTTACATAGGAAACACGAAGAAAGGAGCACAAGCAAGCAATCAAAATTACGAAAATACATCCGATTTTTGTTCTATATTTATCTTCACGTGTTAAAGGACCCTGAGATTTCACAGTGCAATGTGCACTTTCTTAAAAAAAGTCATAATGACAATGGTATAAAGCGATCACTGTCAAAGATTACAGTCAGTGTGTGCCATGAATTAGATATTCTATGTCTTTATTTCAGAAGCGGGTGACATTTACTGAGTCGTGACTCATTCCTTTGAAACTCATTGTCTAAATCTCTTGCGCCCATGATGTTTACTGTACAAATGGATAGGCGATGCTTCAGTGTTTAAATTGCATTATTCAGTATAGATGCGGCCTGTCACATACTGCTTGTACCCCTTGGCCTCTCTTATCTTCATCAAGCTCTCAGCAGTAGGCTGTATCTATCAGAAACATTAATAGAAACATGCTGCTTGTCAGGTGGAACCTCAGGAAGAGGGAAAATCATTTCTAGCATACTAAATCAAACGCGTATGAAATTAGGTGAGTCACTCTATGTGCTGTAATAGAATAATTTAGCTATGCGAAAATGATCCTGTATATGTTCTACATTGCTCCAATAATATGATTGAAGAGCAATACCTCCCTTAAAGGCCTCATGCACGCGAACGTTGTTTGGACCCCCATCCGAGCCACATTTTTTGCGGCTCAGATGCGGACCCATTCCCTTCAATGGGGCTGCAAAAGATGCGTTCTGTGACCCCGCAAAAAAATAGAACATGTCCTATTCTTGTCCGTTTTGCGGACAAGAACAGGTATTTCTATTACGGGCGGTCCGTTACATTCCGCAAATTGCGGAACGGTCGTGTGCATGAGGCCAAAGCGGTTTTCCAGGCTTTTAGTATAGTATCAGATCAGTGGTGGTCCGACATCCGGGCGGGACCCCCACCGATCAGCTGTATGAGGAGAAGGCTAGCGCTGTGTGCGCATACCATCTCCTGTGTCTCTTCCTGCTTGCTACTGCTATGTCTATGGCAGGCAGGAATAGAGACAGGAGACGGCACACACGCTCCTCACACAGCTTATCCTGAGGATAGGTCATCAATATTAAAAGCCTGGAAACCCCCTTTAATTAAAGCAATGTTGCACAAGCTGCATGATATGTTGTTTTAGTTTGTGCACTGGGAATATTTGGAGACCTAAAATAGTGACCTTTAACACAGTATTGTTGTTCAGTCCAGGTTCTATGGCAATAGATTTCTTATTATTATTTCATTGCACAGAGTGGCTTTTTTTCTGAAACAGTTCTTGAAATCTGCTTTTTAGACATATTATTAAAGGCTATCTACGCCTTTTGGGGCAATTTTTTTTTAGCCAAAAATCTTTATTAAAAAAATGGAGATCTTTTTCTGTACAGAGCTGAGATGCTGTAGTAGCAGCCTGTGGATTTTCCTTAAGGACTCCTTATCTCTGCTCTCTGACATTATAAACACTCATTATAGCTCAATCCTTGTTACAGATAAGAATATGGCTTAAAGAGGACCTGTCACCTCTCCTGACATGCCTGTTTTAATAGCTAAATGAGTTCCCCATATAATAACAAGTCTGGAGCATCTATTCTTATGGCTCTATGTTGTGCCATTCCTTTATTATTTTAACAAGAAGTTAGATAGCTCCATTTGTTTGGGGACTTTTTGTCGTTTGGTTGGTGTGTGTGTTTGGTTATTGGATTTCCCTTGGCAGGATGTCCACTTTTCCTGTGTCATCCACTGACCATGTTTTTTTGCACTGGCTGGTCTTCCGCTGTTTTGGAGAGCAGCCAGAAATGATAGAGGAGGAACCGCGGAGGAAGCGATGGGTGCATCCTATCATTTTGCAGCAGGTCAGCAAAGGGCAATTTGTTGGTTTGTACTGTGACCTCCGTGCGCACCCTGTGAAGTTCTTTAATTATTGCCGCATGTCGGTGGCTACATTTGATTGGCTTTTGGGGGAGTTGAGACCTGGCTTGACTTTCCAGGACACCAACATGTGGAGGAGTGTGTCACCTGAAGAACGTCTCATTATTACTTTAAGGTAAGACTATATTATCAGACTCATACATAAATGACCCACTGTTTGCCAATACATAGTAGTTTGGTCTATGGTCTATGTAATCAGAACTTTACCTCTTCTATGTATAAGTACATAATAGTAGTGCACATGTATATTGTACACTTACAAAGAGAAACTGTGTGTGCTTTTGGGCCAGCCACTTTGTATAAAGTCACTTGGTGTTATACCAAGTCATTTATTAGTCACACCAGAATCAAGTTCCGCGGGGGTTAATCTTTAACACTGGGTTCAGACCTGAGCGTATTTGATATGCGCGTTTTTGTCGCGCATTTTTGTGCGCGTTTTTGTCCATAGTCAACACGCGTATTACGTTCGAACACGCTGTAAAACGCGAAAATGTGAACCAGTCCCATAGGGAAGTATTGGTTTGCATCGGTTATGCGTTTTACAGCGCGTTCGAACGTGCTGTAAATCGCGCAAGTGTGAACTTAGGGTATAATCCTGGCTGTAATGATGAGGATATGTCACCTGTATATATGGTAATGGTCTTGAGGTTTATGTAGCTAAATGGGTTTCCTTACTTTAACCCCTTAAGGACACAGCCTTTTTACACCTTAGGACCAGGCCATTTTTTGAAAATCTGACCAGAGTCCCTTTAAGTGCTGATAACTTTAAAACGCTTTGACTTATCCAGGCCGTTCTGAGATTGTTTTTTCGTCACATATTGTACTTCATGACACTGGTAAAATGAAGTCAAAAAAATTATTTTTTTTGCACCAAAAAATACCAAATTTAACAAAAAATTTGGAAAAATTTGCAAATTTCAAAGTTTCAGTTTCTCTACTTCTGTAATACATAGTAATACCCCAAAAAATTGTGATGACTTTACATTCCCCATATGTCTACTTCTTGTTAGAATTGATTTGGGAATGATATTTTATTTTTTGGGGATGTTATAAGGCTTAGAAGTTTAGAAGCAAATCTTGAAATTTTTCAGAAATTTACAAAAACTCAATTTTTAGGGACCAGTTCAGGTCTCAAGTCACTTTGCGAGGCTTACATTATAGAAACCACCCAAAAATTACCCCATCTAAGAAACTACACCCCTCAAGGTATTCAAAACTGATTTTGCATACGTTGTTAACCCTTTAGGTGTTGCACAAGAGTTATTGGCAAATGGGGAGGAAATTTGAGAATTTCATTTTTTTGTCTAATTTTTCATTTTAACCCATTTTTTCCACTAACAAATCAAGGGTTAACAGCCAAACAAGACTGTATCTTTATTGCCCTGACTCTGCCGTTTACAGAAACACCCAATATGTGGCCGTAAACTACTGTACGGCCACACAGCGGGGCGTAGAGTGAAAGGTGCGCCGTATGGTTTTTTGAGGGCTGATTTTTATGGACTGGTTTATTTACACCATGTCCCATTTGAAGCCCCCTGATGCACCCCTAGAGGAGAAACTCCCTAAAAGTGACCCCATCTAAGAAACTACACCCCTCAAGCTATTCAAAACTGATTTTACATACATCGTTAACCCTTTAGGTGTTGCACAGGAGTTATTGGCAAATGGCGATGAAATTTGAGAATTTCATTTTTTTGCCTAATTTTCCATTTTAACCCATTTTTTCCACTAACAAAGCAAGGGTTAACAGCCAAACAAGACTGTATCTTTATTGCCCTGACTCTGCTGTTTACAGAAACACCCCATATGTGGCCGTAAACTACTGTACGGGCACACAGCGGGGCGTAGAGTGAAAGGTGCGCCGTTTGGTTTTTGGAGGGCTGATTTTGCTGGACTGTTTTTTTGGCACCATGTCCCATTTGAAGCCCCCCTGATGCACCCCTGGAGTAGAAACTCCATAAAAGTGACCCCATCTAAGAAACTACACCCCTCAAGGTATTCAAAACTGATTTTACAAACTTTGTTAACCCTTTAGGTGTTGCACAAGATTTAATGGAAAATAGAGATACAATTTCAAAATTTCACTTTTTTGGCAGATTTTCCATTTTAATATTTTTTTTCCAGTTACAAAGCAAGGGTTAACAGCCAAACAAAACTCATTATTTATGGCCCTGATTCTGTAGTTTACAGAAACACCCCATATGTGGTTGTAAACTGCTGTACGGGCACACGGCAGGGCGCAGAAGGAAAGGAACGCCATACGGTTTTTGGAAGGCAGATTTTGCTGGACAGTTTTTTTTTACACCATGTCCCATTTGAAGCCCCCCTGATGCACCCCTAGAGTAGAAACTCCAAAAAAGTGACCCCATTTTAGAAACTACGGGATAGGGTGGCAGTTTTGTTGGTACTAGTTTAGGGTACATATGATTTTTGGTTGCTCTATATTACACTTTTTGTGCGGCAAGGTAACAAGAAATAGATTTTTTGGCACGTTTTTATTTTTTGTTATTGACAACATTCATCTGACAGGTTAGATCATGTGGTAATTTTATAGAGCAGGTTGTCACGGACGCGGCGATACCTAATATGTATACTATTTTTTTTATTTATGTAAGTTTTACACAATGATTTCATTTTTAAAACAAAAAAAATGTTTTAGTGTCTCCATAGTCTAAGAGCCATAGTTTTTTCAGTTTTTGGGCGATTATCTTAAGTAGGGTCTCATTTTTTGCGGGATGAAATGACGGTTTGATTGGCATCTATTTTGGGGTGCATATGACTTTTTGATTGCTTGCTATTACACTTTTTGTGACGTAAGATGACAAAAAATGGCTTTTTTTACACCGTTTTTATTTTAATTTTTTTACGGTGGTCATCTGAGGGGTTAGATCATGTGATATTTTTATAGAGCCGGTCGATACGGACGCGGCGATACCTAATATGTATACTTTTTTTTTATTTATGTAAGTTTTACACAATGATTTCATTTTTGAAACAAAAAAAATCATGTTTTAGTGTTTCCATAGTCTAAGAGCCATTGTTTTTTCAGTTTTTGGGCGATTATCTTGGGTAGGGTATGATTTTTGCGGGATGAGATGACGGTTTGATTGGTACTATTTTGGCGTACATGCGACTTTTTTGATCACTTTTATTACCTTTTTTGGGAAGTAAGGTGGGCAAAATTTCAATTTCATCCTAGTTTTTTATTTTTTATTTTTATGGCGTTCACCGTTCGGGTAAAGTAACATAACCGTTTTATAGATCAGGTCGTTACGGACGCGGCGATACCAAACATGTGTAGGGAATTTTATTTTTTTCATTTTTAATCAGTGATAAATGTGTTTTTTGATTTTTACTTTTTTTTCACTTTTTTTAACTTTTTTTTTGACCCAGACCCACTTGGTTCTTGAAGATCCAGTGGGTCTGATGTCTGTATAATACAGTACAGTACAATATATATTGTTCTGTACTGTATTTTACTTACACTGAACAGATCTATGCTTTTAGCACAGATCTGTTCAGCACCATGGACAGCAGGACGCCTGAGAGGCGTCCTGTTGCCATGGGAACCTTCCCCGTCTGCTCAGAACTGCGCAGACGGGGAAGGGTAAGCACAGGGCTGAGGGGGGCTCTCTGGGGGCTCTCTCCCTCTCCCATCGGGGGGCTGCAAAGGCACAGCAGCCCCCCGATGGGAGAGGGAGGGAGCTCCCTGCGCTGTTAACCTTTTCCATACAGCGGTCCGTACGGACCGCTGTATGGAAAGGGTTAACGGCTGACATCGCATCGCAGATGTCAGCCGTTTATACCAGGGTGCCAGCAATGTGCTGGCACCCTGGTATCCCCACTAGAAACCAACGATTATACAAGGGGAGGCGGGCGGGGGATCGCGATCCCGCCTGCCGCACCGCCCGCCTCCCGCACCGCCCACACTGCCCGCAACCCTCCCCCTGCACCTCCCACCGGGCTAAAATCACTCGGGGGGTGCAGGGGGAGGGATACAGATCTATTTTAGGAATACTAAAGTTTCTGATCCCCGCGGTCAGGGACCGCAGGGATCAGAAACTGCAGAAATCGCAGCAAACCGCAGGTCTGAATTGACCTGCGGTTTGCCGCGATCGCCGACATGGGGGGGTCACGGGACCCCCCCGCGCATTTAGCCTAGGTGCCTGCTCGATGATTTGAGCAGGCACCGGGTTCCGATCACTGCCGGCCGGGCGGCAGTGATCGGAACAACACATGACGTACCGGTACGTCATGTGTCCTTAAGTACCAGGACATCATGACGTACCGGTACGTCATGTGTCCTTAAGAGGTTAAAGTATATAGCAATATCAAGTATTCAGTCCCAATCTTGGAGTATGGCCTAATGTTATTTCAACTTGCCAGACACATTGCCATTAAATAGTGTAAAGTAATGTATTAGATTTAAAAATGTGATATTTTGTGTATTAATTTTATTTATTTTTTTCATTTCAGATATCTGGCGTTTGGCAATTCGTTTTCTTCTTTACATTTTGAGTTTAGAATGGGGACCTCCACAATTGCTGGCGTGGTACGGGCTACATGTGCCACCATTTGGTTAAGACTTAAAGCTTCTTTGCTGCCACATCCAACCAGGCAGTAGTAGCTGGATATAGCCCAGGACTTCCAGGAGAGAGCTCAATTCCCAAATTGTATAGGTGCCCTTGATGGGAAACACATACGGGTTAAGAAGCCACCGAACTCAGGGTCCCGATTCTATAATTAAAGACAGTTTTTCTCTGTAGTTTTGTTGGCCTTGGCTGACACAAACTACAGGCTTATAATTGTAGATATTGGGTCCTAAGGAAGTACTGCAGATGCTCGCATCTTCAGGGCTTCCAGAATGGGTCGGTGGCTTCAGTCCAACCAACTGGACGTACCACAGCTAGCAAACCTTCATGGCTCCTCTGGTCCACCAGCGCCTTATGTGGTTGTAGGGGACGAGAGTTTTGCCCTTTCTACAAACCTCATGCGTCCCTTTCCTAGGCGAGGTTTGGATACAAAGAGGCGCACTTTTAATTATTGGTTAAGTAGGGCCAGAAGGTTTGTGGAGTGCGCCTTTAGTATTTTTTCTAGTAAATGGCGGGTTTTTCTTTCGTCCATACAGCTGGCCCCAGAAAATGTCAATGCGGTCATCAAAGCGTGTGTAGTGTTGCACAACTACATACATACCTATGTGTTGACAAGTGATGAAGACGCCCAAGTCTATAGGCCGCCATCAGGAATAGACACTTTTCAACTCAGAAGATCTGGATCTGCTGGACTGAGAGTGCGGGAATTATTTTCTGATTATTTTATGTCCCCTATCGGTTCTTTCCCTTTTCAGCAGTAGAACTCGACGAGGTTTTTTTTTTTGGCAGTTATTTTTTTTTACCTGGATGGATATATTTTAGTTAGTTTTAGTATTTTGTAGATAGAGACTCACAATATAATGAGGACCCTTGACGTGGGTTGCAAGCTTACCTATTTTGCTTACATACAGTACAGACCAAAAGTTTGGACACACTTTCTCATTCAAAGAATTTTCTTTATTTTCATGACTATGAAAATTGTAGATTCACACTGAAGGCATCAAAACTATGAATTAACACATGTTGAATTATACAAACGGAAAATGCAAATGTGATCGCACACTACATCCAGCACTCTGCCCTCCATGCTGGATGAGACATTGGTTTATATTTTGGCCAAAGCATAGTAAGCCACTCACCGCGTCAAGGCTGTCTCATGAGTGGTCCCTAACTCTTGTTCCTACCTGTTCATGGGCCATGACAGCCACATAAAATCCAGGGAATGCAGGTCAGCATGCAAGCCAAGTACACTTTGCTTGTAACCCCGTCCGGTGCCATTACAGCTTTCATCGGATCCAGGGATGCAAGTACCAACATGCATGCTGAACCTACCATATACTTCTCCTGGAGCCAGATGGCTAATGGTAGGTTCTATACAAGCAGACTCAGTTTTATACTGACTTTAAAACCAGCCTCAAGGACAGATTAACTGGTCAGGTGTGCAATGACTCCAAGGAGATCGCCACGCCTCCAATATATACTACAAAGAAAAAAATAAGGGGTTGGGTCAGCACAACCCGCTGCAGGTGCACATCACTATGGCGAAACACATATACAAACGGAAAATGCAAATGTGATCGCACACTACATCCAGCACTCTGCCCTCCATGCTGGATGAGACATTGGTTTATATTTTGGCCAAAGCATAGTAAGCCACTCACCGCGTCAAGGCTGTCTCATGAGTGGTCCCTAACTCTTGTTCCTACCTGTTCATGGGCCATGACAGCCACATAAAATCCAGGGAATGCAGGTCAGCATGCAAGCCAAGTACACTTTGCTTGTAACCCCGTCCGGTGCCATTACAGCTTTCATCGGATCCAGGGATGCAAGTACCAACATGCATGCTGAACCTACCATATACTTCTCCTGGAGCCAGATGGCTAATGGTAGGTTCTATACAAGCAGACTCAGTTTTATACTGACTTTAAAACCAGCCTCAAGGACAGATTAACTGGTCAGGTGTGCAATGACTCCAAGGAGATCGCCACGCCTCCAATATATACTACAAAGAAAAAAATAAGGGGTTGGGTCAGCACAACCCGCTGCAGGTGCACATCACTATGGCGAAACACATATACAAACGGAAAATGCAAATGTGATCGCACACTACATCCAGCACTCTGCCCTCCATGCTGGATGAGACAATGGTTTATATTTTGGCCAAAGCATAGTAAGCCACTCACCGCGTCAAGGCTGTCTCATGAGTGGTCCCTAACTCTTGTTCCTACCTGTTCATGGGCCATGACAGCCACATAAAATCCAGGGAATGCAGGTCAGCATGCAAGCCAAGTACACTTTGCTTGTAACCCCGTCCGGTGCCATTACAGCTTTCATCGGATCCAGGGATGCAAGTACCAACATGCATGCTGAACCTACCATATACTTCTCCTGGAGCCAGATGGCTAATGGTAGGTTCTATACAAGCAGACTCAGTTTTATACTGACTTTAAAACCAGCCTCAAGGACAGATTAACTGGTCAGGTGTGCAATGACTCCAAGGAGATCGCCACGCCTCCAATATATACTACAAAGAAAAAAATAAGGGGTTGGGTCAGCACAACCCGCTGCAGGTGCACATCACTATGGCGAAACACATATACAAACGGAAAATGCAAATGTGATCGCACACTACATCCAGCACTCTGCCCTCCATGCTGGATGAGACATTGGTTTATATTTTGGCCAAAGCATAGTAAGCCACTCACCGCGTCAAGGCTGTCTCATGAGTGGTCCCTAACTCTTGTTCCTACCTGTTCATGGGCCATGACAGCCACATAAAATCCAGGGAATGCAGGTCAGCATGCAAGCCAAGTACACTTTGCTTGTAACCCCGTCCGGTGCCATTACAGCTTTCATCGGATCCAGGGATGCAAGTACCAACATGCATGCTGAACCTACCATATACTTCTCCTGGAGCCAGATGGCTAATGGTAGGTTCTATACAAGCAGACTCAGTTTTATACTGACTTTAAAACCAGCCTCAAGGACAGATTAACTGGTCAGGTGTGCAATGACTCCAAGGAGATCGCCACGCCTCCAATATATACTACAAAGAAAAAAATAAGGGGTTGGGTCAGCACAACCCGCTGCAGGTGCACATCACTATGGCGAAACACATATACAAACGGAAAATGCAAATGTGATCGCACACTACATCCAGCACTCTGCCCTCCATGCTGGATGAGACATTGGTTTATATTTTGGCCAAAGCATAGTAAGCCACTCACCGCGTCAAGGCTGTCTCATGAGTGGTCCCTAACTCTTGTTCCTACCTGTTCATGGGCCATGACAGCCACATAAAATCCAGGGAATGCAGGTCAGCATGCAAGCCAAGTACACTTTGCTTGTAACCCCGTCCGGTGCCATTACAGCTTTCATCGGATCCAGGGATGCAAGTACCAACATGCATGCTGAACCTACCATATACTTCTCCTGGAGCCAGATGGCTAATGGTAGGTTCTATACAAGCAGACTCAGTTTTATACTGACTTTAAAACCAGCCTCAAGGACAGATTAACTGGTCAGGTGTGCAATGACTCCAAGGAGATCGCCACGCCTCCAATATATACTACAAAGAAAAAAATAAGGGGTTGGGTCAGCACAACCCGCTGCAGGTGCACATCACTATGGCGAAACACATATACAAACGGAAAATGCAAATGTGATCGCACACTACATCCAGCACTCTGCCCTCCATGCTGGATGAGACATTGGTTTATATTTTGGCCAAAGCATAGTAAGCCACTCACCGCGTCAAGGCTGTCTCATGAGTGGTCCCTAACTCTTGTTCCTACCTGTTCATGGGCCATGACAGCCACATAAAATCCAGGGAATGCAGGTCAGCATGCAAGCCAAGTACACTTTGCTTGTAACCCCGTCCGGTGCCATTACAGCTTTCATCGGATCCAGGGATGCAAGTACCAACATGCATGCTGAACCTACCATATACTTCTCCTGGAGCCAGATGGCTAATGGTAGGTTCTATACAAGCAGACTCAGTTTTATACTGACTTTAAAACCAGCCTCAAGGACAGATTAACTGGTCAGGTGTGCAATGACTCCAAGGAGATCGCCACGCCTCCAATATATACTACAAAGAAAAAAATAAGGGGTTGTGCTGACCCAACCCCTTATTTTTTTCTTTGTAGTATATATTGGAGGCGTGGCGATCTCCTTGGAGTCATTGCACACCTGACCAGTTAATCTGTCCTTGAGGCTGGTTTTAAAGTCAGTATAAAACTGAGTCTGCTTGTATAGAACCTACCATTAGCCATCTGGCTCCAGGAGAAGTATATGGTAGGTTCAGCATGCATGTTGGTACTTGCATCCCTGGATCCGATGAAAGCTGTAATGGCACCGGACGGGGTTACAAGCAAAGTGTACTTGGCTTGCATGCTGACCTGCATTCCCTGGATTTTATGTGGCTGTCATGGCCCATGAACAGGTAGGAACAAGAGTTAGGGACCACTCATGAGACAGCCTTGACGCGGTGAGTGGCTTACTATGCTTTGGCCAAAATATAAACCAATGTCTCATCCAGCATGGAGGGCAGAGTGCTGGATGTAGTGTGCGATCACATTTGCATTTTCCGTTTGTATATGTGTTTCGCCATAGTGATGTGCACCTGCAGCGGGTTGTGCTGACCCAACCCCTTATTTTTTTCTTTGTAGTATATATTGGAGGCGTGGCGATCTCCTTGGAGTCATTGCACACCTGACCAGTTAATCTGTCCTTGAGGCTGGTTTTAAAGTCAGTATAAAACTGAGTCTGCTTGTATAGAACCTACCATTAGCCATCTGGCTCCAGGAGAAGTATATGGTAGGTTCAGCATGCATGTTGGTACTTGCATCCCTGGATCCGATGAAAGCTGTAATGGCACCGGACGGGGTTACAAGCAAAGTGTACTTGGCTTGCATGCTGACCTGCATTCCCTGGATTTTATGTGGCTGTCATGGCCCATGAACAGGTAGGAACAAGAGTTAGGGACCACTCATGAGACAGCCTTGACGCGGTGAGTGGCTTACTATGCTTTGGCCAAAATATAAACCAATGTCTCATCCAGCATGGAGGGCAGAGTGCTGGATGTAGTGTGCGATCACATTTGCATTTTCCGTTTGTATATGTGTTTCGCCATAGTGATGTGCACCTGCAGCGGGTTGTGCTGACCCAACCCCTTATTTTTTTCTTTGTAGTATATATTGGAGGCGTGGCGATCTCCTTGGAGTCATTGCACACCTGACCAGTTAATCTGTCCTTGAGGCTGGTTTTAAAGTCAGTATAAAACTGAGTCTGCTTGTATAGAACCTACCATTAGCCATCTGGCTCCAGGAGAAGTATATGGTAGGTTCAGCATGCATGTTGGTACTTGCATCCCTGGATCCGATGAAAGCTGTAATGGCACCGGACGGGGTTACAAGCAAAGTGTACTTGGCTTGCATGCTGACCTGCATTCCCTGGATTTTATGTGGCTGTCATGGCCCATGAACAGGTAGGAACAAGAGTTAGGGACCACTCATGAGACAGCCTTGACGCGGTGAGTGGCTTACTATGCTTTGGCCAAAATATAAACCAATGTCTCATCCAGCATGGAGGGCAGAGTGCTGGATGTAGTGTGCGATCACATTTGCATTTTCCGTTTGTATATGTGTTTCGCCATAGTGATGTGCACCTGCAGCGGGTTGTGCTGACCCAACCCCTTATTTTTTTCTTTGTAGTATATATTGGAGGCGTGGCGATCTCCTTGGAGTCATTGCATGTTGAATTATATACATAACAAACAAGTGTGAAACAACTGAAAATATGTCATATTCTAGGTTCTTCAAAGTAGCCCCCTTTTGCTTTGATTACTGCTTTGCACACTCTTGGCATTCTCTTGATGAGCTTCAAGAGGTAGTCCCCTGAAATGGTTTTCACTTCATAGGTGTGCCCTGTCAGGTTTAATAAGTGGGATTTCTTGCCTTATAAATGGGGTTGGGACCATCAGTTGCGTTGAGGAGAAGTCAGGTGGATACACAGCTGATAGTCCTACTGAATAGACTGTTAGAATTTATATTATGGCAAGAAAAAAGCAGCTAAGTAAAGAAAAACGAGTGGCCATCATTACTTTAAGAAATGAAGGTCAGTCAGTCAGCCGAAAAATTGGGAAAACTTTGAAAGTAAGGGCTATTTGACCATGAAGGAGAGTGATGGGGTGCTGCGCCAGATGACCTGGCCTCCACAGTCACCGGACCTGAACCCAATCGAGATGGTTTGGGGTGAGCTGGACCACAGAGTGAAGGCAAAAGGGCCAACAAGTGCTAAGCATCTCTGGGAACTCCTTCAAGACTGTTGGAAGACCATTTCAGGGGACTACCTCTTGAAGCTCATCAAGAGAATGCCAAGAGTGTGCAAAGCAGTAATCAAAGCAAAAGGTGGCTGCTTTGAAGAACCTAGAATATGACATATTTTCAGTTGTTTCACACTTGTTTGTTATGTATATAATTCCACCTGTTAATTCATAGTTTTGATGCCTTCATAGTCATGAAAATAAAGAAAACTCTTTGAATGAGAAGGTGTGTCCAAACTTTTGGTCTGTACTGTATATTGTTTCCAACACAGTAGGTGAAATATGTACTAATACCTCATTCATACACATTTTTAAAATGTCGCCAAACATGTATGCTTCCCATCATCATAAATAAAGTTGTACTTGGCCTCATTATGATATACCACAAAACTATCATTACATGTGTCATGGCACATAACTCCATCTGTATTGTGTTTACTATCGTGTGCTTAAAGGGCTTCTGTCACCCCCCAAACAGCAATTTTCAGTATTGGTCTTAATATAATTGCTAATGTACGCAGAGTCCTTATATACCCCTATTACCTCTGGCTGTGCTTTAAATTCTTTAACAATAGTACTTTTGTCATATGCAAATTTCTTCACTACCAGCAAGTTGGGCGGTTACTTGCTGGTAGCCACCGCATCCTCGGTCTAAAAAAACGCGCTGTACCGGTCCTCATTCGGCGCAGGTGCTCTGAGAGAAGGACGTTCGCTTGCCCGCTCCTTCCTCAGTGTGCCTGCGCCGATGACGTCAGCCTACACCCGATGGTTCTTTTACGGTGTTCATCTGAGGGGTTAGGTCATGTGATATGTTTATAGAGCTGGTCGATACGGACGCGGCGATACCTAATATGTATACTTTTTGTTTCCCCTATTTTTTTTTACTTTATTTGGGGAAAATGACGTTTTTGTTTATTTTTACTTGAAACTTTAAATTTTTTGGGGGGAAAATTTTATTTTTTCCACTTTTTTTTTCACTTTCTTTTTTGTCCCACTTGGGGCTTGAACTTTTGGGGGTCTAATCCTTTACAATGCATTCCAATACTTCTGTATTGGAATGCATTAGCTGTATGAGTAATACTGTGTGTATTACTCATACAGCTTCCGGCCTGTGAGATCCAGGGGGCTGGATCTCACAGGCTCGTCACCGGAAGGCAGCGCGATGCCTTCCTTAGACATCGCGCTGCCTTCCATGCCATCGGGTCCCCCCCACAGCCGCATGCGGACCCGATGGCACCGCCTGCCGCCGCAACCACAGGTAAAAGCCGCAAACCGCAGGTCTGAATTGCACTTTGCGGCGATCACATGACCCCCCCCCCCCCCGGCGTTGTGATCATTCAGCGGGCATCCTGTTCCTATTAATCTCCGCCTCACCGCAATCTACTTTTAAACTTACGACGTACCTGTACGTCCTGAGTCCTTAAGGACTCAGCAAACATGGCGTACCAGTACGTCTTAATCCCTAAGGGGTTAAAGGACATTATATTGTGGAAAACAGGTTATGTATATATGTATAAATATTAAAAATATGTAGAATAAAGTTTTGAAATTGTAAGATATAGGTGAAAACAACATTTATAATAGTCTGTGTAAGTGATCTAGAAAACAAGTGTATATATAAATATATATATAGTTAAGTGTATTTGGGTAAGATTACTGTATAGTATATTACTATACAGTATATCTTACTATACAGTATACTTACAGTACTATACTATACAATACTATTATCACGGTCGGCGTGGCTATCACATACGTGACACAGAGGGAGGGAACGAGGAAGGCCCTGCCCAAGTGAGAGGAAAGATGGTGACCCCTGACTCACCTGGCGGCTGGCACCTGGCTGCCCTGACGTCCCTAGACGGGTTCCTCACCCATACGCCGATCACGTGCCTAAAGCCCTGGCTTTCCCTGAGCTGAGCCCTAGGTAGTGAACAGGGCGATGGGAACACTAGTCCACACCACTAACTCTAAGGGAAAACACCAAGGGGAGGACAGACAACACAGACTCAACATATATTCCCAGGTGGGCGACAACAGGAGACAACAATAAGCCAAACAGGGATCCGGAGGGTAGCACACAGGAACGACAACCAGGATTAACCACTCCAGTGGGTCAGTATAGATGTCCAGGCAGGAAGCTCTATAACTGGCAACTAGAGAAGTGTGAGGGGAGAATATAAGGAGGTAGGGAGTGGCAGACAAGAAACAGCTGAGGAGGAGAAGCTACGGATCCCTGAGAGAGACAAAAAGGATAGCAAGGCAAACACAGAAAACAATCATTAAGAAACACTGTGATCTTTAGATATAGAGCGCGCAGCCACCCGCTGCGACTTCCTGACCCCGGGTATAACGGAGTCAGACGTGGCTCTTGATACCCTCATGACAGTACCCCCCCTTTCACGAGGGGCCTCCAGACACTCAGGACCAGGTCTCTCCGGATGAGAGGCATGGAAAGTCTGAATTAACCTGTTGGCGTTTACCTCTGACGCTGGAACCCACATTCTTTCCTCGGGACCGTAACCCCTCCAATGCACCAGATACTGAAGAGAGCGGCGGACCTGACGAGAATCAACAATTCTGGCTATTTGAAACTCCAGATTACCATCCACAATAACAGGAGGAGGTGGCAGCGGCGATGGTTCTAGAGGTGGAACATACTTCTTGAGTAACGATTTATGGAAGACGTTATGGATCTTAAAAGTCTGAGGTAGCTCCAGGCGAAAAGCCACAGGGTTAATGACGGCTACTATTTTATAGGGACCAATGAACCTAGGACCCAGTTTCCAAGAAGGAACCTTCAACTTAATATTCCTAGTAGACAACCACACATAGTCATTCACTCCTAGGTCCGGACCTGGCGACCGTTTCTTATCGGCCATGCATTTATATTTACCACTCATCTTTTTCAAGTTAACTTGCACCTTCTGCCATACCGATGAAAGAGATGAAGAAAACCTTTCCTCTTCGGGAACCCCAGAAGAACCCCCCTCTTTGAAAGTACAAAATTGGGGATGAAAACCGTATGCACCAAGGAATGGTGACTTGCCAGTGGACTCCTGATAATGATTATTTATGGCAAACTCAGCTAACGGTAAATATGATGACCACAACTCTTGGTTTTCAGACACAAAACACCTTAAATATGTTTCTAGGTTTTGGTTGGTACGCTCAGTCTGTCCATTCGACTGAGGATGGAAAGCTGAGGAAAAGGACAAGTGAACCCCCAAACGGGAACAAAAAGCTTTCCAAAACTTAGAAATAAACTGGGTTCCCCGATCCGAAACCACATCGGAAGGGACCCCGTGAAGCTTCACGATTTCACTGATAAACACCTGAGCGAGAGTTTTAGCATTAGGAAGTGCGGGTAGCGCAATAAAGTGTACCATTTTGCTAAACCTGTCTACTACTACCAAGATAACTGTTTTACCCACCGACAACGGTAAGTCAGTGATGAAATCCATTGACAGATGTGTCCATGGCCTATTGGGGATGAAAAGTGGCAATAAAGACCCTGCTGGACGTGTATGAGAGACTTTCGCGCGTGCACAAGTAGAACAAGTAGACACGAAATCCATTACATCCTGACGCAACCTTGGCCACCAAAAACGACGAGATAAAAGCTCCAAGGTTGCTTTACTACCCGGGTGTCCAGCAAGTGCCGAATTATGATGTTCTTTTAATAATT
Source organism: Bufo bufo (assembly GCF_905171765.1). Lineage (NCBI taxonomy): Eukaryota > Metazoa > Chordata > Amphibia > Anura > Bufonidae > Bufo > Bufo bufo. The sequence goes on from NC_053391.1 coordinate 391,006,705, forward strand.
CAAGACGCAGGTTTAACGGTACAAACAATTTCTCTGAGGGGCAAGAGGCCGGGGCGTCCCCCTGAGCCTCTAACACCTTTCCCTCTAGAACAGAGTGTACAGCAGAGACAACCACTCCTCTTTGTAAAATAGGTACCGGATCACAAACATTACCCCCTGCAGGGAAACTACGAGATAATGCGTCTGCCTTGGTATTTTTTGCCCCAGGACGATAGGTGATTACAAAGTTAAATCTGGTAAAGAATAGCGACCACCTAGCTTGTCTAGGGGTGAGACGCTTAGCCGATTCTAGGTACAGAAGGTTCTTGTGATCCGTAATCACCGTGACGGGGTGGATTGCTCCCTCTAAGAAGTGACGCCACTCTTCAAGCGCCAGTTTAATCGCCAACAGTTCCCTATTTCCAATATCATAATTCTTCTCCGCAGAAGATAATTTTTTGGAAAAGAAAGCGCAAGGACGCCATTTGCCAGGAGACGGACCCTGAGACAATACAGCTCCCACTCCCACCTCTGACGCATCTACCTCGACAATAAAAGGCTGGGAGACATCAGGTTGAACTAGAACAGGTGCCGAGGTAAACCTCTCCTTTAGAGAGGAAAATGCATCTTTAGCGGCGTCAGACCATTTGGAAAAAACCGTCCCCTTCCTAGTCATGTCGGTAAGGGGTTTAACGATCACTGAATAATTTTTAATGAACTTTCTATAGAAATTAGCGAAACCCAAAAACCGTTGTAGGGCTTTAAGGTTCTCAGGAAGATCCCAATCTAAAATTGCCTGGACCTTCCCAGGATCCATGCGGAAACCTGAAGCAGATAATAGATATCCCAGGAACTGTAATTCCTGAACAGCGAAGACACATTTTTCAATTTTCGCATATAATTTATTCGTCCGTAGGACCTGCAGTACTTGCCTGACATGCACCTCATGTGTTTTCAGATCAGCCGAATAAATTAAGATATCATCTAGGTATATGACTACAAACCTGCCGATGAGATGACTAAAAATATCATTAACGAAATGTTGGAAGACAGCAGGGGCATTGGTCAGACCGAAAGGCATAACTAGATTTTCATAATGCCCCTCAGGGGTGTTAAAAGCTGTCTTCCACTCATCCCCTTCCCTGATACGAATCAGATTGTAGGCCCCCCTAAGATCAAGTTTGGAGAACCACTTAGCACCCGCAAGCTGATTAAAAAGGTCAGGAATGAGAGGAAGAGGGTATGGGTCACGGATGGTTATCTGGTTTAACTCACGGAAATCTAAGCAAGGACGCAGGCCCCCATCTTTCTTTTTAACAAAGAAAAACCCTGCAGCCACGGGTGAAGAAGAGGGTCTGATGTGTCCCTTAGCCAGACTCTCGGAGATATAATCTTTCATGGCTTGTCTCTCGGGACCCGAAAGATTATACAACCTGGACTTGGGTAATTTTGCCCCGGGAATCAGGTTAACCGGGCAATCATAAGGACGATGAGGTGGTAGTTTCTGACAACCCTTTTCAGAAAAAACGTCCTCAAAGTCTGAAATAAATGTAGGTAGGGAAGCTATGGAGGCGATTAAGCAATTGTTATTTAAGCAATTCTCTCTGCAATGCTCACTCCACTCCAATATCTCCCTGGCCTGCCAATCCACCACTGGATTGTGCGCTACCAACCAGGGAAGACCCAATACCACCGGAGAGGGAAGGCCCTCCAGAACGTAACATGAAAGACACTCATTATGGTGGTCCCCTACCCGAAGGTGTAAATTACGAACAATGTGGGTGAGGTTTCTCTGAGACAGAGGAGCAGAATCTATAGCGAATACGGGAATAGGTCTCTGCAGCGTACAGAGAGACAAACCCATAGTGCGGGCAAAATGGGCATCAATCAAGTTTACCCCTGCTCCACTGTCTAGAAAAACAGAAATAGACTCCGTCTTAACACCAAAAACAATGACCGCTGGTAACACAAATTGAGATGTTCGTATGGAGGAAACGTATACCCCCCGGCTGACATCCTCCGCACAGCCCGGGGTTAGTAGTTTTCCGACGGTCTTTTGTTTTTGAGAAAGGAGGGACAGACATTAATGAAATGACCCCTCCCCCCACAGAAAAAACAAGCCCCCCCCCTACGGCGAACCTCGGGAGGACGGACCTGAGGAGAAGTTCCGCCTAGCTGCATAGGCTCATCTAAGTCAGTACAGGCTGACTGTTGCTTGGGAGAGGTAACCAATTGCTCCGGAATTTTCGATCTCTCCCTAAGACGTCTATCTATTCTGATAGAGAGGGACATAACAGCATCAAGGGAAAGGGGGGTCTCATACAGCGCCAGTGCATCCTTAACCCTTTCAGATAACCCAGAGCAGAACTGACTCCTGAGAGCCGGGTCGTTCCACTGAGTATCCGTAGCCCACCTACGGAACTCTGAGCAATATTCCTCTGCTGACCGATCTCCCTGTAGGAGTCTCCGTAACTTCGACTCAGCCAGGGCGACTCGGTCAGGGTCATCATATATGAGACCCAAAGCCCCAAAAAATCCCTCCACTGACCGACGAGCCTGAGAACCATGGGGTAACGAGAACGCCCAGGATTGCGGATCCCCCTGAAGCAGGGAAATGACAATCCCTACCCGCTGTTCTTCATGACCTGAGGAGTAAGGGCGCAACTTAAAATATAATTTGCAGGCCTCACGGAACGTCGCAAATTTGTCCCTTCCCCCAGAAAATCTGTCGGGAAGAGCAACCTTGGGTTCAGTGACAACCTGGTTACCCATAGCAACCGCTGGGGGTGCGGTCTGCTGCATTTGCTGCTGTTGTTGGAGAACAGACGCCTTCAATCCTGCCACCTCCAAAGACAGGCTTTGAAGCTGTTCTGCCAAGGCATCAATAGGATCCATATTGGATTCTAAGTAGAGAGAGAAAAAAAAAACAACAAACAAAAAATAAAAAAAATTATTATTATTTTTTTTTTCAAAAAGTAAGGGCCAGTTATAATATCACGGTCGGCGTGGCTATCACATACGTGACACAGAGGGAGGGAACGAGGAAGGCCCTGCCCAAGTGAGAGGGAAGATGGTGACCCCTGACTCACCTGGCGGCTGGCACCTGGCTGCCCTGACGTCCCTAGACGGGTTCCTCACCCGTACGCCGATCACGTGCCTAAAGCCCTGGCTTTCCCTGAGCTGAGCCCTAGGTAGTGAACAGGGCGATGGGAACACTAGTCCGCACCACTAACTCTAAGGGAAAACACCAAGGGGAGGACAGACAACACAGACTCAACATATATTCCCAGGTGGGCGACAACAGGAGACAACAATAAGCCAAACAGGGAACCGGAGGGTAGCACACAGGAACGACAACCAGGATTAACCACTCCAGTGGGTCAGTATAGATGTCCAGGCAGGAAGCTCTATAACTGGCAACTAGAGAAGTGTGAGGGGAGAATATAAGGAGGTAGGGAGTGTCAGACAAGAAACAGCTGAGGAGGAGAAGCTACGGATCCCTGAGAGAGACAAAAAGGATAGCAAGGCAAACACAGAAAACAATCATTAAGAAACACTGTGATCTTTAGATATAGAGCGCGCAGCCACCTGCTGCGACTTCCTGACCCCGGGTATAACGGAGTCAGACGTGGCTCTTGATACCCTCGTGACAACTATACAGTATACTATTATTAATGTCTTGTATGTGTTGGTGATACATAAATATAAATATGCAATGTATATAATAAAGAGAAATAACAACGACTTTTTATTTTACTTCAGGTTTTGAAAATAAACTAAATAAAGCAGAAAAAAAAATTACAAATTGGTATAACGCCCAGATGGCGAGGGTGGGCCCTGAAACTGCAGCTCAGGGTAGGATGGTTGGGAAGGGGGCCCGAGTACTGCGATGGGGCAGCTTGGGAGGAGGTGGAGACAGGCTGCCCAAATGAAGACTCAACATGATAATGTGGGCCATATGGGCAATTAGGTGGCCCATAAAGACCCCTTGGAGGGTGGAATTGTGGAGGAGGCGCTGGTGGAGGCTGTGAGCCCTGGGAAATTGGCATTGGCTGGGGCCCAAACATGTTCCCAAGGAGGTGCCAATTTTCCAGGGCCCCAAAAAGTTTGTACGGGTCGTGTGGGTGAGTGGCTGCATTCAGAACGATTCCGAGAGCCGATTTGGTTCTCAGTACTCGTTCTGGAGGCAGCCGGCGCAAATAAGTGGCCAGACTATGGGCATAAAGGTCAAACTCATCCTCCTGCCGGGCTCTTGATAAATAATCAAGAACCTGTGTGTTTATGAGAGCTTCGGCAGGAGGCATTGCCAGTTGTCTGGCCTGGCTGGGTATGGCCAAAGGGGGGGAGGAATCGCCTCTGGAAACAGCTGGTGGCCTGGATGGTGCCGTGCTGGGTCCTGGGTCCTGGGGCCTGGGGCACTCTCCACCTGTGCTGGCCCAGAGGGAGTGTCTTCCTCACAGGCACTGGATTGCAGGGGAACCGAGTCATCCCCTTCCTCCTCTAGGTTGTCCTCCGTTCTTAAAAAATAGAACAAAAATAGTACATTACTACCGTATATAAACAGTGTTTTGTTTGATAACTATTCACGTCACATATTACTATAATCATCAAATTACTTTTTGCACATAGTACTTAATGAACTAACCAACATATTACATATGGGCTCATTTAGCTACATTGGGGAAATTAGAAGTGTCATAGCTGCCCATAGCAACAAATCCTAATCCACTTGTCATGTTGGTCACCTACTTTTGCTCATGAAAGGAGGAATTTGAATGGTTGCTATTGGCAAATATACCTTTTCAGCATGAACATTTGTTTACCAATAACATTACCTACATACAGTAGTCTACATACAGTGTGTATGGATAAACATGTAGTGGTCATTGTGTAGAATTAACTTACGGATGCAGATCCATGACCTCACCGAGGAACATGAGTTGTTCCCGATACATATATGGCCTTTTCTTTTGGGGCCCGGAACCACTCTGCCCCCGGTGGTGCATCTCTTTGCGGAACTGGTTCCTGCTGCTCCGCCAACCATTCTTTACCTCATTGACTTGTAATAAAAAGACAAGAAAGGAAAAGTTACCTAAATATACAATCCTACAGATTTTAACGTATCACATGTGCTATGCTATGGAGGATAACGTATCACATATGCTATGCTATGGAGGATAACGTATCACATGTGCTATGCTATGGAGGATAACGTATCACATGTGCTATGCTATGGAGGATAATGTATCACATGTGCTATGCTATGGAGGATAATGTATCACATGTGCTATGCTATGGAGGATAAACTATCACATGTGCTATGCTATGGAGGACAGCAAGGATCACACATGTATAGATTGGCTACTTACCCAAATTCTGGCGACTTTGCCCTTTGGTTTTCTCCCAGATGGTGGCAAAAAGCTCCTGGGTTACCTCCATCCAGGCCGCATCTTTTTTATACCGGTCGTGGTAGTCCCCAGACCGCGTATCCCAAATGCAGGGCCTCTCCTGGATGAGGACAATGAGCCTCTCAACATCCGTAACCTGTGGTGTCTTTGGCATGGCTTCAAAATGGTCCGCAAGGGCAGCAAACTCCTGCCTCATGTGTTGCCTGGAGCCAGACGCTTTTAGACAGGAACTCAACTTCCTGTCTAAAATCCATTCTGTGTTGCTAGGTTACTTGCGTTAAAAACGCAGTGAAACGCATGGCATCCGGATGCAATGCGATTTTCATGCAGCCCCATTCACTTCTATGGGGCCAGCGTTGCGTGAAAATAGCTGAATATAGAACATACTGTGATTTTCACGCAACGCACAATTGAAAAGAATGGGTCCGGATTCAGTGTGGGCGCAATGAGTTCACGTCACGCATTGCACCCGCGTGGAATACTCGCTCGTGTGAAAGGGGACTTACTGCAGGCTGCTAGCAAGTCATTTATAACTTCCAGCAGAAATAATAAAGGAATGGTACAACATAGAACCATAAGAATAGATGCTCGGGAATTGTTATTACTCAGGGATTGCATGTAGCTATTAAAAAAAGGCCTAAAAGAAATATGATTTTTAGTCCAAAATGAGTAAAATGCAATCATAAAAAAGGAGCATTTAAACTAGGAAAGGGGGGCAAAAGAGTGATAATCTAGCAGTCCGAATGCCCCCCGGAACAATGCCAGAAGATGCCAGTAGCACAAAGGTTAAGAAATGACAAGTTCAGATTCTTGTCTACAAATACTCGCAGTTTAGGGAATAAGATCAATGAACTCGAGGCTATAATGGCATCTGAGAATATAGATTTAGTGGCTGTTACTGAGACATGGTTCAATGGGAGTAAACACTGGGATATAACAATACCACTTGTATAACAATACAGGAAAGACAGAGAAGGCAAGAAGGGGGAGGGGTGGCCATGTAGGTAAAAGATAGCATGAAATCTAATTTGATACAAGTTAGCGAGACCAATTTAGAGTCAGTTTGGGTTGCCTTGCAGCTTGATAATCATAAGGTAACTCGTGTAGGTGTGATATATAGACCACCTAGCCAAGTCAAAGAATTAAATGATCTACTAGTTGAGGAAATAGCTAAAATAACATTGAAGGGGAAGTTATCATTATGGGAGACTTTAATCTTCCTGATTTAAACTGGAAAACCAAAATAGCTAGTTCTGCCAGGAGTACAGATATTCTAAATTCCCTACTGGGATTATCTCTACAGCAAGTAGTCGAGGAGCCAACCCGGAAGGAGGCCATTTTAGATTTAGTATTCACAAATGGTGACTGAGTCACACCACACAGTTTTATATTTTAGAAAAACTGACTTTTCTAAAATTTGATTAGTGGTATACGAGTCCCTATCAGATTGGAACAGTTTCAATGGAGTCCAGGAGAAATGGGACTACTTAAAAGTGGCACTATTGAAGGCAACAGAAAATTGCATTAGGCTTGTCAGTAAAATCAAAAAAAGGAAGAGACCACTGTGGTACTCAGCAGAAGTGGCCAAAATCATTAAAAACAAAAATATAGCATTTAGTAATTATTTAAAAAAACAAGGAGGACAGGCAAATTTATAAGATTAGGCAGAGAGAGGCCAAACAAGTTATAAAAGCTTCTAAAGCACAGGCAGAAGAGAAATTAGCTCAGTCAGTGAAAAAAGTCGATAAGACATTCTTCAGATACATAAATGAAAAAAGGAAACTAAAATAAGGAATTACCAAATTAAAAACAAAAGGAAGGTATATGGAAGAAGATAAAGAACTAGCTGAATGCCTCAATGAATACTTCTGTTCAGTTTTTACAAAGGAAAATGAAGGAAAAGGACCTCAGTTAGGAAAGAAGACTAATGAATCTTTTGATGCATGTGTCTTTACAGAGGAAGAGGTTCTAAGTCAGCTGTATAAAATGATTACAAATAAGTCACAGGGGCCTGATGGGATACACCCAAAGCTATTAAAAGAGCTCAGCAGCGAACTAGCAAAACCATTAACAGATTTATTTAACAAATCACTGGCAACAGGAGTCGTCCCAGAAGATTGGAAAATTGGCAAATGTTGTGCCCATTCACAAGAAAGGTAATAGGGAGGAATCGGGCAACTATAGGCCAGTAAGCCTGACATCAATAGTGGGGAAATTAATGGAAACCATACTTAAGGAGAGGATTGTGGAACATCTAAAATCCCATGGATTGAAAGATGAAAAACAGCATGGGTTTACTTCAGGGAGATCATGTCAAACTAATCGTATTTTAATTTTTATTTTTTAATAATCCTTTATTATTTTCTGGAACAAATATACAAGTTCTCATATCAACCAGTTAAAATTTACAAATATACTTTATACAAGTTAATACACTTGTTCCTTTTAACTCACCCCATCCCTTTTGTTTCCCTACTGCGGGGTCCGTCCGCATTTTAATATCTACCTTGATTTCTGTTTCCAAAAATTCCCAGTATAAGGGATCTTGGGAGCCTGAAGCGAGTAAGGGAGCCTGCCCCCTCGGGGAGCCATCACTCCAATTTCCTTGCCACTCTTCTATAGGCCTCAATAGTGTCTAACCGAGCCCTCCATTCATAAAAACTAGGACTATTCTTCGTACCCCAATGTTTAATTATCAAGGCCTTTGCGACCATAAAACCTTCCATGCTAACTCGTAATTGGTAGGGGGTCAGCTCAGAGCGGGGGAAAAGACCCAATATTGCCTGCGTAAAACTTCGCTTCAATTTGATCTTATATCTTTTATATAGTTCCTCATAAATACTAGTCCAATACCCCCACACTTCCGGACAATTCCATAGTAGGTGACTTAACTCCGCATTTTCTGATGAACATTTCCAGCACAGGTCCTTCCTTTCCTTGTATATCTTGGTGAGGAAGGAGGGGGAGTAGTATAGGCGGTGAACAATCTTGAACTGTATCAATCTGTATTTCTGAGAGATCGATACTTTTTTTATGTTTTGATATACGATATTCCATTCCAAGCTGTTCCCCTCGCCCAATTCAGCTTCCCAGCCTCCCTCACTTTTAAATGTGGTTATTTCCCCCAAACAGTCCCGAAATTTATGATATATTTGAGAGAGTGTAAATTGAGTATCCTTAGATCTAAAACAATAATCCAAGAAGGGGCTTGTCCTAATGGCCAATAAACTTTTATCCTGAGTGCTCATATATGCGTGACTAATTTGTGCATACCTATATCTATCTACAAAGGACGGTATACCTTTTATTAATTCATCTAAGGGAATAATATTACCATGTGATATTATATGAGTTAAGCGGTTAATTCCGCGTGAATTTCAGTATTTATAATCTACAATTGACTTAAATTCTTTTAAATTATAATTGTGCCAAAGTGGAGTAAAATGAGTAGGGAATGTCTCACCCAGTAATTTTTTTATCTTATTCCAAACCTTGTTTAGTGTATCGCTAATCAAACATTGTTTTTTCCTCATGTCCAAATGACCAGTGTCCAAAACAGAAAAAATTTCCCCATATGGCCCCTGGAAATCCCTTGAGAGGATACCCAACAACAAAGCGGCCTGGCTTTCTGCCCTCCCCCCTCCCAAACACCACTTTATCTGTGCTGCAATATAATATGCCTGGAGGAATGGAAGGGAAAGGCCACCCCTTCTCTCCGATATACAGAGATATTTTTGCTTAATCCTAACCCTTCCCCTCCCCCAGATTAAGTCGTTCATCAATTTGTCCACTAACCCAAAAGTGGAATCATCAATCCATATCGGGCATGCTGTCAGAGGGTATAATGCAATAGGGAGGACCACCATCTTAATCAATGCAATCCTTTCCTCCTGTGACAAGGGCAGCTTCTGCCAAGACCGGATCTTCTCCCTGATTTTATTAACCATAGGAGTTATATTTAAGGAATTATAATCGAGACTCGTCAAACTAATCTTATAGATTTTTTTGATTGGGTGACTAAAATAATAGATGGCGGAGGTGCAGTAGACATCACTTATCTGGACTTTAGTAAGGCTTTTGATACTGTCCCACATAGAAGGCTTAGCAATAAATTGCAGTCTTTAGGCATGGATTCCCATATTGTTGAATGGATTAGGCAGTGGCTGAGGGACAGACAACAGAGGGTTGTATTCAGTGGAGTATATTCAGACCATGGTCTTGTTACCAGTGGGGTACCTCAGGGATCTGTTGTGGGACCCATATTGTTTAATATCTTTATCAGCTAAATTACAGAAGGCCTTGATGGTAAGGTGTGTCTTTTTGCTGATGACACAAAGATTTGTAACTGGGTTGATGTTTCTGGAGGGATACGCCAAATGGAAAGGATTTAGGAAAACAAGAGGAATGGTCAAAAATCTGGTAACTAAAATTTAATGTTGATAAGTGCAAGATAATGCACCTGGGGCATAAAAACCCAAGAGCAGAATATAAAATCAGTGATACAGTCCTAACCTCAGTATCTGAGGAAAGGGATTTAGGGGTCATTATTTCAGAAGACTTAAAGGTAGGCAGACAATGTCATAGAGCAGCAGGAAATGCTAGCAGAATGCTTGGGTGTATAGGGAGAGGCATTACCAGTAGAAAGAGGGAGGTGCTCATGCCACTTTACAGAGCACTAGTGAGACCTCATTTGGAGTATTGTGCACAGTACTGGAGACCATATCTCCAGAAGGATAATGATACTTTGGAGAGAGTTCAGAGAAGAGCTACTAAACTAGTACATGGATTGCAGGATAAAACTTACCAGGAAAAATTAAAGGACCTTAACATGTATAGCTTGGAAGAAAGACGAGACAGAGGGGATATGATAGAAACATTTAAATACATAAAGGGAATCAACAAGGTAAAAGAGGAGAGAATATTTAAAAGAAGAAAAACTGCTACAAGAGGACATCGTTTTAAATTAGAGGGGCAAAGGTTTAAAAGTAATATCAGGAAGTATTACTTTACTGAGAGAGTAGTGGATGCATGGAATAGCCTTCCTGCAGAAGTGGTCGCTGCAAATACAGTACAGTGAAGGAGTTTAAGCATGCATGGGATAGGCATAAGGCCATCCTTCATATAAGATACGGCCAAGGGCTAGTCATAGTATTCAGTATATTGGGCAGACTATATGGGCCAAATGGTTCTTATCTGCCGACACATTCTATGTTTCTATGTTTCTATAAACACAAATTGCCTCTGAAAGTGTACATAGCCTTTAGTGGAAAATTCTGGCTACTGGTTGCCACTAGAAGTAGCTTACTGTAAAATTCCGGGAAAAAGGGTTAGTGCAATATATAGACAGGTTGCAATGATCTCCTAATCTAGTTCTAGTGATGGTAAAAGGCAGCCAAAATGTAATCAGCTTTATGCCATCGATGTCTAGTTCCAAATAAAAAAAATGGAACTCTGGATTTACTTAGACAAAATTGTGTTCAGTAGTAGACATTCACTTTATAGGTTTTCTCCAGCCGATAAAAATGTGTACAAAGGCCTCAGAGTAAGTAAAAAAAAAAAAAGATCCTGGGTGCTTGTGTGTTACTTCCTACTGGGTCCTCACTGGCCACTACTTCCTGATGCTGTCTTCACACACAAGAAATGCCAGGAAATGGCTGAGCAAGCAATTCCTGTGCGTCTATGTGTGACCAAGAAGTATTGGTAAGTGGGGACCTAGGAAGTGTCAGAACGGAAGCAGCAGAGGGTCAGTGAGGCTAGTCACTGTGGCCTACGATGCACCATCTTGTGCCAAAATTGTGCCACGGTATAAAATTCTGTCTCAAGGTAAGCCAAACACTTGTTGGTATAGAGCTAGTCAAAAGTGTCTATCCTTGCACCACATTCAGCCTGAGCCCTGAGATAAATCTGGTGCAGGTGTAGACATCCTGAGTTTACGCCATTTAATGGATTAATAAATCTGGGTCTATAAGCCTGATTTTAAAATTTTTTAGCAGCTGGACAAACCCTGGCAATTTCACATACTTTTTACTGCAAAATGAATAAAATGGGAATAAAATCAACAATGTTTGCAGCACCTTTCATCCACGATCCGATTCAGAACCTCACTCACGCTCCACAATAAAATCAACACAGTCTACTCGGTTGTGACTCTCTTATTTAAAGCTTATATGTGAGATAAGAATACTCACTCTTCCAAATCATGACTTGCACTTTTCAATTTCTTTATTCCTTATATGTACAGCTCTAATGCTTCATAATTCTGAGAGCACTGAACTGATTGCTTCCCCATACTGGGTGATGTTTCGGGGGACACGCCCACTTACTTATGCGTGTTTGTGGGGTGTAACCAGGCGCCTTAAATACCATCTGCTTATATCATCATCAAATCTTTAGATATATTTCTAAAACAACTTATTATCTATTACGTACTTTAAAAATTTATATTGCATTTAAAACCAGTTTCAAAAGACACTGTTTCATAGAAATACCTTAAAATTGCAGTTTTCATTTAACCCCTTAGGTCTCACTGTTTCCATTTTCATGATCCACTTCCGCTTATTTTCTACTGGAGTAGTGCCTTCTTCAATACAATCTAGCACCGTCCATTTTAATTCACACTATTTATGTTTCATTTCATAACAATTTTGCAACAATGTGTTTTCACTACATTTACTGTCTCTTATTTCTCCATATTTCTCCTGAGCCTCTATATAGCATCGAATATTGGATTTATGTTAATTTAATCGTATCCTTATTTATCTTTTTGTCTGTCCAATGTACCATAAACTACATGGACATCGATTGCCATAAATTAAATTTTTTGTCAAACATGTCGAAAAATGGCGCATTGGAATCTTATATCCATATCTTGGCTGACTTATCGAGTCACCTTTCAAGATGAAATTACAATTTGTACAAGATAAACATGGAAAAGTCCCTTTCTTTCTTGCAGCCAAAAATGTTTGTCTTTTTTTCTTTCTTGCCTTGCCTTAAAACCTCTAATCAATATATTCCTCACAGTTTTTCCCCTACGGTAGGATAAACTGGGTTTTTCCTTAAACAATATGCCATATTTTTTTTATCATGTTTTAACAATTCCCAGTATTTACATATCGTATTTTTTATTAAAGTCCTTATATACATAGAGCGATTTTCCACATTTTTCTTATACTTCTTGGTTAGCAGATATTTTCATGGGTTTTTATCAACATCATTGATGACATTATTAATCAGTCTTTTTGGATATCTGCGTTCTATAAATTTTTTAGATATTTTCTTCTTTTGTTTTTCATATTCTAAATCTATTTTTGTAATATGTTTTGCTCTAATAAATTTACATTTTGGTATATTTTTAAATAAATGAGGGGCATGATTACTAGAGTACATATTATGTTCTTTCGGTCAGTCGGCTTAGTGTATTATGTGGTGACAAAATTCCCATTGTAACCTTTTTAAACCTCAACATCCAAAAATTTTATATTACTGGGATGGTATTGTAGCTGGAATTTTATTGCTTCATAGCAGGAATTGAGATATTTAAGGCACCTGGTTACACCCCACAAACACGCTTGAGTAAGGGGGCGTGACCCCCGAAACGTCGTGCAGTATGGGGTAGCAATCAGTTCAGTGCTCTTAGAATTACGAAGCATTACAGGTATACAGTACAGACCAAAAGGCAAATGTATGTATACTAATGCCAGAAGCCTGACTAATAAAACTGGTGAACTGGAATTAGTGATGTGTGAGGAGGACTATGACATAGTGGGAATAACTGAGACATGGCTGGATGAAAGCTATGACTGGGCAGTTAATGTACAAGGTTACAGTCTGTTTAGAAAGGATCGTCAAAACCGGAGAGGGGGAGGGGTCTGCCTTTATATAAAGTCCTGTCTAAAGCCCACACTCCGTGAAGATATAAGTGAGGGACATGAACATGTGGAGTCACTGTGGGTAGAGATACATGGACCTAAAAACAACAATAAATTACTAATAGGAGTTTACTATAAACCACCGAATATACCAGAGTCCACAGAAAATCTACTACTAAACGAGATAGACGAGGCGGCAAATCATAATGAGGTGGTTATTATGGGGGACTTCAACTACCCAGATATAGACTGGGAAACTGAAACTTGTATATCTCATAAGGGAAACAGGTTCGTGGCAATAACCAAAGACAATTACCTCTCCCAACTGGTTCAGGACCCGACTAGAGGGACGGCCATACTGGACTTAGTATTAACCAATAGACCTGACAGAACAACAGACGTGCAGGTTGGGGGACACCTGGGAAATAGTGACCATAAAGTAATAACCTTCCAATTATCATTCAAAAGAGCGTTTCTACAGGGAGGAACAAAAATACCAATCTTCAAAAAAGCTAAATTTAGCCAACTAAGAGAGGCCATAGGCCAAACTAACTGGGACAAAGTCCTCACAAATACAGACACAAAATGGGATATCTTTAAAAACATCCTAAAAACTCATTGTGAGAGGTACATACCGTATGGTAATAAAAGGTTAAGGAACAAAAAGAAACCAATGTGGATAAATAGAACTGTAAAGAAAGCAATAAATGACAAAAAGAAAGCATATAAAACACTAAAACAGGAGGGTAGCACGGAAGCACTGAAAAACTATAAGGAAAAAAATAGAACATGTAAAAAACAAATAAAAGCGGCCAAACTAGAGACCGAGAGATTAATTGCCAAAGAGAGTAAAACTAACCCTAAAATGTTCTTCAATTATATAAATGTTAAAAAGTATAAATCTGAAGGTGTTGGCCCTTTAAAGAGTAATGAGGGGGGAGTCGCAGAGAGCGACGAGGAGAAAGCAAAGCTGTTAAATATTTTTTTCTCCAATGTATTCACTGAGGAAAATAAACTGTCAGATGACATGCAGAATGTAAAAATAAATTCCCCATTAAAAGTGTCCTGTCTGACCCAGGAAGAAGTACATCAGCGACTTAAAAAGATTAAAATAGACAAATCGCCAGGACCGGATGACATACACCCCCGTATCCTAAAGGAATTAAGTAATGTCATAGCCAGACCCTTATTTCTGATATTTGCAGACTCTATACTGACAGGGAATGTCCCACAGGATTGGCGCGTGGCATATGTGGTGCCAATATTCAAAAAGGGGCCAAAAACAGAGCCTGGAAACTATAGGCCGGTAAGTTTAACATCTGTTGTGGGTAAACTGTTTGAAGGTTTTCTGAGAGATGCTATATTAGAGCATCTCAATGGAAATAAGCAAATAACGCCATATCAGCATGGCTTCGTGAGGGATCGGTCATGTCAGACTAATTTAATCAGTTTCTATGAGGAGGTAAGTTCTAGACTTGACAGCGGCGAATCAATGGATGTCGTATATCTGGACTTCTCCAAAGCATTTGACACTGTACCACATAAAAGGTTAGTATATAAAATGAGAATGCTCGGACTGGGAGAAAACATCTGTATGTGGGTAAGTAACTGGCTGAGTGATAGAAAACAGAGGGTGGTTATTAACGGTACACACTCAGATTGGGTCACTGTCACTAGTGGAGTACCTCAGGGGTCAGTCTTGGGCCCTATTCTCTTCAATATATTTATTAATGATCTTGTAGAAGGCTTGCATAGTAAAGTATCAATTTTCGCAGATGACACTAAACTGTGTAAAGTAATTTACACTGATGAGGACAGTATACTACTACAGAGGGATCTGGATAGATTGGAGGCTTGGGCAGATAAGTGGCAGATGAGGTTTAACACTGATAAATGTAAAGTTATGCACATGGGAAGGAAAAATGCAAGTCACCCATACATACTAAATGGTAAAACACTCGGTAACACTGACAGGGAAAAGGATCTAGGAATTTTAATAAACAGCAAACTAAGCAGCAAAAACCAGTGTCAGGCAGCTGCTGCCAAGGCCAACAAGATAATGGGTTGCATCAGAAGGGGCATAGATTCCCGTGATAGGAACATAGTCCTACCACTTTACAAATCGCTAGTCAGACCACACATGGAGTACTGTGTACAGTTCTGGGCTCCTGTAAACAAGGCAGACATAGCAGAGCTGGAGAGGGTTCAGAGGAGGGCAACTAAAGTAATAACTGGAATGGGGCAACTACAGTACCCTGAAAGATTATCAAAATTAGGGTTATTCACTTTAGAAAAAAGACGACTGAGGGGAGATCTAATTAATATGTATAAATATATCAGGGGTCAGTACAGAGATCTATCCCATCAGCTATTTATCCCCGGGACTGTGACTGTGACGAGGGGACATCCTCTGCGTCTGGAGGAAAGAAGGTTTGTACACAAACATAGAAGAGGATTCTTTACGGTAAGAGCAGTGAGACTATGGAACTCTCTGCCTGAGGAGGTGGTGATGGTGAGTTCACTAAAAGAGTTCAAGAGGGGCCTGGATGTATTTCTGGAGCTTAATAATATTACAGGCTATAGCTACTAGAGAGGGGTCGTTGATCCAGGGAGTTATTCTGATTGCCTGATTGGAGTCGGGAAGGAATTTTTTATTCCCCTAAAGTGGAGAAAATTGGCTTCTACCTCACAGGGTTTTTGGCCTTCCTCTGGATCAACTTGCAGGATAACAGGCCGAACTGGATGGACAAATGTCTTTTTTCGGCCTTATGTACTATGTTACTATGTTACTATGTTACACCTTCTCATTCAAAGAGTTTTCTTTATTTTCATGACTATGAAAATTGTAGATTCACACTGAAGGCATCAAAACTATGAATTAACACATGTGGAATTATATACGTAACAAACAAGTGTGAAACAACTGAAAATATGTCATATTCTAGGTTCTTCAAAGTAGCCACCTTTTGCTTTGATTACTGCTTTGTACTCTCTTGGCATTCTCTTGATGAGCTTCAAGAGGAAGGTGGCTACTTTGAAGAACCTAGAATATGACATATTTTCAGTTGTTTCACACTTGTTTGTTATGTATATAATTCCACATGTGTTAATTCATAGTTTTGATGCCTTCATAGTCATGAAAATAAAAAAAACTCTTTGAATGAGAAGGTGTGTCCAAACTTTTGGTCTGTACTGTACATGTCTACATAGTTGTATGCTGTTGTCATACAAGAATAAAGGAAGAAGAGTGGTGAGAGGACAAGCCAAGGTCAAGACAGGCAATATGGTAAAACAGGAAATAGGTCTAGGAAGTTCAATATGGTAATCAGGCAGAGGTCAGGACATGTGGCACAGGGTAAATATGGTACTAGGAATCTTATTACTCTTATATACCCGAGGAAATGCTGTCATAGGCTGGGAAAAGATTAGCCCATGTGCACACTGGGTGTATGTCACATAAAAAATTGATTAGGGGCTACTAGGAAATATTTTTAGAAATTGGACAATCCCTTCAAGTGCACAACTCTAACATAGAGGCTACTTGTGAATTTTTGTGTAGACTGTACTGTACATAGTTGCAATCTGCCCTGAATTTTCAGGGACTGGCCCTAATTTAAGACAGTCTCAGCAAATTCAAGCTATCCTGGGCCAAAAATGTGTGGGGCTTATGTAAATCCCACCCATAAACTGGCATCTCCAGTTGGGTTTGGGGTGAACCTAGGGTGGGTCTTATATGTCCCAAATTTAACAATATTGGTAAGTAATAAGCATTTACCATATATGAATTCACAGAGAACGCTTATAGAAAATGCCTCAATTAAAGCATTGAGCAATGTCCTTGTCTATTAGTTGACCAATCATCTAGCAGTCAGGTGTGAAACACAGCATAGTCATACAGTTACAAAGTTAGTACGGTTGAAATAGCCATCCATCCTTCAAGTTCAACCGATGGGTATGTGGGATGGCAATTTAAGAGAAGAGGTCTGAGAAGCCAGAATTCTACCTATTTTCATAAGCATTAATGTTATTCAGTTCTAAGAATTTAGAACAATAGACAATAGAAATCAATACTAACCTACATAGTGGTCCTAATAGGGTATACGTGTATTTTTTAGTGTGTTTTATGTATTCTTTTATTTATTTTATACAACATGTTGTGAGGTATTAAATAATACTTTTTGAAACTACAGTTTGCTTTCTGTCAGTATAAACGCCAGATATTGAGTGACGCCAAACCTTTTTACAACTCAGTTCTAAGAATTTATCTAAACTTTTTTTTTTTTTAAACTGTCAACTGTTCCTGCTCTGAACACGTATTGAGGTAGTCTATTCCACAGATTTACAGTTCTTATGGTGAAGAAGCCATGTCACCTCTGGAAATGTGGAACAGAAGACCGGCACTTCACAGGTGGAATCTTCAAACTTTTATTTCAGCATAGGAGGAAATAGCACAGATGCGACACGTGTTTCGGCTCAGGTGTGAGCCTTTGTCAAGCATAATGAACTATTGCATGAAACACATTTAAATAGGCCGCCTACATGGGCGTCGAACGTGATGAAGTCACATCACCATGGGAACGGAGATACAAATCATAAGGTGCAACAATTCTCTACATTGTTGCAACAAGGTACTATGCTGTATGTGATACAATTACATCTTTAAGAGTATTACAGAAAAGAGAAATCAATAGTAGACATGGGATACAATAAATCTAGAAATTACAATAAACATATTCAATGTAATGATAATAATAATCATCTATTTGAGAACTAAATAACCCACTGGCTGTCTCAAAATATCAACATATTAAATCTTGCTGCTCTTTTTTCTTTTTTCAGATGCTTCATTATTTTCATTTTCTCTGTGACTGAATGAATAAAGAATATATATAGTACATTAAAAATGTAATTACAGTAGAATTTCCTATTGGATCTTACAGGAATGCACTCAAATCATATTCTCGATTTAAACCTTTCGGTTCAATGGTCTGCAGGGTGTGAATCCAAAAACTAGGGGTGCACCGAAATTTCGGCAGCCGAAAATATCGGCCGAAAATGCACCTAATCCACTTCGGCCGATATTGTTACATATCGGCCGAAAATATGGGGTGTGGGATTTGTCACCCACCATCTGCGGGCGGGCGCCGGGCGGGCGGTTTACTTTGTCACTGCATCTTAATTTTACCTTACAATCGTGAGGCTCCAGTAACTAACAACTCTGCAGGCAGAGCGGAGGGCGGCGTAACGTCACTTACTCACGTGACGCGCCTGCTCCGCCTCCTTCATTCATAAAGTGGGCGGAGCAGGTGCGTCACGTGAGTAAGTGACGTTACGCCGCCCTCCGCTCTGCCTGCAGAGTTGTTAGTTACTGGAGCCTCACGATTGTAAGGTAAAATTAAGATGTAGTGAGTGATTAGTCTGCTGTGAGCAGCAGGGCCGGGGCTGTTATGGGTAGGGGGATCGGTCTATGGCACTGCTATGGGGAGGGGGGATCTGTGCACTGCTATGGGGAGGGGGGATCTGTGCACTGTTATGGGGAAAGGGATCTGTGCACTGTTATGGGGAAAGGGATCTGTGCACTGTTATGGGGAAAGGGATCTGTGCACTGTTATGGGGAAAGGGATCTGTGCACTGTTATGGGGAAAGGGATCTGTGCACTGTTATGCCCATAACAGTGCACATATCCCCCCCTCCATAACAGAGCCACCCACAGATCCCCCTCTCCATAACAGCGCCACCCACAGATCCCCCTCTCCATAACAGTGCCACCCACAGATCCCCCTCTCCATAACAGCGCCACCCACAGATCCCCCTCTCCATAACAGCGCCACCCACAGATCCCCCTCTCCATAACAGCGCCACCCACAGATCCCCCTCTCCATAGCGCCACCCACAGATCCCCCTTTCCATAGCGCCACCCACAGATCCCCCTCTCCATAACAGCGCCACCCACAGATCCCCCTCTCCATAACAGCGCCACCCACAGATCCCCCTCTCCATAACAGCGCCACCCACAGATCCCCCTCTCCATAGCGCCACCCACAGATCCCCCTCTCCATAACAGCGCCACCCACAGATCCCCCTCTCCATAACAGCGCCACCCACAGATCCCCCTCTCCATAACAGCGCCACCCACAGATCCCCCTCTCCATAACAGCGCCACCCACAGATGAATTTCATTCATGAAAAAGAATTATTAATAAAATCATTAAAAAAAAAGTATTTTAAAAGTATTTGGGCAAAAAGGCAGTTTCGGTTTCGGTTTCGGTTTTCGGTCAAGGGCATCCTGAATTTTCGGTTTCGGTTTCGGACCAGAATTTTCATTTCGGTGCACCCCTACCAAAAACTTTCACGTTTTTTCAGTAATAGCAACCTGTTGCCACCTCTGCGCGGTGGCAGTACCTGCTCAATTATTTGAAACCTTAATTGTGAGACATTGTGAGCACACCTGTCAAAATGAAGGGGAACAGGCAATAGCAAATTTTTCTTACGTATGGTGGATTTGTGATTACTGAACCTGTCCTTCATTCTGACAGATGTCTCACCAATGTACAATAAGCCACAAGGGCATTTTAGCAGATATACAACAAAATTGCTATCGCAAGTGAAGAAACCTTTTACTGGAAATTTCTTACCAGTGTGCGGATGAAAAAAGGATTCGCCCTTAATTACCGCAGAACAGTGAACACACTGTAGACAAGGGAAAGTGCCTCTTTTTGGTGTGGAAAGAAAAAGTTGACGGGGCATGCTAGTAGTACCACCTATGTCCGCTTTTACAATAGTGTCTCTAATGTTCCTGGTTCTCTTATAGCAGATAATAGGGATATCGTGGAATTCGGCAACATCTGGATAAGCTGAGCGCATAATCCCCCAGTGTTTATTAACCACATGACGAAACTTATTTATCCAGGGGTGATATTTGACAATAAACGGTAACCGCTTATTTTCAACATGGGGCTTAAATGTCTCAATCTTACATTTCTCTATCTCTGAATCTAAGAGGGGTTTAGGATATCCCCTTAGCAAGAATTTTTCTGCCATTTCATTGAATCTGACCTCCCTCACTAATGGATCTGACACAATCCTCTTGATACGCTTAAACTGTGAGGAGGGTAAAGACCTTTTCACCACCGGTGAATGGCTGCTGGAGTAGTAGAACAAACTGTTCTTATCCGTTTTTTTGATGTATAAATCAGTCTGTACACAACCATCATGACCCTTTATCACCAAAGTATCTAAAAAATTAATTTTGTCATGGTCATGCTGCACTGTAAAGCACAACTCGGGCCATATATTGTTAATGTACTGGGTAAATTTTTCCAAGGACTCAATGCCGCCCCGCCATACGCAAAAAATGTCGTCTATAAAACGACGCCAGGCAATACACGATTGTTTATATAATGGATTTACGTATATGAATTTCTCCTCAAGCCACGACATATAGCTATTTGCGTACGGCGGTGCGGCATGCGAGCCCATCGCGGTACCCCGTTTCTGCTGAAAGAATGTGTCCTGGAACAGAAAATTATTTTCCTGTAAAGTCAGTGCCAATAATTGTAGAAAAAATTGTTTTTCTTGACTAGAATATTCTGACTGTTCCAGGATCCATTCTACGGCAGTAAGACCTTTTGTGTGCTCAATAGATGTGTAAAGACTGCACACATCAAATGTTACCAATAAATCTCCTACCTCAAGACGTAAATTTTTAATGTCTAACAAAAATTGATTAGTATCAAGTACAAAAGATGGCATTTTTTTCGTTAATGGGGTGAGGACTTTTTCAATCAACATGGCTGGTGCAGATAAGATGGAGTCATTTGATGCTACAATGGGCCGTCCCGGGGGGGCTGTCATACATTTGTGAATTTTAGGCAGCGTGTATAAAACTGGTGTGACAGGATGTTGATTTATCAGAAATTGACACAATTTTTCATTGAGCAGAAATTCATATACGTAAATCCATTATATAAACAATCGTGTATTGCCTGGCGTCGTTTTATAGACGACATTTTTTGCGTATGGCGGGGCGGCATTGAGTCCTTGGAAAAATTTACCCAGTACATTAACAATATATGGCCCGAGTTGTGCTTTACAGTGCAGCATGACCATGACAAAATTAATTTTTTAGATACTTTGGTGATAAAGGGTCATGATGGTTGTGTACAGACTGATTTATACATCAAAAAAACGGATAAGAACAGTTTGTTGTACTACTCCAGCAACCATTCACCGGTGGTGAAAAGGTCTTTACCCTCCTCACAGTTTAAGCGTATCAAGAGGATTGTGTCAGATCCATTAGTGAGAGAGGTCAGATTCAATGAAATGGCAGAAAAATTCTTGCTAAGGGGATATCCTAAACCCCTCTTAGATTCAGAGATAGAGAAATGTAAGATTGAGACATTTAAGCCCCATGTTGAAAATAAGCGGTTACCGTTTATTGTCAAATATCACCCCTGGATAAATAAGTTTCGTCATGTGGTTAATAAACACTGGGGGATTATGCGCTCAGCTTATCCAGATGTTGCCGAATTCCACGATATCCCTATGATCTGCTATAAGAGAACCAGGAACATTAGAGACACTATTGTAAAAGCGGACATAGGTGGTACTACTAGCATGCCCCGTCAACTTTTTCTTTCCACACCAAAAAGAGGCACTTTCCCTTGTCTACAGTGTGTTCACTGTTCTGCGGTAATTAAGGGCGAATCCTTTTTTCATCCGCACACTGGTAAGAAATTTCCAGTAAAAGGTTTCTTCACTTGCGATAGCAATTTTGTTGTATATCTGCTAAAATGCCCTTGTGGCTTATTGTACATTGGTGAGACATCTGTCAGAATGAAGGACAGGTTCAGTAATCACAAATCCACCATACGTAAGAAAAATTTGCTATTGCCTGTTCCCCTTCATTTTGACAGGTGTGCTCACAATGTCTCACAATTAAGGTTTCAAATAATTGAGCAGGTACTGCCACCACGCAGAGGTGGCAACAGGTTGCTATTACTGAAAAAACGTGAAAGTTTTTGGATTCACACCCTGCAGACCATTGAACCGAAAGGTTTAAATCGAGAATATGATTTGAGTGCATTCCTGTAAGATCCAATAGGAAATTCTACTGTAATTACATTTTTAATGTACTATATATGTTCTTTATTCATTCAGTCACAGAGAAAATGAAAATAATGAAGCATCTGAAAAAAGAAAAAAGAGCAGCAAGATTTAATATGTTGATATTTTGAGACAGCCAGTGGGTTATTTAGTTCTCAAATAGATGATTATTATTATCATTACATTGAATATGTTTATTGTAATTTCTAGATTTATTGTATCCCATGTCTACTATTGATTTCTCTTTTCTGTAATACTCTTAAAGATGTAATTGTATCACATACAGCATAGTACCTTGTTGCAACAATGTAGAGAATTGTTGCACCTTATGATTTGTATCTCCGTTCCCATGGTGATGTGACTTCATCACGTTCGACGCCCATGTAGGCGGCCTATTTAAATGTGTTTCATGCAATAGTTCATTATGCTTGACAAAGGCTCACACCTGAGCCGAAACACGTGTCGCATCTGTGCTATTTCCTCCTATGCTGAAATAAAAGTTTGAAGATTCCACCTGTGAAGTGCCGGTCTTCTGTTCCATATTGTAAGTGGGCTTTTCATACCCTGGACGCGTGCACCACGACTCTGCCAGAGGAGTGCCGACTGCTTTCCCCTTTTTGGTAACCTCTGGAAATGCAGGAGAGGAGAGCATAGGAGAGAGAGAGTAGCCATAATAGTGGCTGTAGTTGTTACTCATTCTGATGCTTCTTTGGGCCTTACAGTGATGGGAGGGTGTACCTATCTTCCCTTCAGGGCACACCCTAGTTCTGGGCTTACTCCTGCCTGATGGCATTTTGATGTGCACTTTTTTTTGCCACACTTAAACATTAAGAAATAGTGGTACAATTTTTCCCTCTCTCTATATGCAATACAACCATGGTGCGGCCCCCTCTATATGACAGGCAAAGTTTTGCTCCTTGTTGCAGTTTGCTGTACTCATAGAAAATAGTTCCACAATGTCCTCGTGAGATGTGGATCTATTAGTAACTTTCACAGTATGCTTGTAAAGTATGTCCAGGTACTGTAAGACTTAAATCTCCTGAACAAGTTCGCTGTGGAGCCATTAAGCCTCTTTTTAGACAAGCTATCTCCACAGACCTTCTGCATGCACCTCCTCTTGACACTAGTATGTTCCTGAAATGTAACAGAAAAAAATTGATTCACGTCACTCACCAGTCCATAAAAGTTTATTTTATTTCAATCCATGCTAAGAGGTAGAGAGTGAACTCACTTAAATGCCCAGTACTTAATTAGCTAATACATGTGCAAAATAGCTACATACATGACACATAGAAAAACACACATTATAAAAAGTAGGATAAGTCATTCCTCTCATTAAGACCACACGGTCCTAGTGCTACTGTCAAAATGATCCACGAAGGAGAAATTTATTTCTATCCATACCGCTGGTGGGTTGCAAGATCTGTTGTACTCCCGCAAATGAGAGACATTCTGGGTCACTATTATGTTTCTTCTTTACATGTTTGATCAATCTCAGGCATCCTTTTCTTATAAACCCTTTTGTATAATGGTCTGATCATCTTACCGATATATAAAAAATCTACTGAGTACCTGCCAAGACCACCAGGACATAAAACGGGTCAAGTATTTAATGTACTGTAAATATGGGTTGTCGATATTATAGATATACTGCTCTTCCCAAATGGCCAAAAACAAATTAGCAAAAGTCAGTGCCACTGGCGTGCCCATTACCGCACCAGTGTGCTGGGCATACCAGTAGCCACCAAAACAAAAAACATTATTAGCAACTACAAACTACAAGGCCTCACAGATTAATCCAATACATGAATCACTTTTAGAATAAGGAACTTCTCAGCAGAATTGATGCGATCATTGTGGCGGACTCTAGTATACAGACCGACCACATAGATAGTGGCCAGTCGGTGTAAATCCTGCCACTCAAAATTAATCAAGTTCTGCAACAATGCCTTAGTATCCAGGTGATCATTCTTCAAAAGTGGGTGCAGGAACCAATCAAGGTAGCAGAATAGGGGCTCAGTGACTGAGCCACAGCCCACCACAATTGGTCTCCCGGGAGGGTCAACGAATGCTTTATGTACTTTTGGTAAAAGTACCTGCTGGGTTTAGACGGTGAAATTGGTAAAAGGTGTTCCACCAGTTTATTAGATATGATACCTCATTCATATCCCTTGCGCAAAAAAAGAATGCAATTTATTCATGATTACCATGGTGGGATCACATTATAGTTTAGTATATGTTTTATTATCCTGCAATTGGCGTAACACCTTCTTATTGTATGTATGTTTCTGAAATGTATATGTTTCTCTTTTCCTCTCTTAGAAGCCTTGTTAATCTTTTTCTCAGGCTGATTCTGTGATCTAGGACTGTTCTCAGCTGCCTCTCTCCTCATTACTGTCTGGACACTGACTCCTCTACACTAAATTCTATCCTCTCCTTATGGGGAGGATGGAAACAGCTCTGCTAGTGATGGTATTTAAGGCCTATTAACTCCTTGGACATCACACATACAGAAAATGCACACATCACATATAAAAGCTAATTTTAACACTTAGCATTGGGGCACCACAGAGACTGAAGCTTTTCTTCTCCAGACAGAGGCAGTGCCCCTTGTTTTTCGAGGGTGTTTTACATTGAACAACTTTTTTAACCATATCTTTGTACGGGCCATTTACCTATTTATATAAGTTAATCATGTTCCTTCTAGTGTCTAGCCTCTTTTCAAGAGTAAATACATTTTCATTCTTTTAATAATTCCTTAACTAAGACCTTCCATGTCACTTATCAGTTAAGTTGCTTTTCTTTGTGCTTTTTTGAGATCCAGGGCATCTTTTCTATGAACTGCATATTCCACATGGGGCTGCACAGAGCTTTGTAAAGTATAATATTATTTCCATGTCCCACAAGTCCATGCACCTTTAATGCATGACAAAAACATTTTGGCCTTAGAAGCAGCTGATTGACATTAAATGCTGAATTAGTCTATTGTCTACAAATACACCCAAATCCTACATGGTTATCCTACAATTATTAGTACCTGATTATTAGTACTCATTTACATTTATCCACATGGAATCTCATTTGTCAAGTGGATTCGCAAACACTCCAAGTCAGCTTGTAGTTTATGGACATCTTCCATAAATTGCACAGTACTACATAACTTGGTGTTATCTGCAAAAATTGAAACAGTGCTATTAATTCCATCCTCCAGGGATCAGCAACCTTCGGCACTCCAGCTGTGGTGAAACTACGACTCCCAGCATGTACACTTGCTTAGCTGGTTTTTTTAGACCTTCCATAAAAGTGAATTGAGCATGCTGGGAGTTGTAGTTTCACCACATATGGAGTGCCGAAGGATGCTGACCTCCTGCTCTAGTCTATATCATTACTAAATAAGTTAAATAATAGGGGACACGGCACTGAGTCTTGGGGTACATCACTTATAACTGGGGATTCGGACCATTCAGAGTAGGAATCATTGACCACAAATCTCTGGGCACAGTCCTTCAGCCAGTTTTCAATTCTAATACTTTCTAAGCCTATAGACCTTGTTTTACCCATTAAGCATCTTTAAAGAACAAAATCAAATGCTTTTTCAAAGTCCAAGGAAACTACATCCACAGCCACCTTTCTACTCAGGCTTCTATTAATCTCATAACTTCTGTCATTGATAAACCGGTGCTATCACTTATGATATAACTTACAGATATTTACTGCAATAATTAGTCCTTTACAAGCCCTTCAAACATTTTCCCGAAGTTAAGCTTATTGGCCTATAAGTACCTGGGGAAGATCTGGAGCCCTTTTTGAAAATGGGCACAACATTTGCCTTGCACCAGTCGCTTGGCACTGTACAATTCACTAGAGAATCTCTAAAAATGAAAGGGGTTGTCCAACCATATACACTCACCTAAAGAATTATTAGGAACACCATACTAATATGGTGTTGGACCCCCTTTTGCCTTCAGAACTGCCTTAATTCTACGTGGCATTGATTCAACAAGGTGCTAATAGCATTCTTTAGAAATGTTGGCCCATATTGATAGGATAGCATCTTGCAGTTGATGGAGATTTGAGGGATGCACATCCAGGGCACGAAGCTCCCGTTCCACCACATCCCAAAGATGCTCTATTGGGTTGAGATCTGGTGACTGTTCGGGCCATTTTAGTACAGTGAACTCATTGTCATGTTCAAGAAAAAAAAATTGAAATGATTCGAGCTTTGTGACATGGTGCATTATCCTGCTGGAAGTAGCCATCAGAGGATGGATACATGTTCTCATTCTGTTTACGCCAAATTCGGACTCTACCATTTGAATGTCTCAACAGAAATCGAGACTCCTCAGACCAGGCAACATTTTTCCAGTCTTCAACAGTCCAATTTTGGTGAGCTCGTGCAAATTGTAGCCTCTTTTTCCTATTTTTAGTGGAGATGAGTGGTACCCGGTGGAGTCTTCTGCTGTTGTAGCCCATCTGCCTCAAGGTTGTGCGTGTTGTGGCTTCACAAATGCTTTGCTGCATACCTCGGTTGTAACGAGTGGTTATTTCAGTCAACGTTGCTCTTCTATCAGCTTGAATCAGTCGGCCCATTCTCCTCGGACCTCTAGCATCCACAAGGCATTTCTTCCCACAGGACTGCCGCATACTGGATGTTTTTCTCTTTTCACATCATTCTTTGTAAACCCTAGAAATGGTTGTGCGTGAAAATCCCAGTAACTGAGCAGATTGTGAAATACTCAGACCGGCCCGTCTGGCACCAACAACCATGCCACGCTCAAAATTGCTTAAATCACCTTTCTTTCCCATTCTGACATTCAGTTTGGAGTTCAGGAGATTGTCTTGACCAGGACCACACCCCTAAATGCATTGAAGCAACTGCCATGTGATTGGTTGACTAGATAATTGCATTAATGAGAAATAGAACAGGTGTTCCTAATAATTCTTTAGGTGAGTGTATATATATATTGATGACCTATCGTCAGGATTGGTCATCAATATTTGATTGGTGGGGGTCCGATAGCTCTTTCATCACACTTCGTCTCAGAAGTGCAGTGTATAACAAGTACTCGCTCCATTCAGTTGAGTAAAGCGAATACTTGTAATTACACTAAGCCACAGCTCCACAGGAGATAATGCTTAGTGTAATGAATAGGAAGCAGCAATCACATGGAGCGCTGGCTCCTTTTCAAACAGCTCATCGGCGGGGGTGCCGGGTGTCAGGCCCCTGCTGAACTGATATTGATAACCCGAAGGACTGAACTACTAGGCATATGTGAGCACTGGCACAATACTTGTACCAATAACAGTGCCATACATGGCATCTTACAAATTGTAGCTCTACATCTGGAGCAGGACTTCACTAATGAAGCTGTAAAACTGATATAAAAACACAAACCGGGATTTGCTGCAATAGTAATAATTATGTCATGCATTTCAAGTGTTCCTCTAGTTACTGCTATTGTATGAAACCTAGAATGTGGAAACTGCCAGACTGTATAAATGATTTCATACCTCAGTGAAATTCTAGGCTTATGCCAAATATTCCAACCAGTTGATGAGTTCTTATTGTCAAAGAACCCCAGAGTCTTTATGATGCTGATAACAGAGTCTTTATGATGTTGTGTGGTTTTCTTTCACTGTTTGTTTTTCCCTTTCATAAATTGGATTACCCACAAAATATGAAGTGGCAGAATGTATGACTGCCAGATAATGAAGTGCCGTAATGCTTGTGTATTGTAGATTGTGCTTTTTTATGATGTGTGCAAGCAATAACAGAACATGCCGGTGGCTTGAATTTTAAGATGACTTCTCATTTTCCCTAAAGATGCGGGGAGCAGCAAATTAAAATGTTAGCAGCTGCTAAGTATGTTCATTTGTACTATAAAACATTGTATGCAGGGTGAGACACAAAGGAGGAAATGTCAACCACAGTCAGACGCCGCAAGGATTCCCTTTCATATCTCGAGAGGTTCTCCATTATAAACAAGGATGCCAAAAGAGAATTTAATGATCTCTGCTGTGTTTCTGCTGCTTGCTCCACTATAGAGTGTGATAAAATAAACTATAAAGACTTGAATCGATTGTAAAAAATAATGATTATGATATGAAATAGTCTATACTTACTGTAAGAAAGTATGCACATGGTAGCCCCTTCCCTTTAACTAATGTTTAAGTGAAAATGAAGCAGCCCGCGCTAAACTATCAAAATGACCTATTCTGTTTTGCTATCTCTTCCAGGAGTGGTCATTTACAAAAAATACTAACTAGCCCTAATGTGAAGAAGATCTACAGGTTACTCTATTTTTTAAGTGTCTCTTTGGGTGCACAGCAGATGTAACCCAGAGGCAACCTGAATATTCCTTGAGATAATCCTAAAGTACAGTGGCATATCTTGAACCTCCTGTGTCAAAATAAAAAATCTATAACAGGGTCCACACCTATCATTTGCTATTCTGGTGTCTTCTTATGTGGAACAGGAACAATGTCCCCCACTCCCCCATCAGTCGCTAAGGCCTGGAGTAACTTCTACCTTTGCATATCCTATAGCAAGGTTCAGCAACCTTCGGCACTGCAGCTGTTGTGCAACTACAACTCCCAGCATCCAAAGCTGTTCAACTGTTCTCTGAACTTTCATAGAAGGTAATGGAGCATGCTGGGAGTTGTAGTTTGACAACAGCTGGAGTGCAGGAGGTTGCTGAACCCGGTCCTATAGTTATGTCCTTGCTATGAGATGCTTGTTGCAAGTCCTGTCTGAGTTGCATGCTGTTCTGTTAAATGGCCGTTAGAAGAAGAGGAAAGTATGGCTAGATGCCTGCATGAATGCATAAACCGTTCTTAATCATTGTTTGCTCGATAATCACGAATATGGCTTCTGTTTTTCAGATAAATGATCATTACTATGATTGTTCCTCCCCATACAGTTCCATTGTTTGTCAGCAGCACATCTCTGTTTACACAGGGCAATGAGCTGCCGACAATTTTTTGTGCCACATACTGTAGGATCACCCGACCAACGATCGTTTGGCTGGTTTGTCAGGTGATCAGCGGCAGATTGGTCAGTGGCTGGCTGACCAATCTTTCCTTTATGATCAGGCGGCTTACACACCTGTCTTTCCAACTGCAGAGTCCCAAACAGCTGCTAGGTGTTAGTCACTCTTCTATTTCAGCACCAGTTTCTAGCAGTTATCAGAGATTGTTATAGAGAAGTGGAAGAGAAATTATATAAGTTCAGCCTTCCATAGCTGTAATAGAAATATGAAAAGGAATGCGTCTACTCAGTGGCGTACATAGAGAAATAAGGGCCCAATAGCAAGTATCAAACCAGGCCCCTCACACAGGACAGAATTGTCTCTGCCTAAACCCCTTTCAATGACCCTTGGGCCATTTTTTCCATTGCCTCATTTGCTAAAAGTTGTTCCTTTAGAGCAGGGGTGCACAACCTGCAGCCCCCAGAGCCCTGGTTTGCGGCCCCATCCTGCTGGGCAGAAACACAGCTGATCGTGCGATCAGCTGTGTTTCTGCCCGGAGCCGCACAATTGCAGGATTTCAGCTCCTGCTCATGCACTGTAGCAGGAGCAGGAAGGGTCCCTGGCTGTCAGAGACAGCGGGGGAGCCGAAGAGAAGGCAGAAGCAGTGTATCAGAGCTTCTGCCTTCTTCTCACACAGGTGAGCGGCGCTCTGTGCAGTTTAGACTCGGGCAGTGGCGTAGGGATCGCCATAGCAACCATAGCAGTGGCTATGGGGCCCTACGCCACTGGGGGCCCGTCCGGGCTGCCTTCTGTTGATTTTTTTATTTACACACACACTACACACAGACAGCCAGGCCCAAGCCGCGGACTGCCCGCCCACTACACTAGAGTAGTAGGCGGGGCGCGGGCGGTCCGCAGCTCGGGCCTGGCTGGGGAGAAGGAGTCAGGACTGGAGCAGGGCGAGCGCAGGGCCGGGCCGACACAAAGGCTGGGGTGGCTCCAGCCAGGCCACTGAGTAACTCAGAAGATCCGATGATATATTCTAACCCCCAGGCGTTCCCATGGTGACGGGGCGCTTGCCTGGGGGTTAGAATATACCATCGGATCTGAGTTTTCACACTCTCAGTGAGATCGTGAAAACTCATATCCGATGGTATATTCTAACCCCCAGGCGTTCCCATGGTGACAGGGACACTTGCCTGGGGGTTAGAATATACAGGGCCATGCCGCTCACAGGAGTACATTTATAAACTAATCAGTAACTTTAACTTTAATCATTGACATTGCTGATCTCTTTACTTGGATACCTTACTCTGTCTTAGCTCCAGTAACAGCAGGCAGTGCGGGCGGGCGGCGCTCACTCACTGACGTCACGCACCTGCTCCTCCCACTAGGCGGCGCAGGCGCGTGACGTCAGTGAGTGAGCGCCGCCCGCCCGCACTTACTGCTGTTACCGGAGCTAAGACAGAGTAAGGTATCCAAGTAAAGAGATTAGCAATGATTAAAGTTAAAGTTACTGATTAGTTTATAAATGTACTCCTGTGAGCGTCGGGGAGGGGGATCTGTGGATGTTACTGTTTAGGGGAGGGAGATCTGTGGATGGCACTGTTTAGGGGAAGGGGGTCTGTGGATGGCACTGTTTAGGGGAGGGGGATCTGTGGATGCCACTATTTAGGGGAGGGGGATCTGTGGATGCCACTATTTAGGGGAGAGGGATCTGTGGATGGCACTATTTAGGGGAGGGGGATCTGTGGATGGCACTATTTAGGGGAGGGGGATCTGTGGATGGCACTATTTAGGGGAGGGGGATCTGTGGATGGCACTGTTTAGGGGAGGGGGATCTGTGGATGGCACTGTTTAGGGGAGGGGGATCTGTGGATGGCACTATTTAGGGGAGGGGGATCTGTGGATGGAGGGGGAGATGGAGAGGGAGATGGAGGGGGAGGGGGAGGGAGGGGCCATACATTTTTTTTTGCTATGGGGCCCATGCATTTCTAGCTACGCCCCTGGACCCGGGGATCACGTGATTGCCGGGTGTCAGGGGCAGAGGAGTGCAGAGCCTCACCAGCTTTGCCTTGTACAAAGCCCCCATCAGCAGCCTGGTTTTCCCTGTAACTGGGGCTCCTTTGGATGCTCCAGTTACAGTGAAAATAGTGCAAAAAAAAGTCTGTGTCCCCAAAGGTCTTTTATGGACCTTTTGGGGACAAATTATGTGTCAAATATATATATTAAGAGTTAACAAAAATATCTAACACAATAAAAAAAAATACAAATAAATGGAAAAAAAAAATTAATAAATACAAAGCAGTTTCCCCCAGAGTTCTTTTAAAGACCTCTTGGGGGACAAACAGTGCTGCAAAAATATATAAAAAAAAATAAAAAAAGAAAAAGAAAATTTTTGCAAAAAGATGTAAAATAAATAAATAAAATACAAATAAATAAAATAAAAATTACTTTAAAAAAAAAATTGTACAGTTTCCCCCTAATAAAACTAAAAAAATATATTAAAAAGCCCTGTGTTATGTAATAAAAAGCTGCAAAAATTATTTTGGTAGTCCAACAAATAAAAAAAACTTACAAGTGTTTGAACCACATGCTCTAAATCACAAAAAAGCGACTTGTCATTAAGGCCTTTTCCGGCCTGGTCATTAAAGGGTTAAAAAAATAAGTGCTTTCCCAGCTAGTAAGGCCTCATACACACGACCGTACCTTTTCTTTTAGTCCGCAGGACACCAGCCATGTGTGTTCTGCATTTTGCAGAACAGAGTAACGGATGCGAACAGTACACGGAGTGATGGCCGCATCTTTTGCAGCCCCGTTGAAGTGAATGGGTCCGCATCCAAGCAACATAAAAAAAATGCGGATCAGATGGGGACTATAATAGTGCGAGAGCCCTCAGGGAAAGTGCTTACTGGTTATTGCGGGGCACCTACAGTATATCTGGGGGTGCAGAAGGTGGTAATAACCAGTGAGCGCCCTTTTGTGAATAGGAGGCCACGTCGCCACTAAAAGGAGTTTCCCAGTTAAAATGATTTTTAACAAGTTCCTGCAGCATGCTCCCTGACACAGAAGATTCCTACTTTCCTGCTCTGTCTCCATCCTCCTGTCTCAGAGCACCTCTCCAGCAAATGACTTGACTTTAGCGGTGACACGCTTGTGGCCACATCACCACTGAGGCCAGTCATTGGCTGGAGAGGTACAAGTGACTATGCCCATACCCAACTGGATGTAAACAGCGCCGGAACCAGAAGATGGAGGCAGCGGGAGCGTCAGGGAGCAGGAAAGTATGAATCTTCTGTTTCAAGCCCATGCTGCAGAAAAGTGTTAAAAATCATTTTTTACCAGGAAATCTCTAAGCCCCTGTTACACGGCACGATATTCAGGACAATTACTGGGAACAAGTGTTCGTAGGAGCGCTCATTCCTGATATCTGGCCGGTATAATTGTGCCGCTGATCAGCCGATAAACAAGGAGTCACTCGTTTGTCGGCTGATTTGCATATTTTATCAGGATGAAAGATGTAAGATGTACGATAATTGTACATCTCTCTGTGTAATCAGGAATGTGCTAATAGACGTGAATGAGGGAGGAATGACTGTGGTAGTGATCATTACTCCCCAGTCACTTTGCATTAGCCTGTGTAATAGGCTGATGCAAACAAGCGCTGATTAACTTTTTTTTTGCGGCCCCTTGAAATAGTGCGATGTGACAATGCGGCCCCCAGACGAAAAAAAGTTGTGCACCCCTGCTTTAGAGGGTAGAGTCCAAGTTTTCACCGCCAGTAAAGGAGGAGATAATCCAAACTAAGGCCCCCTCTTGCCCTGGGCCTCATAGCAGTCGCATGGTCTGCCGCTATGGTAGTTACGCCCCTGCGTCTACTACATTTTTCTGCCAGTTAAAACCAGATAGTGACACATATTCTTTTTTTCTAATCTGTTTAATTTTCTGATTGTAGATTTTTTTTTTATTCAGTTTTATAATGCAATATTATGGAGTGGGTCATCTTGCCTGAGCTGTTATTAACAACATTTATAGACATGCTCATTGACTTCTAGGGGAGTGTTTTCTAGACATCGTGACCTATGTAGAGGACTTTGTGGAGGGAGGGAGAGTAGATAAGGCTACTTTCACACTGGTCCTCTGGAAGCGATTCATCGACGATATTGTTTTTATCTGGCAAGGGGACACCATATCCCTTGACAGTTTTTTAACTAATTTAAATAAAAATGACTTTTATTTACAATTTACCTCATCCTACGACAAAATACAGATAAACTTTCTTGATCTGAATATTTTTGTTGATAAGGGCAAATTACACACGAAAACATACCACAAACCAACAGACACCAATGGATTCATTCCCCTGGACAGTTGCCACTTACCCATATGGCTTAATAACATTCCCTATAGCCAATACATACGAGCACGTAGAAATTGCTCCAACAATGCCAATTATCACGAAGAAGCGAACATGCTAAATATTAAATTCACAGAAAAAGGCTACAAACTAGAAAAATTAATCCCTATCACCAAAACTGTGGAGGACCTGGACCGCCATACCCTATTAAAAGACAAAAACCCTAGGGTTAAAGAAAAGGAAAAAAACGACCCTGAAAACCACGTTGATATCAAAATCCCCATCATCACAACATACAGCGTAGGGGTCAAAAACTTTAAAAGAATCATATATAAATATTGGGATATTTTAAAATATGATAAAATTATTGGCAACAAGATCCCCAATAACCCCACCTTTATCTTCAAAAAAGCTCCAAACTTGGCCAATTTGGTAGCTCCTTCCATCAAGAATGACACAGTAAACCCGAAAATATGTGGAAAAAAGGGTTTTTACCCCTGCAGATTGTGTATTAACTGCAAAATCCTGAGGCACCAGGTAAAACCAATATTTCAAATAGACACCCCACAAGAAAAATATACGATAAAAGATTACATCACCTGCCACACCAAGGGAGTCATCTATTTCATCAAGTGCCCATGTGGTAAAATATATGTGGGGCGAACCAAAAGAGAACTAAGAGTTAGAATAAGAGAACACGTCAATAACATTAATAAGAAATCAGAGAATCACCCATTATCACGTCATTACACAGAATATCACCAGGAAAAATTTTTAGGATCTTGCTTTGGGGGGATGGAAAGAGTGAAGCAGGATAGGAGGGGAGGCGACTACATTAAAATTATGTCCAGGACCGAGAGCAAGTGGATTTTTAGATGCAACAGCCTAGCCCCTAATGGACTAAACCAGGAAATAGAACTGTTTGCTTTCCATTAATAAATAACCACCAACAAACATATATACACTGCTCAAAAAAATAAAGGGAACACTTAAACAACACAATGTAACTCCAAGTCAATCACACTTCTGTGAAATCAAACTGTCCACTTAGGAAGCAACACTGAGTGACAATCAATTTCACATTCTGTTGTGCAAATGGGATAGACAACAGGTGGAAATTATAGGCAATTAGCAAGACACCCCCAATAAAAGAGTGGTTCTGCAGGTGGTGACCTGACCACTTCTCAGTTCCTATGCTTCCTGGCTGATGTTTTGGTCACTTTTGAATGCTGCCGGTGCTTTCACTCTAGTGGTAGCATGAGACGGAGTCTACAACCCACACAAGTGGCTCAGGTAGTGCAGCTTATCCAGGATGGCACATCAATGTGAGCTGTGGCAAGAAGGTTTGCTGTGTCTGTCAGCGTAGTGTCCAGAGCATGGAGGCGCTACCAGGAGACAGGCCAGTACATTAGGAGATGTGGAGGAGGCCGTAGGAGGGCAACAACCCAGCAGCAGGACCGCTACCTCCGCCTTTGTGCAAGGAGGAACAGTAGGAGCACTGCCAGAGCCCTGCAAAATGACCTCCAGCAGGCCACAAATGTGCATGTGTCTGCTCAAATGGTCAGAAACAGACTCCATGAGAGTGATATGAGGGCCCAACGTCCACAGGTGGGGGTTGTGCTTACAACCCAACACCGTGCAGAACGTTTGGCATTTGCCAGAAAACACCAAGATTGGCAAATTCGCCACTGGCGCCCTGTGCTCTTCACAGATGAAAGCAGGTTCACACTGAGCACATGTGACAGACGTGACAGAGTCTGGAGACGCCGTGGAGAACGTTCTGCTGCCTGCAACATCCTCCTGCATGACCGATTTGGCATTGGGTCAGTAATGGTGTGGGGTGGCATTTCTTTGGAGGGCCGCACAGCCCTCCATGTGCTCGCCAGAGGTAGCCTGACTGCCATTAGGTACCGAGATGAGATCCTCAGACCCCTTGTGAGACCATATGCTGGTGCGGTTGGCCCTGGGTTCCTCCTAATGCAAGACAATGCTAGACCTCATGTGGCTGGAGTGTGTCAGCAGTTCCTGCAAGACGAAGGCATTGATGCTATGGACTGGCCCGCCCGTTCCCCAGACCTGAATCCAATTGAGCCAATTGAGCACATCTGGGACATCACGTCTCGCTCTATCCACCAACGTCACGTTACACCACAGACTGTCCAGGAGTTGGCAGATGCTTTAGTCCAGGTCTGGGAGGAGATCCCTCAGGAGACCACCTCATCAGGAGCATGCACAGGCGTTGTAGGGAGGTCATACAGGCACGTGGAGGCCACGCACACTACTGAGCCTCATTTTGACTTGTTTTAAGGACATTACATCAAAGTTGGATCAGCCTGTAGTCTGTTTTTCCACTTCAATTTTGAGGGTGACTCCAAATCCAGACCTCCATGGGTTAAAAAATTAGATTTCCATTTTTTTATTTTGTGTGATTTTGTTGTCAGCACATTTAACTATGTAAAGAACAAAGTATTTCAGAAGAATATTTAATTAATTCAGATCTAGGATGTGTTATTTTTGTGTTCCCTTTATTTTTTTGAGCAGTGTATATAAAAAATAAAATAAAAAATAAAAAATAAATAACATACTGTTGGTGCTCTACAAATTTTGCATAAGAACCAAAAGAAATTGCAGCCGTTGTTCTTCACCACCATTTTAGCAATGAATATTGCATTAATAATTATACAAACAAATGTATAATAGATTATTGACACAATCCATGAAGAAACCAATCGCACCCAGAATATCCATCACTAAACCGGCACCTCTTTCACTCTAAAACCAGTGTTTACCCGTTGCCATGGGAAACCAGACAAGCTATTTAACCCTCCAAAGTACAACAGGCAGACTAACCCTGACGAAGGAGCCCGCTTTGGCTCCGAAACGCGTAAGTTACAGTCTTTTGCCCCACGGAGGCCACCATACTCGCACCAGGTGACGTCACCGCCAGAGGTTTCCCGGGTAACGGATCAAGCTCCCTCGCGACGCGCGTGCTTCCGGCCGGGGCCGCGCTGCTGCTGACAGGAGAGCAAGAAGAACGCCGGGACTTGAAAAGATATCAACATCCCCACGGAAACAACAAGAAGAATACAGAACGAACATAACAGAACACCGACATAAGGAACTCCTTGGAGAAAGAACAACCAAGGTAACCGGGATAGTAGTTATGCCAGTATTCACCTCCCACTTGCCGTTTTTTCCCCAGTGCTAACACCTTTATATTACACACTGTCCGCTCACTCTCAGCCGTTGATTAGACATCCTGACCCACCACCACAGTTATTAACATCACAACACCACTTAATTGTGCAGCAAAATCACCTAATTACTTAGATTGGCACCAAGCATAGTGCCAACCTCATAGGACTAGTTGAATTTGATTGTGCACCAGCGCTTATGTCCTATATCCCCTACGGGTGATATACCTACTCTATATATACTTTCACACTGGCGTTTCTGGGTCCGCTTGTGAGATCCGTTCAGGGCTCTCACAAGCCGCCCAAAACGGATCAGTTTAGCCCCAATGCATTCTGAATGGATAAGGATCAGCTTGCCTCCGTTCAGCCTCCATTCCGCTCTGGAGGCGGACACCAAAACGCTGCTTGCAGTGTTTTGATGTCCATCTGATGAAACTGAGCCAAACGGATCCGTCCTGACTTACAATGTAAGTCAATGGGGACGGATCCATTTTCACTGACACAATATGGTTCAATTGAAAACGGATCCGCCTCCCATTGACTTTCAGTGTAAGTCAAAACGGATCCGTTTGCATTATCATGAACAAAAAATAAAAAATCCGCACCTAACGCAGGTGTGAAAGTAGCCTAAGTTGTGACCATCACCTATTGTGAACAGTGGATCCTGTGTTTTTCATACATAAGTATTATCTGTCATTATAATCCTGTCTGTGATGATAATGAAATGACTGCTAAAAAGTTTTCTCCATGCAACAGGAAGCTCTGACATATTGATAGGTTTGGACTACACAATTTTAGATTTTTTTAAAATATAAATACTGACATGGAAAATAAAAATAAAATAACAATACTAAAAAAATATGTTTAACATAAAAACTTTAAACAATAGGTAATTTTCTGATGACACATTCCCTTTAAACAAGTTAAGAAAGGACCTATGAATGATTTCATAACAGCTCTATCGCAATAAGTGAGTGTGGAGGAAGGCAAGTGAATTAACCAGACACACTTTCATGATTTCACTGACCAAAAGCTATTTCAGTGTTAGAGAGAAAAATGAAAACTGCTTATTGAAAGCGAGACGCAAAGGGATAGATTTATGAGACTGTCTGAAAGAAAAATTATCTTTGTTTTCAAGAGAACTGTATGGAATGAAAGCTTTTCAGGGGAAATATTTATTTTTATGTGCAACCCAACTGACTTTTATGGCATTAAGGGAATTAGGGGAATACTTCTCTAACTCCATCATGGCCCTGGACATAACTGTATGTCCGTCATACGCAAGGGGTGTATGAAGTGGGCTTGCAACTGAGTCCACTCCATACACAGCAAGTGCCGGCTGTGTAATACAGCAGATACCCGTCAGCAATGGCAAGGATCAGTGATAACTCAATAGTGACCGTAGCATCTGAGCGTTTAGTCAGAGGGATGGGGCTCTTTCTGATCGAACGTCCCACAGTAAAATTGAGCGAGTCTGATTGGTTGCTATAGCAGCCTGGGGTCTTGTGAAGGCTCCCAGGCTTTCCACAGCAACCTGCCTGTTAAATCCTGCCTCAAGCAGGGCTTAACAGGCAGTGCAGAGAATTCCCATACACTGCAATAGCATGCTAGTCTATGGTATAAGTAATAAAATGATTGCATATTTAAGTCCCTAGGGGGACTATAATAAAAAAAAGTTTAAAACATTATTATTGTAATTTTTGATATAAAACAAACAAAATAATTAGAAATTTGAATCACCCCCTTTCCCAATTTTACGTATAAAAATAAACAAAATTAAATACAGTTGATATAGTCAACTCAAACTGTTAAAATATAAAATTATTTATTCTGGAAAAAAAAAAGGGCAAAATCAAAATTTTTTGGTTACCTTGCTGTCCCCATAATGGTACCAATAAAAACTGCAGCTTGCCCTGCAAAAAAACAAATCATTAGTATCAGAATATAAAAATGTGGATTTTTTAAAATTTTTTTGTCATGTAGGGGTGGGAAGAGTGCAGCCCTGATCTCCACCCGCACCTCTGTCCCTACCTACTTGCACTGCCCGTCCTAACTGACGGCGTACAACTTGGCGGCCTTCCCTAGCTTAGATACATGCAGGGGCCTAAAGAGTGCTAGAGTAACACGTAACAGAGTCAGGGAAGCAAAGGTCAAAGCCAGGAGGTCATGCAGGTACACAAGGGAAAACACAATAGCAAGGTCAACACAATCCGAAGTCAGAAGCCGAGAGGTCACGTCAATTCCAAGGAGGTAACAAGGTCGAGGTCAGAAACAAAGCCGAGGTCCAAACACAATAGCTAGGTAATAATAGGAATGCTGGTGAAGGTAGAAAGACCGATCACAGGCAACCTGTGGCCAGCAGGCTGCCTGTTTAAATAGCCCAGACTGGTGAGTCACATGACGTGGCCAACGTCACGTGACTCGCATAACACAACCCAACATAGCCGAGCACCAATCATCATTATCAGCGCTCAGCTCTCCTGATGCTTGTTGTCTAGGGGACGGAGGACGCCGGCCACGCAGATGAGGCATGTGCGGCCGGATCCTCCCCGCCCCCTGGTCCCCATGGAGACGAGGACGCCACCCACATCCTCACTCAGCTATGAGCGAGGAATGTCGGCAGCACTGCGAAGGGAGAGTGCGCCGCTGGCTCCCCGTGACAGTACCCCCCCCCCCCCTTCCACGTAGGGCCACCGGACCCATGATTTCTGGAATGGGTTTCTCTGGGTGAGCCAGATGGAATTTTCACACCAAACTCTCAGCATGCATATTCGTAGCTGTCACCCAAGACCTCTCTTCAGGACCAAAACCTCTCCAATGGACCAAATGCTTGTCACCGCCACTTCTGTGAGAAGCTCTGACAGACGTCCTTTTCTACCTCTTGCATGATGTTCTTTGTTTTGGTTTCACTTTGTCATCTCATTTCCTTCTCCCAGGTGTCACCTATTTAGACTAATCCTCTTTCCTTTATATTCCCTCCCATACTGCCTCACTTTGCGGTTTATTCTACTTCCTGGATTGAAGTGTTCACTGCTCACTGCTGGAGACTTCTGTTGCTGCTTGTTCAGATAAGTCCTTTCATGTATTGTGTTTCCTTGCTGGCTTGATTTTAGGTGACCCTGACTCCCTCCGTATTTAGTGCAGGGAGCCGGTGGTCGTGTCCCCTCACTATTATAGGGTTTTCAGGTGTCACACAGTCTAGGTACGAGGGCATGCAATCGTCTACCTCTGAGACCCTTGTATGTGCTTAGCAGTCAGGGTGAGCTCTTAGGGTTTTATAGGGGGTCACCTTTATGCTCCGTAGTTTGGGATCAAGCCAGTCGGAGGTTTATCCATAACTTCCAGCTATCTGCAACCTCATCCGTGACAATACTGAAAATAATTCCGGACCCTTCTCACATCGAAGAGATCTCCTAGAGATCTCAAATTCAGGTTGATTGGCAACCTCCATTGGGGCAGAGATTCCTGTGTAGGGGATTCACATACTTCTTGAGTAAAGACTTGTGAAAAACATTGTGAATACAAAAAGAGTCAGACAAACGTAACTTAAAAGACACAGGATTAATAATGTCAACAATCTCATAAGGCCCAATAAACCGTGGTGCAAACTTATTGAAAGGTACCTTCAAGGACAAATTATTGGTGGATAACCATACTTTATCACCTAACCCAAAGTCTACTCCTTATGAACCTCTTGGGCTTTTTTCAGGTTCGACTGAACCTGGGCCCAAACTGTGCACAGTTCTTTACCAGATCAGCTTCCGGAATTTGTGAGGAAGACGGCGAAAACGAACTAAAACGTGGATGGAAACCAAGATTACAAAAAAAAGGAGACATACCAATAGATGAGTTCACCTGGTTGTTAATGCCGAATTCAGCCAGGGGCAGATGCTTCACCCACAGCTGTTGGTTGTCGGAGACATAACACCTCAAATACTGCTCCAGAGACTGGTTCAAACGTTTAGTTTGACCGTTGGTTTCCGGATGAAAGGCCGAAGAGAAAGACAAAGAGATGTTACATTTGCGACAAAAGGCCCTCCAAAACCTAGAAACAAATTGAACACCTCTATCTGAAACCACATTTTCTGGAATTCCATGTAACCGAATAACATGATCAACAAACAAAGCTAAAGTATTGGAATTAGGCAGTTTTGACATAGGGATGAAGTGCGCCATTTTACTAAATCTGTCCACAACTACCCATATCACCGAATTACCCTCAGACACCGGCAAGTCAGTGATAAAGTCCATGGAGACATGGGACCAAGGTCTACTAGGGATGGGCAGTGGTCGTAACTCCCCCACCGGATGAGACCTAGGAGTCTTGGACCTGGCATAAACCTCACATGAAGACACATATGAGTGGACATCTCTAGACAAAGTAGGCCACCAATAAAACCTGGAGACAAGTTCCTTAGTGGCATTAATACCTGGATGTCCACTAAACACAGAATTATGGCACTCACCCAACAGTCGGAGACGTAAATTACCCGGGACAAATAATTTATCAGTAGGAGATTGTACCGGAGCCAGGGCCGGTGCAAGGACTTTTGCCAACAGAAGCAAAGCTACATTTTGGCGCCCCCCCCCTCGCAGCTCACCTGGCCCTGGTCCTGTCTGCAGCAGCTGGCTTCTACTCTGTGTGGTCCTGGTATCTTCTCTCTGCTTCAGACAATCGCTGGTTTGAGGACCGTATTTCTCGCCCTCTAAAACGCACCTAGGTTTTAGAGGAGGATAATAAGAAAAAAATATTTTCCATTACACCTCAGGTCAGACCAGCAATCAGACCCCCAATGTTAATCAGGCCTCAGATCAGACACCCAATGCCTCATATCAGACCCCCATGTCAGACATCAGCCCCCCATGTCAACCATCATGCCACCATGTCAGCCATTAGCCACCCCCATGTCAGCCATTAGCCCCCCATGTCAGCCATCAGCCCCCATGTCACATTTCTCCCCCTCCATGTCAAATCACCCCCTATGTCACATAAGCCCTCCATGTCACATTTCTCCCCCTCCTTTTTACATAATCCCCTCTGTCACATTTCTCCCCCATGTCACATTTCACACCCTCAATGTCACATTTCACACCCTCAATGTCACATTTCTCCCCCTCCACAACTCACAAGTAAGTGATTTAAAAAAAAAAAAGAAGGTTCATTTTTCCGCCCTCCCCCAGGGTGCGCCCTAGGGCAGCCGCTTGGTCTGCCTTATGGTAGCACTGGAACTGACCAGAGCCAAGTGTTTCCCCGCAGTTATTTCGGTCGTCAGATCGGAGGAGATCGAAGCCACAATGACACCTGCCGGTAATATTGGTTCTGGTGGAGTATCGGAAGATTAAAAAGCACAAAAACTGCGGGATAAGGCGTCTGCTTTAATATTTTTTACTTCCTGGCCTAAAAGTAATACAAAAATTTAAACGTGTAAAGAACAATGCCCACCTAGTCTGTCTGGGATTCAAACGTTTAGCAGATTCCAAAAACATTAAGTTCTTATAATCTGTAAATACTGTAACCTGATGTTTAGCCCTCTCCAGAAAATGGCACCATTCCTCCAAAGCCCATTTAATAGCAAGTAACTCTTGATTACCAATGTCATAATTTCTCTCGGTAGAAGAGAATTTGCGAGAAAAGAAATCACAAGGTCTCAGGTTAGTGAGAGTTGATGACCCCTGGGAGAGTACTGCCCCAACTCCATCCTCGGAAGCATCAACCTCCACCACAAAAGGCCGCTCTTGGTCAGGTTGAACTACAGGGAGTGCAGAATTATTAGGCAAGTTGTATTTTTGAGGATTAATTTTATTATTGAACAACAACCATGTTCTCAATGAACCCAAAAAACTCATTAATATCAAAGCTGAATATTTTTGGAAGTAGTTTTTAGTTTGTTTTTAGTTTTAGCTATTTTAGGGGGATATCTGTGTGTGCAGGTGACTATTACTGTGCATAATTATTAGGCAACTTAACAAAAAACAAATATATACCCATTTCAATTATTTATTTTTACCAGTGAAACCAATATAACATCTCAACATTCACAAATATACATTTCTGACATTCAAAAACAAAACAAAAACAAATCAGTCATCAATATAGCCACCTTTCTTTGCAAGGACACTCAAAAGCCTGCCATCCATGGATTCTGTCAGTGTTTTGATCTGTTCACCATCAACACTGCGTGCAGCAGCAACCACAGCCTCCCAGACACTGTTCAGAGAGGTGTACTGTTTTCCCTCCTCGTAAATCTCACATTTGATGATGGACCACAGGTTCTCAATGGGGTTCAGATCAGGTGAACAAGGAGGCCATGTCATTAGACTTTCTTCTTTTATACCCTTTATTGCCAGCCACGCTGTGGAGTACTTGGACGCGTGTGATGGAGCATTGTCCTGCATGAAAATCATGTTTTTCTTGAAGGATGCAGACTTCTTCCTGTACCACTGCTTGAAGAAGGTGTCTTCCAGAAACTGGCAGTAGGACTGGGAGTTGAGCTTGACTCCATCCTCAACCCGAAAAGGCCCCACAATCTCATCTTTAATGAATCCAGCCCAAACCAGTACTCCACCTCCACCTTGCTGGCGTCTGAGTCGGACTGGAGCTCTCTGCCCTTTACCAATCCAGCCACGGGCCCATCCATCTGGCCCATCAAGACTCACTCTCATTTCATCAGTCCATAAAACCTTAGAAAAATCAGTCTTGAGATATTTCTTGGCCCAGTCTTGACGTTTCAGCTTGTGTGTCTTGTTCAGTGGTGGTCGTCTTTCAGCCTTTCTTACCTTGGCCATGTCTCTGAGTATTGAACACCTTGTGCTTTTGGGCACTCCAGTGATGTTGCAGCTCTGAAATATGGCCAAACTGGTGGCAAGTGGCATCTTGGCAGCTGCACGCTTGACTTTTCTCAGTTCATGGGCAGTTATTTTGCGCCTTGGTTTTTCCACACGCTTCTTGCGACCCTGTTGACTATTTTGAATGAAACGCTTGATTGTTCGATGATCACGCTTCAGAAGCTTTGCAATTTTAAGAGTGCTGCATCCCTCTGCAAGATATCTCACTATTTTTGACTTTTCTGAGCCTGTCAAGTCCTTCTTTTGACCCATTTTGCCAAAGGAAAGGAAGTTGCCTAATAATTATGCACACCTAATATAGGGTGTTGATGTCATTAGACCACACCCCTTCTCATTACAGAGATGCACATCACCTAATATGCTTAATTGATAGTAGGCTTTCGAGCCTATACAGCTTGGAGTAAGACAACATGCATAAAGAGGATGATGTGGTCAAAATACTCATTTGCCTAATAATTCAGCACGCAGTGTAATACTGGGGCGTTAACGAAACACCTCTTGAATGTTTCAAAAGCTTTTATGGCCTCTGGTAACCAATTCACTAGATCAGCTCCCTTCTTAGTTAGATCCGTGAGAGACTTGGCAATAATAGAAAAGTTCTTAATGCATTTTCGATAATAATTTGCGAAACCCAAGAAGCGTTGTAATGCTTTGAGAGGGGAAGGTCTCACCCACTCCAAAATGGCCTGTACCTTCCCTGGATCCATTTTGAAGGATTGGGGTGTGAGAATATATCCTAAAAACGAAGCTTCCTGTACTCCAAAAATACCCTTTTCACCCTTCACGACAGTCGGTTCTCCTGAAGAACCTCCAGTACCCGTCGAGTGTGAATAACTTGAGAATCCCAGTCAGGCGAATAAATCAGGATGTCATTTAAATAAACAATTATGAATTTTCCAATAAATTGTCTAAAGATGTCATTGACAAAATTTTGTAAAACCGCCGGAGCATTACTTAACCCCAACAGCATCACTAAATATTCATAATGACCCTCTGGGGTATTAAAGGCCGTCTTCCACTCATCGCCCTCCTTAATTAGGATAAGATTATAGGCCCCCCTGAGATCAAGTTTAGTGAACCAGTGAGCTCAAAGAATTTGAATAAACAGGTTTGGAATCAAAGGCAACGGGTACTGATTCTTACAAGTAATCTTATTCAACTCTCTATAATCAATACACGCTCTCAATCTACCGTTCTTCTTAGCAACAAAGAAAAATCCCGCCTCCATAGGAGACACTGATGGTCTA
The DNA here is from genome assembly GCF_905171765.1 of Bufo bufo. Classification (NCBI taxonomy): domain Eukaryota; kingdom Metazoa; phylum Chordata; class Amphibia; order Anura; family Bufonidae; genus Bufo; species Bufo bufo. The sequence continues at coordinate 391,051,677 of NC_053391.1, forward strand.
ATATGTTTTTTCTGTAGGCTCTCCTTCAATTAGTCCCTCATAGACTTCCGTTCCGGACCTGACAAATTATAAATACGACCCCTAGGGTACTTAGATCCCGGAATAAGGTCTATAGAACAGTCATAAGGTCTATGAGGGGGAAGGAAATGAGCCTCGGACATGGAAAAAACATCAGCAAAGTCACTAATGTATGTGGGAAAAGATTTTGACTCCGCAGAGACTCCAGCCTGAATAACAGGTAGACAACATGAATCACATTTCACCCCACATTTCTCTAATTCACCCGTGGACCAGTTGATGACTGGATTATGAACCTGGAGCCAAGGTATACCCAGAACTACCTCCATGGGTAAATTTACACTCCATATGACAGACCCTCACAGTCAAGGTTACTTCCGGAGTATAATATTCTAATGTCCCGCCCACCAACAGCGTGGAATCAATAGCAATGATATGAATAGGGTTAGCAAGGGAGAACATGGGTACACCAAGCGTAAGAGCAAAGTTATGGTCAATAAAATTTGCGGCAGACCCAGAATCAACAAATGCCCTCCCAGAGCCCTTACTGGAGCAAAAAGAAACAACCACCCGCAACAACACTTTCTCTTTAACCACCTTGGGAAGTACCTTATCATTCTGGGCACCAGGATGTGGAGATCTCCCGGAAGGAGGAACTTTAGGACATTGCCGATCCCAGTGATCCGATTCTCCGCAGTAGAAGCAGAAACCCTTTTGAGGTCTCAGGTCCCTACTGGTCATTCCGAGCTGCATGGGCTCTTCTGGAGGATTCTCCAATTCGACTCTTTAGGGTGAGGGATCTTATGTCAGCACCAGCAGAGGAGATGTCACTTTTTCTCTTTGTCTTTCCCAAATTCGTCGGTCCAGTCTAACAGCTAGAGTCATAGTCTGTTCTAAAGTGTCAGGGAGGGGGTAACTGACCAACATATCTTTCAAGTCTTCTGAGAGCCCTAACCGAAAGTGACATCTAAGCGCTGGATCATTCCAACCAGAGGAAACACACCATTTCCAAAATTTGGTGCAATATTCCTCCACGGGTCTTTCTCCCTAACTAAGAGACCTTAATTGACTCTCAGCTACGGTCGACTTATCAGGTTCATCATACAATACACTTAAGGTCTGAATAAACGATTCAACATTAGCTAGACAAGGGGAATCCGTGGGGAGAGAGTAAGCCCATTCTTGCGGGTCTCCCTGCAACAAAGAGATAACAATGCCTACCCTTTGTTGATCAGAGCCCAAAGAATGTGGACATAAACGAAAATAAAGCTTGCAGCTTTCTTTAAATGTTAGGAAATTCTTCTTATCCCCTGAAACATGGTCAGGCAGTTTTACATGAGGTTCAAGATTTTTAGCGGAAGAGACCACTACAGGTGGGGTTTGATGCAATTCTTGCTGCTGTAGCCTCTCTGCCAAATCCTGCACCATTTGAGCGAGACTATGTACCTGATCCGTAAGGACTCGCATAGGGTCCATGGTATTAAGTAAGGCCTGTGATTTTGTCACGTAGGGGTGGGATCTCCACCCGCACCTCTGGCCCTACCTACTTGACGGCGGCGTACAACATGGCGGCCTTCCCTAGCTTAGATACATGCAGGGGCCTAAAGAGTCCTAGAGTAAGACGTAACAGAGTCAGGGAGACAAAGATCAAAGCCAGGAGGTACACAAGGGAAAACACAATAGCAAGGTCAGTACAAACTGAAGTCAGAAGCCGAGAGGTTACGTAAATTTCAAGGAGGTAACAAGGTCAGAAACAAAGCCGAGGTCCAAACACAATAGCTAGGTAATAATAGGAATGCTGGGGAAGGTAGAAAGGCCAATCACATTCAACCTGTGGCCAGCAGGCTGCCTGTTTAAATAGCCCAGACTAGGGAGTCACATGACGTGGCCAGCATCATGTGACTCTCATAACACAGCCCAACATAGCCGATCGCCGATCATTGTTATCGGCGCTCAGCTCTCCTGCTGCTTGTTGTCTAGGGGACGGAGGACGCCTGGATCCTCCCCGCCCCCTGGTCCCCATGGAGACAAGGACACGGCCTGCGTCCTTACTCCGCTATGCGTCCTTACTCCGCTATGCGCCCGGAATGTTGACGGCGCTGCGAAGGGAGAGTGCGCCGCTGGCTCCTCGTGACAGTTTTAACTTTTTTTTTAGAAGTAGTAAAACATAATAAAAAGTATATAAATTGGATATTGTCATGATCATACTGACTTGCAGAATAAGGGTATCATGTCATATTTAGCACACAGCCAATGCAGTAAAAACAAAACCCAAAAAACAATGGAGGAATTGCATTTTTCTTTTCTATTTCACCCCACAAAGAATTTTTCACATTTTTCAACACATGAAATGGTAAAGCAAAGGGTGCCATAAAAAAAAAAAGAAAAAAAAGCTCTCATAGTACTTAGAAGGCAGGATGGAAAAATCTAAAATGAAAAAATTAATATTGGCTGGGTCTCAACGTGGTTAAATTTCACTTAGTATGGGTTGTCATGATATGTCATGATATATTTCTTTCCCATAAAGTTTACACAAGATGTCATCTTGAAACACTATAATAGGCTAAGGCTCTGTTCACATTAGCAGTTTTCCTTTCTATTAGACATCCAGTCTGCAAGACTTTTCTTGCCTTAAGGGCCCTTTCACACGGGCAAGAATTCCGTGTGGGTGCAATGCGTGAGGTGAACGCATTGCACCCGCACTGAATCCGGACCCATTCATTTCAAAAGGGCTGAGCAGATGAGCGGTGATTTTCACGCATCACTTGTGCGTTGCGTGAAAAATCGCAGCATGCTCTATATTGTGTGTTTTTGACGCAACGCAGGCCCCACAGAAGTGAATGGGGCTGCGTGAAAATCGCAAGCATCCGCAAGCAAGTGCGGATGCGGTGCGATTTTTACACATGGTTGCTAGGTGACGATCGGGATGGGGACCCGATCTTTATTATTTTCCCTTATAACATGGTTATAAGGGAAAATAATAGCATTCTTAATACAGAATGCTTAGTAAATTAGGGATAGAGGGGTTAAAAAATTAAAAATAAATAATTAAATTCACCTCATACACTTGTTCGCGCAGCCTGGCTAGTCTTCTTTCTTCTTCTTTGAGGACCTGGGAGGAAAAGGACCTTTGGTGAGTGACATCACTGCACTCATCACATGGTCCATCACCATGGTGATGGACCATGTGATGAGCGCAGTGATGTCACCAAAGGTCCTTTTCCTTCCAGGTTCTAAAAGAAGAAGAAAGAAAACGAGCCGGGCTGCGCGAACAAGTGGATGAGGTGAGTTTAATTATTATTATTTTTTAACCCCTCCATCCCTAATTTACTAAGCATTATGTATTAAGAATGCTATTATTTTCCCTTATAACCATGTTATAAGGGAAAATAATAAAATCTGCACAACACCGATCCCAAACCCGAACTTCTGTGCAGATTTTTCTCAAGTGCGTGCAAAACGCATTAAAACGCTTTGCACTCACGCTGAAAAATCGCGCATTTTCCGGCAACGCACCCGCATCTTTTCCCGCAACGCACCCGCAATGCCCGTGTGAAACCTGACTGTCCCTATTATACATAATATCAATGGGACCTGTCAAGATTCAATGAGGTCCATTTAAAAACAGATCTGTCATATCTATTATGGCTCTAATATGAACGGACACCAAGACTCTAGTGTAGACATAGCCTTAAAGACACATTACATATCCCAAACCTATTACAAAACTATGGATATTGATTATTGGTTATAATGACCATTTAATTAGAAGTTAGAACACAGTATTTGCATAATATGATCATCATACTAGGGGTATGTTATGAGGTAAGGAATATATAAGCAACTAACATACAACTGATCAGTAACGGGCACCTGTATTTATTCCCAAGGTAAGTGACATCCCAAAACCACTTATGATGTCATTCAATGACTTGACCAACGAAGCCAAAACTTTGCAGACTGAAATATGCTGTAGGTCTAATGATATCACTATACCTATATGCTATTACTGTTTAAAATATCGTTTTGGATAACCTTAAAGTTGTATTCCAGTAAAGTAACTTAATTTTAGAAAAACTGCATTAAAGGATAACTGTCATATTTTCACTCAAAATTCAATTTTCATATATGTTGTTGCTGCTGTTGTGATAATCCATAATTACTAATTATTGTGTTCACAAACCACTTGTTTAATAAGATTCCGTCCATAGCAACCGCTCCTCACAAGACTTCTTTCTGACTATCTTCTCAAGCCCTGAGGCTAAGACCTCCCTCCCTTTCTCCAGACTTAAACACGCCCTCTTCCTCCTGAGTAATCGCAAATTTTTATCGCCAATATTCTAATCGCAAATTTTTAGCACCAATATCGGCACTATCCGGGTCCGACAGAAGCGTGCACGCAGCGTTCGGGACTGCCCACTACTACGTCCTCCATCTTCTGTATATAGAAGATAGGAGACGGAGGACACCTAGCAAAGCTGTTGTAGCCGCGCCACTGAAATGCCTGGGGGAGGAAAGAACATGCTGCAGTTACTAGGTAATTCAATACCTATACAAAAGTATTAACTAGAGAACTAAGGTAAACTTAGTCAGACCAATCCAATTACATAAAAAAAAAAAATGACAGTTACCCTTTAAGGCTGCAAGCTGTGACCCAACCAGAACCCATACCTACATATAACCAGAGCTTCAATTTACTTTGCAATCCATTTGTCTAGCTCCTGTGTGAGTCTGCAACACACTGAGTATGATGGCGCCTGATCTTCCCTCACAAAACTACAATCCCCACAATCCCTAGCTTTCCTGCTACTGTTTACTGATTGGCTGCCTGATCTACAGTCCGGTCACGCCCCCTCTACTCAGAAATCACCAGCACACTAATACGCCCTTTGTTTCACAAGACATTTAGCTAGAGAACTGATAGCAACACACTGAGCATGCACGACCACACAGAGGCTCAGAACTACAGGTCGATGCCATGGTAATTTATGAGGAAACACAGTGAGTAGCAGAGGAAGAAAACTACTTATAACTACGGAACGGTAAATCTGTGAAATTGACATTATATTAGGTAATTATTGATGATGAATTAGTCTAAAACAGTTATATTTATGGTAACCGGAATACCCCTTTAACTTGTATTCTCATTATGGAACTTCAGAAATCTGTGAATATTAATAAAATATGTTAAACAGGACCTGTAACTGCTTCGGACCTGTAACTGCTTCTGACATGTCTGTTAGTAAATACGTGTATTTTACATGAAATGACAATTCTGAAGCATCTTTTCTTATACCTTAGCACTGTGTTATTCCTCTAATATTCCTACTAGAAATGTATTACTAAATTGACAACTGGGAGTTAGCCATTTGATGTGTACCTAATCAGTCTGATACTGTCAAATCAGTGCTGATAGAGCCAGACTATGTAGGGACACTACTCTTTGACAAAGAGAATGGGAAAACCCAAATCATTTATTCATACATTTTTAGGAGGATTAATGGCATAAAACAGAGTTATGAGAAAAGATGCTCCAGTATTTTATGGGGAAAACAAGTCTTTACTAAAACAGAAAAGTCCTAAAGTTGAAGATACCTCTTTAAAGGGTTTCTATCACTTCGTATGACATAATTAGCTGTCAGACACTAGCGATCTGCTAGTGTCTGCTCTGGCCAACCATCCTACTATAATCACTTGTGGGGCAGCGGTTTTGCTAAAAAACTAACTTTTATAAATATGCTAATGAGCCTCTAGGTGCTATGTGGGCGTCATTAGCACCTAGAGGCTCCGTCTACCTTCATACACAGCCGCCGCCCAGCGCGTCCCTCTAGCCCGCCCATGTCCTCCTCCGTGTGACGCAGGGGCCGAATTCTCGCGCATGCGCCGTGCGCGGCTGTATTCGGCGCATTTGAGATGTCTGAGCTCGGAGCGGTCAGACATTCAATGCGCATGCGCGGATGTATTCGGCGCATGCGCATTGAATGTCTGACCGCTCCGAGCTCAGACATCTCAAATGCGCCGAATACAGCCGCGCACGGCGCATGCGCGAGAATTCGGCTGCTGCGTCACACGGAGGAGGACATGGGCGGGCTGGAGGGACGCGCTGGGCGGCGGCTGTGTATGAAGGTAGACGGAGCCTCTAGGTGCTAATGACGCCCACATAGCACCTAGAGGCTCATTAGCATATTTATAAAAGTTAGTTTTTTAGCAAAACCGCTGCCCCACAAGTGATTATAGTAGGATGGTTGGCCAGAGCAGACACTAGCAGATCGCTAGTGTCTGACAGCTAATTATGTCATACCAAGTGATAGAAACCCTTTAAAGGGATACTTCTGTCAGCAACAGGTATTTTATCTGAAAATTCATAGCAAATATATATATATTTTTTTGGGTTGTTTTTCTTTTTCATTTTAGCAGTACCATACCACTGAAAATGAAGTATAAAGGGGGACATTTATCAAACTGGTGTAAAGTAGAACTAGCTAGTTGCCCACAGCAACAAATCAGATTCCACCTTTTATTTTCCAAAGAAGCTGTGAAAAATGAAAGATGGAATCTGATTGGTTGCTATGGACAACTAAGCCAGTTCTACTTTACACCAGTTTGATAAATCTCCCCCAAAATGTCCTTCTGTAGCAGTGAGCACAGAGAGATAAAACTTCTATATAGTCAGTTGAGTGCTGCTGTGTGAGGAAGATGTTATCTTCAGTATAATAGTAGGTGTAGAATTAAAACAGCAGTATGGCAGCTCTTTCATTTGCTTGACAGACCTAGATAAAGATGCTCAGAGAAAAGCTTTGCACTTATCCATGTACTGTGTGATTCTCTAATTGAGTCACTCAACCCCCTTCCCTTTCTGGCCTCAGTCAATGGTCTGAGTGAAAAAGTCAAGGGAGGCTGTTTACTGTGCTAAACGTCCACACAAAGGAGGAAATTAAAGAGCCAGGACAAGGAATCGCATACATGGAGTAACTTACAACATTATATACAGAAAACCGTCTATACGTTTTTTGTAAAAACAATTTTTCCACATAAATGTCCCTTTAAGAGAAATTAGCACGTTTTCGGTAATATGCGGTAGTTTGCCAGGTACAATATTTAATTAATCATCTTTTTGTTCAAGAATATTTAATGAAATAATGAGAATGTCAAAGTACCTGTTTCTTCATGTGATATCTTTTCACACTACTTTTGAAGATGTAATATGTAAGCAAACATTTCTCATTATAATAGACTGTAATACTGGAAGGTTGAGTAGACAGGTTTGGAGTATAAATGAGGCAATTTCAAACTTATAAGCTGAAATGACCCAAGAACCCATAGTTCTAATTTTACAATATGCATTGCTTCTTATAAAATGGTTTGATTGTGTTGCCCTTAAAACATTTCTTGTAAGAATAAAAAATAGCCTTGAAGTCCATTTGTAAAAAATGATGGTATTGACTTTGGTATCTACGCCCGGTGGGGATTCGCTCTGGTAGTTAGGACTAGCGGATGCAGTATAGAGCCAAAGTACACAGTTCTTGAATCAAACAGCGGTGTTTATTCACACATTGGCGTATAACAAAATGCAGATAAGGTGTATCACAAAACGCAGGTGGCTTGGTGTTTGTTCACACACAAGGAAAGTCCATAAACACTAAAAGTCACCTTTTCTCCTGGGTGTTAATTCACACCCTGTTAGCAGTTCAGCCTCATCAAGTCCAGTGGCGTACTGCCAATATAGGCAGACCACGCCGTTGCTATGGGGCCCGCGGCACAGGGGGGCCCGGAGTGCATGAAAGGCTCCGCCCCCTACTCTGCACAACAAGACAGTGACAGTTTATTCATAGTTTTTCAGGCGGCATTCTTGAACTTCTCCCTCCGGCTCCAACCCCACCCATTGTTCGGGCTGCATCTCCCTCCCAGGCAAGGATCCTGCTGCTGCTGATTGGCCAGTGTATCAGGCAGCAGGAGCAGCGCAGCCAGGCACACATAGAGACTAGGGTGGCCACTGGCTTCATGGATCTCGCCGGCCACGCCCCCAAAACTTACAAACCATGCCCACCTTCACAAAGCCACGCCCCCATCGCCTGCCGGGAACCGGGTGGAGGAGAGGTAAGAACTTGTGGAGGGGTCATGGGTGTCCTGGAGTTATTAACGGTAACCCCTTTCAGCAGTACCCTATTCACAGTATTTATTAACCCTTTTCAGCAGTCCCCTGAGGGCTTAATAAATACTGTGAATGGGGAACTGCTAAAAGGGGTTAATAAATACTGTGAAAGTGTGAAGGGCCTTCACATTAACCCTTTTCAGCAGTCCCTCATTCACAGTATTTATTAACCCCTTTCAGTCCCCTCTTCACACTTATTTATTTCCCCCTTTCAGCTGTTCCCAGGACCCACACAGTAGGTATTATTAACCCCTTTCAAAATTACCAGCGCCTGCCCTTCCCCCCTTTGAGCAATCCCCGACGGCCCACAGCACAGACCAGGGAGTACCTCAGCGCAGCTGCGCTCCTCAGAGTCTGTTCCTCCACTTCCTGCGTGGCCGCGCCTGCACAAACCAGAATTGACTGGCGCGATGCAGGAGCTGCCGGACGTGCGACTGATGTCGGTGCACTCTACGCCGTGATGTGAGTGATCCTTAAAGTGCCCCGTACTCGTCGAGTCTAGAGTCTCTGATGACCACAAAAAAGGAGGACTTCTGGTTGTCCGTCCTGGCCTTGTTCTGGACGGAGGACCAGGAGTCTAAAAAACGGACGTCTGGTCACCCTAATAGAGGAGTGCACCCGGCGTGGCAGAGTTATCCTCTGCGCTCACGTGCTGCCCGCCATCTGCCGCCCGCCCTCAAGACAGTCATCAGCCAGTGAGTGCCCCACACCCCTGGCCCATACTGAAGGACTGGTCAGTGAACACAGAAGTGTGCCATAGTAAGAGGACAGCAGCAGACTTAATATAAAGCTCATATATGGTATTGGTTGGATATGGGTATTCTTGATAGGGGGAGGGCAGCAGCAAGCAGTGGGGTTTGGGGGGGAAGGGGGCCCTGTAGGATCATAGAGGACTCAGGAGGACAGTGTGCTTTCCTCCTACTCCCCCCCCTCACTCCCCGGGGAGAAGAGGGTGGAAGCACACTGTCCTCCTGAGTCCTCTATGATCCTACAGGGCCCCCCAGCATATCAGTCACCTTGCAGGGGCGGGGGGAGAATATGATTGGAGGCTATGTGCACACTTAGCATCAGCAGCAATGAGTTAAAGGGGTTATCCAACCCCTATAATGCCCCCCAAAATGCTCGGGGCCAGGCACCTTACTTACCTCATTCCCCAGCACCCGCATTGCTCCTGATGCCCACACAGCCGCCACTGCCTCCCTCCCGTCACGCAGATTAATACATTCAGTGACATAGGGGGGAGCAGGCTAGCAGCCAATAACAGGCCACAATGGGAACAAGCCTCCCTAGCATCGCGGGTGACGCTAGGGAGGCTCATTTCCGACGCAGCCTGCTATTGTCTGCACCCCCCCATTGGGCATAAGTATTAACTGTATGCACTGCCTGGGCAATTTGGGGGGCATAATAGGGATTAGATAGCCCCTTTAACCCTTAGGATACCAGAGGTTTTTTCATTTTTGCACTTTATTTTTCCTTCCCTATCTTCCTTGAGCCATAAACTGACCTGTTCCCTTCATTCTCTGGGTCAGTATGATTACAACGATACCACATATGTATAGGTTTTTTATGTCTAAATAGTGTAAAAATACATTAACACTTTAATAAAAATAAAAAAATTTTACTTTTTTACATCACCATATTCTGACCCCCATAACTTTTTTATAGTTATATGATCTACTGAGTTGTGTGGGGGCTCATTTTTTGCGGGATGAACTGTAGTTTTTATTGATACCCTTTTGGAGTGTGTGTGACTTTTTAAATCACATTTTATTACATTTTTTGGGGTGAGAGAAGTGATGAAAAAATGGCGCTGGTAACAAAGCTGTGTCAGGCTTTACCGCCGTGGTTACAGGCAGGAGGAGTGATATATATGCGGGCTCCTTCCCTGCACTCGTTCAGTTGTGCTCGCATACATATGGCACCCTGTGCCCGCTCTGCTAAAGCCTGACATCGCCCATTTATGCCCGACTTTACCAAAGCAGACAGGCAGGAGCAGTGATGTGTGCTGTACATGGCTGAGATCCTTACTCCCATACAGAGAGAGTATGGATTATAAAGCGCTATAAGCACCTGAATTCAGCACCTATTTCTTAAAGGTTTCTAACGGTTTCAGTAGAACATGTATACATTTTTTTATTGGCAAATGGGGGTGTGGCAGGGGAGGAGCCAGGAGGTGGGATGGGCCAGGGGTGGGTAGTGGGCGGGGTTGGGGGCCCAATTCAGACTCTTGCTATGGGGCCCAGTGATTTCTGTGTACGCCCCTGATCAAGTCCATAGGCGGCCTGTTCGCCTTTAGAGGGGCCTGAATGCTCCAGCTCGGCTAAAACCTCAAATCCCAGCACAGCAACCCAGTTCACAGCACACAGACTCCTGAGCTCCACTGTCAGAGGGAGGTAAATCCACCACATCTGGCAGTGCTGGCTGGTTTTTATGCCTGGCAAAACCCGTCCTGGAACATGGGGAGTAGTCACCCACCCAGCACTTTGACTACTCCCAGTAAGAGCCGTCCCGGATCAGCTATGACAGCCATGCTAAATCTCAAGGTGTCAATTAGCAATAGCTGCTGCTGACACATAAAATACCGGCTCTTACTGCACCTTCTTACATACCCCCCCCCCCCACTTTGTTCAAACCTGAGGGGGTGAACACCTGCCATACAGTATACCCAGGACAGGGCATCCACGTTTCCCTGCAACCGGCCTGCCCTGTGTTCCACGGAGAACTTAAAGTTCTGTAAGGACAGGAACCACCTGGTGACTCGGGCATTTCTCTCTTTGGCCTGGCTCATCCACTTGAGAGGGGAGTGGTCAGTCACCAGGCGGAACTTTCTCCCCAACAAATAGTAGCGGAGAGACTCGAGTGCCCACTTGATAGCTAGGCACTCTCTCTCCACTATACTATACCTGGTTTCAGCTGGGGTGAGCTTGCGGCTTAAAAAGACAATGGGATGAGAGTACAACACCAAGGCCTACTTCGGAGGCATCTGTCTGTACCACAAACTACCTATTGAAGTCGGGCGTCACCAAAACCGGTGAACCGCACAGGGCTGACCTCAAAGTGGAAAAAGCCTCTTCCGCCGGCTCATCCCAGTGAACCATCACTGATTTTCGTCCCTCCAAGAGCGCTGTCAAGGGCGCGGCTATAGTGGCAAAGTGGGGAACAATTCTCATGTAATAGCCTATCATTCCTAGGAACAACTTTACTTGTTTAGTGGTGACAGGTCGGGGCCAATTTCTTATCGCCTCTATTTTGTTTACTTGGGGTTTGATCACTCCACGCCCAATGACCTACCCCAGGTATTTTGTCTCCTCTAACCCTTTTGCGCATTTTTTGGGGTTAGTGGTTAGTCCAGATTTTCGAAGGGAGTCTACTACAGCCTGTACTTTGGGAAGGTGACTTTCCCCGTCGGTACTGTGGATTACAATATCGTCCAGGTAAGCCGAAGCGTACCCACGATGTTGTCGCAGCACAATATCCATTAGCCTTTGGAAAGTGGCTGGGGCACCATGCAGACCAAAGGGTAACACCTTATACTGGTACAGCCCCTCCGGTGTGATGAAGGCCGTTTTCTCTTTGGCAGCCTCTTTTAAGGGTACCTGCCAGTACCCTTTGGTGAGGTCCAAAACAGAAAAATACCGGGCTTGTCCTAACCTCTCAATCAGCTCGTCTACCCGGGGAATGGGATACGGGTTGAACTTAGATACCTCGTTTAATTTTCGAAAAATCGTTACAAAACCTCAACGTCCCATCCGCTTTGTGTATCAGTACTCCTCGATGACGTCTAGTTGCAGCATTAGTTGTACTTCCTCAGAGATAGCCTGTCTCCGAGCTTTGGGTACCCGGTATGGTTTCAAACGGATTTTGGCCTGAGGCTCAGTGACAATGTCATGCTGGATTATGGAAGTGCGTCCAGGGAGGTCTGAGAACACATCCGTGTTCCTGCTGACGAACTCCCTGGCCTCCTGAGTCTGTTTAGAGGAGAGGATGTCAGCAATCATCACTGTGGCAACCGCTTCCCTTACATCAGACTTAGGGGCCAGAACCTCTCCTCCTAGAAAACTTGGCCGTGGGCTATCGTCAGTACTGGTCTCCCTATACTTCCACGGTTTGAGTAAAATCACATGGTACACCTGCTCCGGCTTCCGCCGCCCTGGCTGGTGTACCTTGTAGTTTACTTCTCCAACCTTTTTGAGTATCTCGTAGGGTCCCTGCCACCTAGCCAGTAACTTACTGTCCACTGTCAGTACCAGAACCAAAACCCGATCTCCCGGGTTAAAGATCCGGACCCGAGCCTGCCGATTATACACCCGACTTTGAGCTCACTGAGCTGCCTTCATATGTTCCTTTACCAGCGGCAACACGGTTTCCATATGTTCCTGCATCTGGGTGACGTATTCAACAACACTTTTATATGGTGTGGGTGGTTGCTCCCACGCCTCTTTGGCTATGTCCAACAGACCACGTGGATGTCTGCCATATGGTAGTTCGAAGGGCGAGAACCCAGTATAGGCCTGGGGCACTTCTCGCACTGCGAACATAAGATAGGGCAGAAGGAGGTCCCACTCCTTCCCATCCTTAGACACTACTTGTTTTAACATCGTTTTTTTTGGTAAATTCTTTATTTATTCCATTTTCCTTTTTCTTTTTAACATAAACAATGTAAACATCCATGTCATTATTGAGAAACAATATTAGACAAAGATATGATACATTTCAGTCTCAACATAGCAATTGTGGGGATTCGCTCTGGTAGGCAGGGTAAGTGGACGCAGTACAGAGTCAAAAACAAGGTTGTAAAGCAAAGTTCAGTGTTTTATTCACACAATAGGAAAAACAAGCAAAAAGTAACGGTGTTCAGTTTTGGTGCCTGTTCACACCACACAAAGTCCACAGTGCAAAAAAACTTCACCTGGTCAGTAGTTTTCCACCCGCAGTCCACAGCAGGCTTTAGAGGCCTGTTTCCCCAGCATGCGGCTCTCAAGACACAGACTCCACAGCTTCTCTGTCATGGAGGGTAATCCACCCCAGCTGAACGTGCTGGCTGGGTTTTTATAGCCCAGCCAAAACGCGGCTTGGAACCGTGGGGAACAGCCACCCACCCTGCTCTTTGGCTGCTCCCAAAAAGAACCGGCCCGGATCGGCTTTACAGCCATATTAACAGCTGAAGTGTCAGACTGCAACTGCAAAACTGACACTTCAGGGAAAAACCCGGTTCTTACCTCACCGAGGCCAGGAACCTCGGTGACACGTATCTTCCGTCAATGACGGCCCCTTGTTCCTTCTTATAAAATGTTACAGCGCCTTTAGTTGTGGATTGTCAAAATCTATATAATACAGAACTTCAAGCAATATCTAATAATAAAAATAAAACCTCCCCCCCCATCTGTTCTGTCTCTGTTATTGTAGCCTGCGTACCTATTCTTGTAGCAAAATATTGAGGTAAGTTGCACACAGTCCCTTCTGAAAATATAAGTTCCTAAAGCGTGATGACCCTTTACTCATAACTGTGGCTGTTGGTGCCTCCACAGAGATCTACAATATGTGGATGGGTGAGTAAATGTGGCCCAGTTATTAATCAAATAATGAGCGCCAAGGGTCAGATTGATGTAATTTTAGAAACCATTCTGTATATTGGAAAGGTTTCACCACCTCTCTTATCTCCTCCCTTGTGAGAAAAGCTATCATGTATGGCTTCCATTTTTTGAAGAAAGAGACCGTTAATCATGATTTGCAATATTCCGTTTCCAACTGCTCTAGTGTCAGGCACTTGGTCGTTAGTTGGAAAGGGTCATTAATCGAGGGTGTATCTGGACGAATCCAATAATTTAGCAGGCTTTTTTTGCGGCTAATATCAGTACGTGAAAAGCAAAAGGGATTTTGTTCAGTTGTTTATCACTTTGGGCATGGAATAGTATAGTCATTGGGTCTAACTGTAATTTTATTTAGCTTTTTGCTTCTATTTTCTCTAGTAGTTTTATCCAAAAGTCTTGAACTTTCTGACATGACCACAATCCATGGGTTATATCTGTGTTGGGTGTCTGGCACTTTGGGCAGTGCAGTATTCTATCTTTTATTGTTGGAGAAGTTTCTCTGGGGGTATGGAAGCCGTATATCGCCCTGTGCATTATTTTAAACTGAGTCTCTCCCCAAGTTTCACTACCAATAATTTTCCGGATTAAATTCCATCCTTCTATTAGGTATTCAGGATTATCTAGTGACGGAAAGTCTTTACGCCAGGATTTGAAGTTATGTATCTGCGATAGTGAGTGATTACCAACTAGAAAAGTGTCAAAAGAGTTGGCCATAAATTCAGTTTTTAGATCACGAACTCTGGGTTTTAGAAACGTCATAATTTGGTGGTAAGCTAAAAAGTGACTAGGTGGAATCTGGTAGGTTTGTTGAATTTCTTTAAAATTAATAGAACCTCTTTTCTATATTATTCCACACATTTGAGACTGTATATATACCGTTCTGTGACCAATGTAAAAATTGTTTGTTTATCTGATCAGAATGGAATTTTGGATGATTCCACAGTGTCATCTTTTTGGAAAATCATATCGGGAGGTGATACATCTTCCTAATTGTCTTCCACGTGGCTATCGTATCTCTTAACAGTAAGCTAGTTTTTATTTGTCTATGGATCTGGGAATATTGTGTGTGAAGTAGAGCATTAAGACTCGATGGTTTAGCAAGTTCTTCCTCTATGGGGAGAACCGAAAAATATGAGGTCCCCTTCAGCCAGTCAAGGCTATGTCGTGTTAAAGAATTTAGGGATATCCTAGGCCTCTTGGACTTCCATATGAAGGACCGAAAGGACTTCGTTAGATTTTGTATGTCCTTATGTTTTAGTATTATTGGCAGGGTTTGCATTGGGTACAATAATTTGCTAAAAGTCATCATCTTTATCAAGTAACATCTCCCCAATAGTGAAATCGGCAAATTGGACCAGGATTTTAATTCATTTGTTATTTTCTTAGTGGGGGTAGTTTAATGAATAAAAGGATTCTGCGGTTCTGCCTATTTTAATCTCTAGGTATCGCAATGAATGGGTTACAATGGTTACCGGGATTTTGCCCAGATGATTCTTATGTATGGTCTGTAATGGCGATTATTCGAGAATCTCACATTTTGTTACATTAACTTTAAATCCTGAGAGAAGCCCAAATTCTGAAAGAATATCGAAGACCGCTGGCAGTTCCTCTTGTGGTTGAGACAGGAATACTAATATATCATCTGCAAATAGTGAGTGTTTTAGAGATGATTTTCCTATAGAGATACCCTTGATGCGGTTTGATTTCATTAAAGCCCTAGATAAAGGTTCAAGGGCAATATTGAAGAACAGAGGTGAAAGGGGGCACCCCTGTCTTGTTCCCTTTTGTAATTCGAAAGGTTGGGATAAGAAACCGGGGATGGATATTCTGGCCAAAGGAGAATTATATAGCATTGAAATGTACGTCCTGAATTGACCCGAGAAGCCCATGCTATCTAGTACCTCATTCAGCCATTTCTAGCTCACATTATCGAAAGCTTTTTCAGCGTCGATGGTAAGCAAGGCTGGATGTGGATGTAGGAGCGGGTTTTTTTTTATGCTATCCAGAACAGACAGGATCTTACGGATGTTACTCACTGCTGACCTATTCTGGATAAAGCCTGTTTGGGGATATGAGTTTGGGCAAAAATTGTGCCAATCTATCTGCCACTATTTTTGATAAGTATTTGAGATCATTATCTATTAACAATGTCGGCCTATATGATGATGGTATAGTTGGATCCTTGCCCAACTTTGGCAGAACTTTAATATAGGCAGTATTCATATCTGAGAGTATTGGTTGTCCCTGTAGGATTTGATTATAGAGTGTTGTAAGTAGAGGTGATATTTTGGGGGATAATATCTTATAAAATTAATTAGTAAAACCATCTGGGCCACGCGCTTTACCGTTCCTAGAAAGTTTAATTTCTTTCTGCGTTTCTTCTACTGTGATGGGACGATTTAGTGATGCCAAATCCTCCGGTGATATTTTCTGTAATGGCAGGGCATCCAGCCATGATTTTTCTAATGTTGGCTCCCTTCCCTTGTCTTCATAAAAGGATTTATAAAAGTTTTTTAGGATTTCTACTATTTCTTTTGGGTGGAAACATGGCACTCCTTGGGGGTTTTTCAAAGTGGGGATTAGACTAACTCCTCTTTGTCCCTTAGCCAGCTAGGCCAATAATCTGCCCGATTTGTTCCCAAAAGATGTGCTTCCCTTCTTATTCCATAGTATTCTTCTTTTTGTTTGTACCATCTATCATATTCTAAGTTTGCAGATACCCATGTCTGTTTATTGCAATCTAATGGAACCGTTTGATATTTTGTGTATGCATTTCTCAACGTTTTAGTTAACTCTTGTAATTTGGTGAGAATTTTTTTTCCAGACTCCTAGTATATGCCCATATTTTACCCCTTAGAACTGCTTTCCCTGCTCTCCAAATTAACTGTTGATCGGTACTGTTAGAATTGGTTTCCCAATATTCTATCCACCAATGGTTTAAGAGTTCAGTGAATGATTCGTTTTGTGACAGGTCGGATGGAAATCTCCATATGAAATCTGTCCCTTTTGGAATATTTTTTATTAGATCTAACGAAACTTGGGAAGTGGTCTGAGATAACTAGATCTTCTATAGTCACCGATGTTTTTTTAGCGTTTGATCGGATATCAGAAAATTGTCCAGGCAAGACCAAGAGTCATGGACCATGGAGTAATGTGTGAATTCCCTCCCCACTGGATAAAAACTGCGCCACGCATCATGGAGGCTTAAATTTTGTACAATATTGGGCAGCGTTTTATCTCTACTTCTAGGTGGTACTTAATTTATTTTGTTTGTTCTACGGTCTTCGTCGTGCGACATTACTGCGTTCATGTCTCCTGTCATTATTTGGCAAGAGTGTGTGTCGTTTAATATCATCTTTCTCAATTCCCCCAAAAACTCGGTGTTGGAGTCATTTGGTGCATATACGTTATAGATACTCAAGGAGTCAGATTGAGAAGTGAGGAGTATATGCATCCACCTTCCCTCCTGGTCTTCCTTACAGGATTCCACAGAATACATCAGATTTCTGTGTAATAGCACCAAGACTCCACCCTTAGCTCCTCTAGAGGGAGAACCAAAAACCCCGCCCACCCACAATTTTTTCATGCAAACAAAATCTTCCCTAGCTAAATGTGTTTCTTCGAGAAGGGCTATATCAGCTTTCAGCCGTTTCAAGTGTCTTAACACCATCAGGCGTTTATGAGGGGACTTCAGGCCCTTGACATTCCATGTTAAAATCTTTGTCATTTTTTAAACACCTCGTGAGATAAGTGAGCACTTAGGCTAGAGTTGCAATGAATATATAGCCTTTTTGAGACAGACAGAATTTTCCCCCTAAAACTCAGTAAACTAGAACTATTATCATAAATGAAACATATAATCCCTCTATATATATAGAAACCCTTTCTTACTTCACTTCTTCCCAGCATGTCTATACCCCTCCCCTTGGTCGCATCTAAGATGAGACTTCCACTTATTCGCTCCGCTCCTGTAATAAGAGATAAATCGAAAAAACAACAGTAGATGGTTAAACACTATATAGTCCCTTAGACCTTAATGACACCTACTTATCTGACCAAGTTGATGTATTGCTAACATTTATGATCAGCATTTGAGGTTTTATATAAACCCCTCTGTCGCTATAGTAGGTCTCAGGAAAGGGAAAAGTGTTTCCCGAAACGCGTTTGACGTGAATTTTGGACAGACACCGCAGATTCTAACACGAATAAATAATAATAAATAATAAAGATAAATATTCTTTACTTCACAACGAAGGACTTCAATACATTACCCCGCCAGCACCCGGAAGTAGAGATCCGCAACCCTCACACAGAACCATCACGTGACGAGACAACTGCGAGACAAACGAGGGACGCCAACAGCGCTATAGCCGGGACGCCGGCATACAAGCGGAGGAAAAATCGGTAAGAAATATTACCAAACAGCGGTGCAGACGGAGGTAAGCCCACATTTGTGGGTAGAATACTATGATGCGAATTAATATGACATGAGGAGGTGAGGCGAATGAATGAAAAAATCTTCACTACTTACCCACCAGAAATTGTGTTTGCCGGCAATCTAACAATAACATTGCAACTACCAGAAACTGTGCATAGCTACTACAGCTTTAGTAGCTACTTTTTACAAAGAATATTGATTGTGCGGTGTTTTACAAAGAATATTGACTGTGCAGTGTGCTACTATCCAAAGTATCCGCAGACTGGGATACCTGTCATCTGAGACACCAATTAAAGTTTACTTATTCTTGGACACAACCTCTTTGAGATTTAAACACTGCTATATACAATTGATGTGACTGTTGTAATGTATTCAGGAATTTCTTATGAGGTTCAATATATTAGGAAGACTACCATCCAAGAAGACAGAGACTGATTGTATTATTGTCTCCCCAATATACTAGGATATATCCAGCACCTAGGACTAACATTGGTCCACACTAAGAGACGCAGGAGGGGCGACTTAGTATTATCAGTCCCTGCCCCACTCCATTTTATTATCTAATATGTTTTATTGACAATATTCATCTGGTATTTTGATACACATTTTTGATATACATTTTTATCCATTTGTATTTTATGCATATTGTATTTGTCAACGGCCAGTATACATCTTTTTATATATTTCTTCTTTCCATGTATATCATATCATCTTGAAAGAAGCGATTTATTGGACTACTAAATAGTTGACCAAATAATAAATAGTGTTTTTCCATATATGAGTGCCAATCCCATTTTTAAACAGGTCTCAGTTCATGTTCCGAGTTAATCTTTCATCTTCTTTCTTTGCTCTTTAGGTTCCAATTCTATCTCGGATCTCGATCTTGTGAAGAGATGTGTGTTCCGCATTGTTAAGTTGTGACGTCTAGTCTCACGATTTTGAAGCTCTGATCGTTTGAAACCTCCTTCCTGGATTGCGACTTTCGCATCTTGCGCCGAGTGCTAAGTAGCATATGATCCATCTGCTTTAAAAATCTTCAGCGTAGTTCGATACAGAAGTGCGAATTTAACTTGCGACTTATATAACTTGGAACAAATGTTCGAGAACTCTTTTCGTTTCCTGGAAACTTCTGCTGAAAAATCTTCGAATAGTAAGATTCGGCCTCCCCTTACTTCTAGTAGCGTTATGATCTTTTTATACGCTTTCAAAATGGCCACCTTCTCTGAAAAGTCCAGGTACCTGGCTATAACCTGCCTAGGGCGTTGTGACAGCACTGGGAACCTTGCCGTTTTGGTTGCTTCCTGGAGCTGTGATGATAATGGCGGGCCAATCCTATGCGCTCTCTCTACCTTACATGCGTTGGGCAGGTTAAGCACTTTTGGGATTTCCAGCTCACAAATAGAAATTAGTTCTTGCGGCAATATATTCTCCGGCAGACCCACAAACCTTAGGTTATTTTGTCTGGCTCGATTTTCCAGGTCCTCTAGTTTTTCACCTATTCTCTTGTTTTTGCTGGTCAGAACGTCGACTGTGTTGCCAAGGCATTTCTCTCATCCTCCAGCTCATTCACTGTCTCCTCCACTTCTCCTATGTGCCTGTTATGCTCCGCCAGATCTTGTCTTAAATCTGAGAGAGACGCAGCCACAGTGGTAGTAAGGGATTCTTGTAGGTCAGGTAGGATTCTGGTCGCCACCTCCAGAGCCAGTCTTTTATCCTTCAAGCTCTGTCCCGGCCGGAGGGAGCAGCGCGTCCTCCTTGTCTTCTGTCGGTGGGACGGTATTCACCATCTTGGAGGCTGATGAGGTGAGTTTCGGCATCTTCTGCTGTGTTTTTTGTCGCATTCTGCTCCCCGATCTGACTAGAAACCGGTCCATAGGACCCCGGACCGGTATTAGTAAGCAGTAAGCCCAGAGCTTGATATTGATCAAGGCTGGTATGAGTAGAAGCAGAAGATAATCGGAGCTCACGATGCATGCTGGCGCCGGAACCGGAAGTCCCCCTTAACATAGTTTTTAACATTTGATTAAACCTTTCTACTAGGCCGTCAGTTTGCGGGTGATAGACGGATGTCCATATCTGTTTGATATTCAGCAACTTACAGAGCTCCCGCATGACCTTGGACATAAAAGGAGTCCCCTGGTCAGTCAGAACCTCTTTGAGTATCCCCACTCGGTAAAACATCTCCATTAACTCTTTTGCTATGAGTTTGGCCAATGTATGTCGCAGTGGCACCGCCCCGGCGTAGTCCAAGATGACCAAGATGTGTTGGTGTCCCCTAGTGGACTTCAGTACTGGGCGTACGAGATCCATAGCGATTCTCTCAAATGGTACCTCGATAATCGGGAAGGGCACTACGGGACTGCGGAACAGGTGCTGGGGGCAGGTCGGGCAAGACTTACAAAAGTCATCCACCTCTCTAAAGACACTTGGCAAGTAAAACCGTTGTAGTATCCAGATGACCCCCGAGAACATGTTGGTGGGCGAACTCTAACACGAGTTTTCGATAGGCCCCGGGCACCACCAACTGTTCAACAGGTTCACCCTGCAGCTGGTTTACCCGATATAGCATATTCTGGTGGACCACAAAACGGGGAAACATCGACTCGGCCCTCGGTTGTTGGGGTACACCATCAAGTACAGGGAGTGCAGAATTATTAGGCAAGTTGTATTTTTGAGGATTAATTTTATTATTGAACAACAACCATGTTCTCAATGAACCCAAAAAACTCATTAATATCAAAGCTGAATATTTTTGGAAGTAGTTTTTAGTTTGTTTTTAGTTTTAGCTATTTTAGGGGGATATCTGTGTGTGCAGGTGACTATTACTGTGCATAATTATTAGGCAACTTAACAAAAAACAAATATATACCCATTTCAATTATTTATTTTTACCAGTGAAACCAATATAACATCTCAACATTCACAAATATACATTTCTGACATTCAAAAACAAAACAAAAACAAATCAGTGACCAATATAGCCACCTTTCTTTGCAAGGACACTCAAAAGCGTGCCATCCATGGATTCTGTCAGTGTTTTGATCTGTTCACCATCAACATTGCGTGCAGCAGCAACCACAGCCTCCCAGACACTGTTCAGAGAGGTGTACTGTTTTCCCTCCTTGTAAATCTCACATTTGATGATGGACCACAGGTTCTCAATGGGGTTCAGATCAGGTGAACAAGGAGGCCATGTCATTAGATTTTCTTCTTTTATACCCTTTCTTGCCAGCCACGCTGTGGAGTACTTGGACGCGTGTGATGGAGCATTGTCCTGCATGAAAATCATGTTTTTCTTGAAGGATGTAGACTTCTTCCTGTACCACTGCTTGAAGAAGGTGTCTTCCAGAAACTGGCAGTAGGACTGGGAGTTGAGCTTGACTCCATCCTCAACCCGAAAAGGCCCCACAAGCTCATCTTTGATATTAGCCCAAACCAGTACTCCACCTCCACCTTGCTGGCGTCTGAGTCGGACTGGAGCTCTCTGCCCTTTACCAATCCAGCCACGGGCCCATCCATCTGGCCCATCAAGACTCACTCTCATTTCATCAGTCCATAAAACCTTAGAAAAATCAGTCTTGAGATATTTCTTGGCCCAGTCTTGACGTTTCAGCTTGTGTGTCTTGTTCAGTGGTGGTCGTCTTTCAGCCTTTCTTACCTTGGCCATGTCTCTGAGTATTGCACACCTTGTGCTTTTGGGCACTCCAGTGATGTTGCAGCTCTGAAATATGGCCAAACTGGTGGCAAGTGGCATCTTGGCAGCTGCACGCTTGACTTTTCTCAGTTCATGGGCAGTTATTTTGCGCCTTGGTTTTTCCACACGCTTCTTGCGACCCTGTTGACTATTTTGAATGAAACGCTTGATTGTTCGATGATCACGCTTCAGAAGCTTTGCAATTTTAAGAGTGCTGCATCCCTCTGCAAGATATCTCACTATTTTTGACTTTTCTGAGCCTGTCAAGTCCTTCTTTTGACCCATTTTGCCAAAGGAAAGGAAGTTGCCTAATAATTATGCACACCTAATATAGGGTGTTGATGTCATTAGACCACACCCCTTCTCATTACAGAGATGCACATCACCTAATATGCTTAATTGGTAGTAGGCTTTTGAGCCTATACAGCTTGGAGTAAGACAACATGCATAAAGAGGATGATGTGGTCAAAATACTCATTTGCCTAATAATTCTGCACTCCCTGTATTACCACATTCTCCCAGGCCCCGGATAGGGTTGGGTCTCGGCGTTGGGCTGTACCGAAATTCTCCCCGGAGATGTTGGAGTCTGCCAACCCAGGACCCAGTGGCAACTCCTCCGCGTCTCCCACCATTACCCTAAGTGGGGTTGTCTCCCCCTCTTTCACCGAAGTGGCGGTCACCCCTACTGCTGGCCCTTCGGCCTCGGGTTCCCAGGGTTCTGGCCATCCCCCTGAACAAGGCCTATCTCCTGGGCTTATTCCTGTCTCAGAGGTATCCTTAACTCTCACAACCGGCCATAGGGCAGGGAAACCTGGAAAGTCTCTCCCTATTATGAGTTCATAGTGGAGATTTTTGGCGACTGCCACTTCGTGGCTCAACCAGCGCGGTGGGGTAGTCTTTCAATTCTCCAGGAATGCGCATCACTAAAAACTTTCAAGCCAGTATACTCAGCATACCGCACCAGGGTAGCCCTTACCAGGGTCACCAAGCTCCAGCAGCGCCTCCGCTTGAGTGTCTCCCACTTCCACCTGGCACAAGTGGTCTAGAGACTCTGGGGTACCTGTGGCACACAGTTTCCTAGCAAATAGCGATTGTCGGTAACCACATTTAGTGTCTATGGGCTCAACCTGATGAGGACACTCAGCCCTGGTGTGGCCAGGTTCCTGACACCGCCAGCAAATTAACTGGGTCCGGCCCATAGGGGGAACCTCCCGGGGGGGTTTTATTGGCTCATACCGGTGGGCCTGGGGTGGGGAGTTCTAGAGTTTGCCTGCCCTTCTCCCAAAAGAACCCCCCTTGAGACTCTTGGTGGCCTCATAGCGTTCCACCAGGTCCACCATTTCCAGGGCATTTTCAGGAGATACCTGGCCGATCCAGTGCTGGAGAGGGGGTGGCAGCACCCTCCAGAATATGTCAGCCAATAGTCTATCCAGCATAGCCGTGGGACTCAACACATCAGGCTGTAGCCACTTTTACAAAAGGTGGAGTCATTGTAGAGGGAAGGGTCATACTGTTTCCTATGAGGGTCCGGGATGAAAATCCAAAGCCATCCTGAAACCCCATAGTGTGATGTATGTGTATATATTATATTGTATTAGTTTTTTTGTATGAGGGTTCGGGATGTAATCCAATGCCATAATGTTAAGGGCAATATTAATTATTGATATTTTGGATAATACCAATAATTTATATTCATAAATAGGCGTGAGTCGTCTAGTGATGACTCTGCCTATTTATACCTTAAATATAAAACTATGTTAAAGGAAATATTAATTATTGATGTTTCCTTTAACATAGTTAGTTTTTTATTTAAGGTTAGTGTTGAGCGAACTTCTGTTTTAAGTTCGGCGTCTAAAGTTCGGCTCCCGGTTAGCGGAGAATCCCGATATGGATTCCGAATTACGTTGTGGTCCGTGGTAGCGGAATCAATAATGGCCGATTATTGATTCCGCTACCACGGACCACAACGGAATTCGGAATCCATATCGGGATTCTCCGCTAACCGGAAGCCGAACTTTAGACGCCAAACTTAAAACAGAAGTTCGCTCAACACTATTTAAGGTATAAATAGGCGGAGTCATCACTAGATGACTCACGCCTATTTCTGAATATTAATTATTGATATTATCCAAAATATCAATAATTAATATTTCCCTTAACAGTCATAATACTGGGATCTCACGGGCTCAGCCGGCTTAAACCCCCACTAATGTACCCCGCTGGGCCCGGACCAACACATTTACCCCAGTCTTGCCAAAATCTCACCCTTTACCTTCGGGTAGTCGGCCGCTTGATCGTCCGGCAAGTCGAAGTACACCCGCTGGGACTCTGATGCCAGGAAAGGAGCGACAACCTCAGACCACTGGTCTCGGGGCAGCTTTTCCCTGGTGGCCACTTTCTCGTACATCGCCAGGTAGGTTTCGATGTCGTCTGTGGGTGTCATCTTAGGGATCACTGCACGGACTGCTTTCCGGGCATCGTGGACGCTTGGGGTTGCTCCTGCTGTCTGCAAAGCCATCACATGTTGTAGCAGCAACTGGTTGATCTCTTGCTGCTGCTTATTAGCCTCCCGTTGGTGCAGGTTAGTCTCTCTCTGCTGCAAATTAGCCTCCATGAGGAACTTCAAAACAGCCTCCATTTTGTCGTGGGGCACAGGTTGAAATACAGCTGGTTTGATGTACGACATACAACTGTGCCCAAAAATGCAAACTCCAAAATATATAGGTAATTCACGCCAGCCTCACTGCGCTTGCCCGCATCCTCCACCAATTGTGGGGATTCGCTCTAGTCGTTAGGACTAGCGGATGCAGTATAGAGGCAAAGTACACAGTTATTGAATCAAACAGTGTTTATTCACACATTGATGTATAACAAAATGCAGATAAGGTGTATTACAAAACGCAGGTGGCTTGGTGTTTGTTCACGCACAAGGAAAGTCCATAAACAATAAAAGTCATCTTTTCTCCTGGGTGTTAATTCACACCCTGTTAGCAGTTCAGCCTCATCAAGTCCTTAGGTGGCCTGTTCGCCTTTAGAGGGGCCTGAGTCCTCCAGCCCGGCTCAAACCTCAAATCTCAGTACAGCCCTCAGTTCACAGCACACAGACTCCTGAGCTCCACTGTCAGAGGGAGGTAAATCCACCACACCTGGCAATGCTGGCTGGTTTTTATGCCTGGCAAAACCCGACCTGGAACATAGGGAGTAGTCACCCACCCAGTACTTTGACTATTCTCAGTAAGAGCCGTCCCAGATCAGCTATGACAGCCATGCTAAATCTCAAGGTGTCAATTAGCAATAGCTGCTGCTGACACATAAAATACCGGCTCTTACTTCACCAAGGTCAGGAACCTAGGTGACACATACCTTCCATCCACAATGATTCCAGGTACCTTCTTACAGCGCCCTGATGTTTTTGTTTTCAATTTCACGGCATCCACCTTATATCTTCACTGCTTGTAAGAAGCCGTTTGTAGCTCGCTGATCCTTATTGGCTGGTCTGCACAATAGCAGAAATCATTCTGTGCATATGGATCAGGGAAATGGGACTGAAGTACTGGGCATGTTTGACCGCTAAAGATGAGCCAAGTTTAGAAAAATTTGATTCAGCCAATTTTCCGAACTTCGCCAAGAAATTAGATTCATTCTTAATAAATTTGTCATGAATCGCCGTAAATCAGGTATACCCAGGCCGCTCTGCCTAATGCAGCGGGACACCATGGCAGCACATGCAGAGGGCACCATGGCCGCCGGGTGTCTGCTGCTTTAAAGAGCAGACACCTGACACTAACTTCCTGTGACCAGCGGTAATGGTGGTCGCTGACTTTTAACCCTTCAGATGCCGTGGTTATTGCTCCAGTTACCCCCAGCAGGGTTCAGCATGTATGCAGCAGCCCCTGTCCTCATGTGTGATGGTACCAGAGATGGTACACAGCATTGAAGCAGGAAAACCTTCCTCAAAGCAATACAATTGAGGAATCCACAACAGGGATGACCATAATCCCATGTGGATACCTCCATAAGGTCTGGGATCCCTCCCTATTATGAACCTAGTGGAATTTTGCTTTTAAAATTATTAGGGTTAAGACCAGATGGCCAAATATGGTAAATGGATCAAACATGGCCGCTGGATTATTACGCTCAACACTAGTGACCACCAGCACCGGACACATTAGGTAGATATTCTGAGAGAGAATAAAAATAACCATAATAATTATATAACAGCAATAGGCACAGTAGTTTTTTTTTAAATGATTCCAATTACAAAATTGTTGCTTTGTGTGATCTAACAATAAGATGTAATATTTAATTTTGTGACAAGGCGTTAAAAGCATCAGAAAAGAATTTTGCATATATTTTACCTGCAAAATGCCATTGATGGTAGAGAATAGAGACGAGCGAATTTCATTTTTTGAAATTCATTCACGCTTCGTTTTGTGGTAAAAGCAGAAGTCTATGGGCTGCAAAACAGATCCGTCCCATTTCCGTTATGCAGGGGAGTCCGTGGTAACGGAATCCATAAAGCAATTCTGCTTTTACCACCAAACGAAGTGTGAACGAATTTCATAACTTGAAATTCGCTCATCTCTAGTAGATAACATTTTTTCCGATGGACAAAGCCTTGCTTCTGACATTGATATTGTCCTAATTAATCATGATCATAAATTCCTGAATATTCTTTCAGCTTGCGGGAGCTAAGGACACTCAATGTCAACTTGGTACTTAAATCAATAGCTGGTCAGCATAGGAATCCATACTAAATATTTAAAGAGGTGCAGAAATTCATAGATTCACATAAGAACAGAGCAGTGACTGTATTAGATAGAAACAGAACTGAGCAAAAATATTAGATTTCAAACAAATTATACATTTTCAATAAGGATCAGATTTTGGATCACGTTTGCCCTGCTGTATGTTCCTAAAATGAATGTTTGAAGGGTTCATTGTTTTTGAGAGAATGCCTGCCACCTGATACTTGCTTTGCCATGCAGGGATACCTGAACCAGAACTACAGCTCGGGACCAGTCCAGTTTCACACTCCCACTGATCACAGAGAGACTGAGACATCCGACGGAAAACACCTTTAAAGGCTTAGGCTACTTTCACACTAGCGTTTTTTGCGGATCCGTAAAAAAATGCTTCAGTTACAATAATACAACCGCATGAATCCGTTGTATTATGTCTTCTACAGCCATGACTGATTGTCTCGAACACCACTGAAAGTCAATGGGGGACGGATCCGTTTTCTATTGTGCCATTGACTTACATTGTGTGCCAGGACGGATCCGTTTGGCTCCGCTTCGCCAGGCAGACAGCAAAACTTTTGGTGTCATCCTCCAGAGCGGAATGTTGACTGAGCGGAGGCAAACTGATGCATTCTGAGCGGATCCTTTTCCATTCAGAATGCATTAGGGCAAAACTGTTTTGGACCGTTTTTGAGAGCCCTGAACGGATCTCACAAATGGAAAGCCAAAACGCTAGTGTGAAAGTAGCCTTATTCAGACAGCTAAGGGTACTTTCACACTTGCAGCAGAGGATTCTGGTAGGCAGTTCCGTCGCCGGTACTGCCTGCCAGATCCGGCAATCTGGACGCAAACGGATGGCATTTTTCCGACGGATCTGGATGCGGATCCGTCTGACAAATGCATTAAAATACCAGATCCGTCTCTCCAGTGTCATCCGGAAAAGCGGATCCGGATCCTAACAGAGCCAGTGATACCAGAGCCAGATAGTGATACCTCAGAAAATACTTATTAACATTCACGATATGTCTACTTTATGTTGGCATCATTTTGGTAATATATTTTTTTTTTTTATAGGACCTTAGAATTTTAGAAGCAATGTTTACAATTTTCAAGAAAATTTCCAAAATCAAGAATTTATTTGTCTTGCACTGCTGAACATACTGTAAGTATTTGAACACCTGAGAAACAGCAAGAATTCTGGCTCTCAAAGACCTGTCACTGTGCCTTTAAAATGTCCACCTCTACTCCACTCATTAATCTTAGTAGCACCTGTCTGAGCTCTTTAAAGACCCCTGTCCACCCCACAGTCACTTAGACGTCAACTACTATCATGGGCAAGACCAAAGAGCTGTCAAAAGACACCAGAGACAAAATTATGGACCTCCACAAGGCTGGAAAGGGCTATGGGGCAATTGCCAAGCAGCTTGGTGAAAATAGATCAACTGTTGGAGCAATTGTTAGAAAATGGAAGAAGCTAAAGACGACTGTCAGTCTCCCTTGGAATGGGGCTCCATGCAAGATCTCACCTCGTGGGGTATCACTGATGATAAGAAAGGTGAGGAATCAGCCCAGAACTACAAAGGAGGAGCTGGTCAATGACATGAAGAGAGCTGGGACCACAGTTTCAAAGGTCACTGTCGGAAGAATACTACGCTGTCATGGTTTCAAATCATGCTTTGCACGGAAGATTCCCCTGCTCAAGTCATCACATGTCCAGTCCCGTCTGAAGTTTGCCAATAACCATCTGGATGATCCAGAGGAGGCATGGGAGACAGTCATGTAGTCAGATAGGACCAAAGTAGAACTTTTTGGTCTAAACTTCATTCGTCGTGTTTGGAGGAAAAAGAAGGATGAGTTGCATCCCAAGAACACCATCCCTACTGTGAAGCATGGGGGTGGTAACATCATGCTTTGGGGGTGCTTTTCTGCAAAGAGGACAGGACAACTGCACTGTATTAAGGAGAGGATGAATGGGGCCATTTATTGTGAGATTTTGAGCAACAACCTCCTTCCCTCAGTCAGAGCATTGAAGATGGGTCATGGCTGGGTCTTCCAACATGACAACGACCCGAAGCACACAGCCAGGATAACCAAGGAGTGGCTCCGTAAGAAGCATATCAAGGTTCTGGAGTGGCCTAGTCAGTCTCCAGACCTAAATCCAATAGAACATCTTTGGAGGGAGCTGAAAACTCTGTGTTGCTCAGCACAGCCCCGAAACCTGACAGATCTAGAGGAGATCTGTGTGAAGGAGTGGGCCAATATCCCTGTTGCAGTGTGTGCAAACCTTGTCAAGAACTACAGGAAACGGTTGACCTCTGTAATTGCAAACAAAGGCTTCTGTATCAAATATTAACACAGATTTTCTCAGGTGTTCAAATACTTATGTTCAGCAGTGCAAGACAAATACATTCTTTAAAAATCATACAATGTTATTTCCTGAAAATAATATTTTTTATTCTGTCTCTCAGAGTGGGAATACACCTACAATGTGAATTTCAGACACCCCCACCCCCCTTATGATATCTAAGTGGGAGAACTTGCAAAATCACAGGGTGTTCAAATACTTCTGTTCCTCACTGTACGTGGTCGTAAACTGCTGTATGGGAGCAAAGCAGCGCTCACAAGGCAAGCAGCGTCATATGGTTTTTGGAGGGCAGAATTTTGCTGGAATTGTCTTTGGGTGCCATATTGCATATGAAGAGACCCTGAGGTATCCCCACAGTGAAAACTTTGTTGAAATGGTGTATAAGAGCTGTGACACAGTGAGAGGTTTGGTCTGGGAAAACAGATATTTTCCTCCCAGCATGTGCTGCTGGGGTGATTTACAGCTAGGTTAGGTCAAATACCGGACCGGATTTTAAATGCCAGTCCGGGTTTTGGCAGCACCTGGTTGTCCTTAAATAGGCAACTGGACTCAGAAGCCATGTCTCTGTGTTGGGATCTGGGAGCCTTGTGTGAAGGCTTGCTACCTGTTTGGCGTGAAAACAGGTTGGTGCTACTATCAGCAAGGACTCTTGGAGGCAGAATTGCCGCATGGTGTGAATTACCACCAACACCGCAAGGTGACTTTTTTGTTTGATTATGACTACTTGTTTTGATCCAAAGAACTTGTTGTTGCCTCCATACTGCGTCCTATACTAATCCTGTTTACCAGAGAGAGTCCCCACAGAGCCTTAACTTTTCTATTTTTTGTTGACTGAGAAATGTGAGGGCTTATTTTTTGTGGAACAAGCTGTAGATTTTATTGGCACCATTTTGGGGTACATTTGGCTTTCTGATCGCTTTTTATCTCTGCTCTGCTAATCTCCTCCAGCACGCGCTTGCTGTGGGAAGAAACAGAGCAGTGCATCCTGTTGCTAAGGATGCTGTTGCGTCACCAGGAGGTGTGGCTTAGCAGCACGCGTGGCTGTGTTGAGGCTGAGGATTGCGTTGCTTGAGCCCGGACAGGTAAGTATGTTACAGCACTGAGGGTAGTAGACAGAAATGAGGGAGGAGATCAGGGGTGGATTGACAATAGAACCTACAGGGAATTTTCCCAGTGGGCCAATGCTCAGGGGTCCACCCAAGCACTCCTCACTGCCACAGGCTAGGTACATAAGGATCTGATGCTCTCAGTGGTAATTAACACTAGTTGCATCAGTACCCTCCTGAATTCAATTGTATCGCTCTCCTCAGTTGATACAGTCGAATACTGCAGAGGGGCATGGGAGCCCAAATCTAAGTACATAAGTACCACAAGAGAATTTTGACTAGAACCTTCAGAATCACAGGTGCATATCCATGAAGCAGAGTACGTATGTAGCTGGTTCCTACACTGCCCTGAATATTGTAGGCTTAAATAAGTCCAAAGAGAGGCAGTATATTTAGTGTTAGGGACCCATCTGCGGAAGCCACCTTGACGCTTGGTAGATGGGCCCAACACATGTTTGAGCAAATATGTGCACTAAGAGCTTCCATTAACTCATTTATAGTCGCTATTGTGCCACTTTTATTTAGAATGACCCCCATTTCTTAGCTCTATTGTTTGTATGTGTAATGGTGTGCAGCCATTTTATTTTTTATAATTATGTTTGCTTCATGGATATGCACCTGTGATTCTGAGGGTTCTAGTTTAAATTCTCTTGTGGTATATATTGAGGGTAGCGCCTCTTTTAGCCTGAACACGCCCATCTACCTGGGACTTCTGAGCAGAGTACGTATGTAGCTAGTCTCTACACTGCCCTGAATATTGTAGTCTTAGGTAAGTCCAAAGAGAGGCAGTATATTTGTGTTAGGGACCCATCTGCGGAAGCCACCTTGACGCCTGTTAGATGGGCCCGACACATGTTTGAGCAAATATGTGCGCTAAGAGCTTCCATTAACTCATTTATAGTCGGTATTGTACCACTTTTATTTAGCTCTATTGTTTGTATGTATAATGGTGTGCAGCCATCTTGGTTTTTATAATTAAGTACATAAGTATGCCCTGCTGCTTACCTTCATAGGCCACAGGCCACTATATAAGTTAGTGTACAAATAGCGCAGAGACTCAGGCATCTTGGGTCACATGCTGGAAGAGGCCCGTAGGCTGCTTCAGAGGCGGCAACTTGGAACAGGACTTATTTTTTTCTATTTTTCTTGACTACTTAGGGAGCATACTACTAGGGGACTATAGAAGTCATTGTTAGGGGAAGTCCAGGTGGCATGCTGAAGTTAGGGTTGGTTTGGTGCTGTGGCCCACATCTCACTCCCTAAGGAGGACAGAACGTGGCAGCTATTGATGGCCACCACAGAGGGGCAGCTTCTGGGGAGGTATTTTATGCTGCACTGTGGTATTTGGTTCAGCAGAGACAGTATTTTGTACTGCATTGTGGTATTGTTGACCCTGCCTACTTGTGTTGCTCTGCCTTCTGTCAGCTTGGATTCAACTACAACATCGGGGTCACTTTTAGTTTTTGTTCCAGGGCCACGTTAAGTTCCCAGTCCACCCCTGGAGGAAATGTAGGGGTATTCAGCACTGTGGATAGCTTTGTGGGTAAGAATGAGCACTTTAAATTGAGTCCTATACTGTATGGGCAATAATTGCAATGACTGGCATAGGGTGGAGGCATCGGAGTAGCAGTTAGGCCTCAAGCACACAACATATAAGTTTGACTGCCCGTAAACTGCAGATCTGTAAAACATGGATACCAGGGGTGTGCATTCCACACTTTCTCATTCTGCACTTAGAAAAGCCTAGTAGTTCAAATATATTTATAATAAAGTAATATTTAAGTATAGTAATATTTAGCAACATTTTCAGTAATTTTACTTTATTAATTCCAGGATAACCCATTTAAGGATAGGTTGGAGAGGGGAGGGTTTAGTGAAGGGAAGACCGATTAGGAATGAGTTGCAGTAACCAAGACGAGAATAAATAAGGGCTTTAATGAGAGTTTTTGTTGTCTCCAGTCAATTCTAGAAATGTTTTTGAAAGATTCAATTTGATATAGAGCAAGGACATGATGTTAGAGACAGTGGACAGGCAGTCTCTGGTGTTTTGTAGTAATGCAGGGATTATGTCAGGGAATGAAGTGTATGTAGGCACTGTGTAGAGAAAAAAAAAGAGAGGACCTAGGACTGAACCCTGATGAATCCCAACAGCAAGAGGGAGAGGAGAAGTAGATCCAGCAAATGATACACTGAAAGAACGTCCAAATAGGAAGAAAAATAAGTGTCCTTAATGGAAATGTGTCACTAAAAATGTTATCTGCCAGTTAAAACCAGATAGCAGTTAAAACCAGATTTTATCTGATTACAGCAGGGGCGGTTTGGCCATAGACCCTACAGGGAAATTTTCTGGTGGGCCGATGCCACAAGGGGCCACCTAAGTCCTCCTCTCTGTCACTGACCGGGTACAGGTACTTATGTACCCAGCCAGCGACCGAACATACCCTCCTGAATTCAACTGCTGTGGCCAGCACCTCACCTCCTATGCTCCATAATGGAGACAATGCATGGCTTATCTACATAGATGTTCAGCACTTCTGGAGCACTGTAGGAGAAACAGAGTTTAATGTGAGTGCCAGGGTTGCTTTCTTTACTGTTAGAAGGTTCTGAGTTTAAGGGGTGCTGCTTTATCTAGGGTACTTCTGAGGGTATGACTATAGTGTTTTGTAGCCAGATCAGGAAAGACTGGCGACAATGGTGACTGGAGAGTGTCTATATACAAACCGTATAGTATTTAGAACATTCGCTGACTTGCGGGTTAGAATGTATCAGGCCTGACGGTTTTATTGTTTTATGTTTTTATTGATCATCTATTAGTTTAAAAAAAATAAAAAGACATATTAGCTATTGAATCGTGCTGTTCAAGGTTAGAGATAGGCTGGGAGCAGGTAGATAGATCAGGTTGCATATTGGGATATTAAAGCCATCCAGAATGACAGTTGGTAATTCTGAGGACAGAAAACATGGAAGCCATGTAGCAAAGTGATCCAGGAACTGGGTGGCTGGCCAGGGACGTGCAAACAGCTGTCACTCTTAGGGAGAGTGGGTGAAAGAGTCTGAGGGTGTGGACCTCAAAAGATGGTAATGAGAGCGATGGTATTGGGAGAATAATCTGGAAGATGCATTGTGGAGAAAGAAGTATGATGACTCCACCACCATGTCTGTGTATGAGAAAAATTAGCAAGAGAAGCAGCCAGCAGGTTAAGAGAATTAGAAAGAAAGAAATTATAAATATAGGGGAGTTTGTTGCACACTGAGCGTGGATTCCACAGTGCACAGTTAAGAGTAGGAAGAGAAGACGTACAACAAATGTTGATGAGGTTTGCAGGACTGTATGTGAGATGGTGAGACATCCCCAACGTTAAAAGCAAAAAAAAGTCGAGAAACAGCAAATAGAGTATTTTTTGTGCTGTACACTAAGACAAGTTGATTCAGGAAGGTTAATAGTGCATGACAGCGGACAATATTAGGACATGTTCAATTTCTTTGCGGAACGGACATGCGGACATACGGAAACGGAATGCACACAGAATGACTTCTGTTTTTTTTTTGCGGACCCATTGAATAGTTCCGTATACGGTCCACACACAAAAAACGGAACGGAAAGAGAATACGTTTGTGTGCATGAGCCCTAAGATGACTACTGCCCTCGTGCCAGCCCCAGCACTAGTGCCACGCCTATACTATGTCTAAATTTATAGGCGAGTATGTGCTTAGATCTATGGTTAATTAAGCTTGTTTACTCTATTAACAGACCGACTTTAATACCTGAGAGGAAAATGCTATCCAGAGATAAACATAGTGGCCTAGTTGTATCTTGAAAGTCAGTATGGATCAAACACTTTGACAAAAGTCGCAAAAATAAGATCAAGTCAGTCATATGTACTATTAATGAATGTTTGAATATGCAGCGATGGCAGAGATGTATAGCAAACAGAGGGTTAATAGCCAGATTGAAGACGAATATGTACTACAAAAGAATGTTTCAATATGTCAATGGTTGGTACAGAGTCAGAGAAAAGTCTCTTATCACCTGTTTTGCCCACCTAAAAGTGCATTTATTCGCACAGAGCTAAAGACGATTGGTGGGAAGGAGGCATTCCTTCCCGACAGTCGGCAGCTTTTTCAGTGGGGTTGAAGTGTTGCATTTACATGCAGTGAACGCTTTCACAGTATGAGGACGAGGGACATGTAAATCCACCTTAATTTTATATGGTTTTATGTGATTTTCTCTTGCTGTGTATTTGTATCATTTTATCAAATAAAATTTGATGTATACATGTATAAAATAAATATGTTGTGTGCATAGACAATTTATGGAGTTTAGGGCTTGTGGAAAGCAAAACGTACTTTTACATGTTCTGAGCAGGAGGTCAGCAAGCAGATACGTGTCTGATTCCTTTCACAATATGTGCTATGCCCTCAGGCCAGCCAGAGAATCCTTTACAACCAAGAATGTGTAATATTTCTTTTCATTTACTTGCTGCACATACACAAAAACATCTATTTATCTAGATCATTATGTGTCAAGTATCCATGAAAGAACACTGCTCAATGTTTCCTCTATATTTAGATGGCAGTGTCTATGCTAACCCCAACTTCTACCTCATGTAAGGCTAAAACATACTGGCCCACATTTACTAATCCTATTCAGACGTTAAGTGTAAGGCCTCTTGCACACGACCGTATGGCTTTTTCTGTATTTTGCGGTCCGTTTTCAGTTTTTTGTTTCAGTAGTGTTTTCCGATCCATTTTGCCGTTCCATTTTTCCATTTGGTTTCCGTTTGTGATCCGTTTTTTGCGGAACGCAAAGGGAAACGGAAGCATACAATAATGTTTAAACAGTAAGTACATAAAAAAATTGGGCTGCGCATAAAATTTTCAATAGATGGTTCCGCAAAAACGGAGTGGATACGGAAGACATACGGATGCATTCCGTATGCATTCTGTTTTTTTTTGCGGAACCATTGACTTGAATGGAGCCAAGGAACGTGTATTGCGGGCAATAATAGGACATGTTCTATCTTTGAATGGAACAGAAATACGGGAACAGAATGCATATGGATTACCTTCCGTTGTTTTTGCGGACCCATTGAAGTGAAAGGTTCTGCATACGAACCGCAAACGGAACCCGCAAAAACGGAATGGAAAGAGGCCTAAAGGAGGAACAGGCAGTCTTAAACTGCGCCTAATTTATCACAATGGCTGATGTTGGATAATAAATCTGGTACATCTTTAGACTCTATAGTCTAAGTTTAGAGAACATGATTGTTGGCTCAGTTTAACCCCCCAAAAAAGCAACAACATCTTGGCACTTACTATGGTACGCAGCAGCACATTTAGGCCGTGACTATGAAGCCACCTTCCTCTCCACTAAGGCTACTTTCACACTTGCGGCAAAGTGATCCGGCAAGCAGTTCTGTCGCCGGAACTGCCTGCCGGATCCGGCCATCTGCATGCAAATGGACAGCATTTGTAGACGGATCCGGATCCGTCTCACAAATGCATTGCAAGAACGGATCCGTCTCTCCGGATGTTATCTGGAGAAATGTATCTGGTATACATTTTTTAAAAATTTTTACCGCACATGCACAGACCGGAAGGACGGATCCGGCATTGCGGTATTTTTAATGCCGGATCCATCACTAATACATTTCAATGTAAATTAATGCTGTATCCGGCATTCCGGCAACTGATATGGAATTCTGTCCAAAACGCTGTTCAGTGACTAAACTGAAGACATCCTGATGCATCCTGAACGGATTTCTCTCCATTCAGAATGCGTGGGGATGAAACTGATCAGTTCTTTTCCAGTATTGAGC
The DNA here is from genome assembly GCF_905171765.1 of Bufo bufo. Lineage (NCBI taxonomy): Eukaryota > Metazoa > Chordata > Amphibia > Anura > Bufonidae > Bufo > Bufo bufo. The sequence continues at coordinate 391,087,602 of NC_053391.1, forward strand.
CCCTATGACGGAACTCAGTGCTGGAAAAGAAGAACGCTAGTGTGAAAGTACCCCTAAGCCATGCCCCTTGTCAGACCAGTAGCAAAACTGTCTTAAAGTGTCTAAAACAAGCAATACATTTGTTGCAAATAATGTATACCAGTTTTGGTGCATTGTAATTAGTAAATCTCCCCTTCTATGTGGAGTGTTCTAAGAATAACAAAATAAATCATGCAGGTCATCAATATGAGGCACTGCACAACCCCTTTAATGTAATAAACAAGTCTGATATATCTTGTCTATTAGGACAGGATAAGTTTAGATATTTTTGCAAGGCGTTAATCAAGCAAAGTGAAGTCTCACTGAGGCTTCTTACGAGGTCTACTAGTTCTACAGGGGACTATTGATGTGAGCTGTCTTAGTTATTCCCTTTAAAACAACAAGGAAACCCCCAGAAGCTCTATAGAGAACCATGGTTCAAGTATGTGAACCTGGGTTAAAGGGGTTTTGCAACCGGCACTCGCGCCATTCAGCTGTTTGAAGAAGAGGCGGTGCTCTATGTGAGAGCTGCCTCTTCTTCATCACGCTATGCATCACCTCCCCAGTAGCGGTGGAGTGGTGTAATTACAAGTATGGATGAATGGATAGAGCGAGTACTTGTAATTACACTGCACTTCCGAGATGGCTGGCAATAAAAAGAAGAGGAAGCAGTGCTCACATGGAGCGCTGCCTCCTCTTCAAACAGTTGATTGGCAGGGGTGCTGAATGACAGACCCCCACCGATCAGATATTTATGACCTATCCTGAGGATAGGTCATCAATAAATAAAGGCTGCACAAGCCCTTTAAGTCTGGCACAGCTAGTAAGTAATCTAATTTACCGTATTTTTCACCCCATAAGACGCACTCCCCCCCCCCCCAAAAAAAGTGGGGGGGAAATGCCCCTGCATCTTATGGGGCGAATGCTGACATTTTTACTCCGCTTGATACATCGCGTCTTATGGGGGACGCACCGTCTTATAGGGTGAAAAATACGGTAATACCTTTCCCCTCAATGTCTGTGGGCAAGAATTTACAAAAAAAACCTCCAAAAAGTTCTATATTCCAAATGGTTGAATATTTCAGAAAAGGCCTAGAGACCACTACTTCTTTTAGTCATCTGAGATAGAACGTGTTCTCTATGAGAAATAACAGGTTTAAATTGGAAACCCTGCCTGAAATTTCTAGGGTGGCCTCGAGATCCAGAAGGTGATTTGAGGTAGACAGGAAGCTACATTAAAGGGGTATTATCAACACGCTATTTGATACTAACCTGCTCCCGGCGCGCTGTCCACTTCCTGGTTTCGGCACTCGGCAGGGGGCGGGCTCAATCTTGATTGATGTCTTCTCCCGGCCGGGCCGCGCGCTGTACTAAACGCGCACGCCGAGTCCGCGCATGCGCCCTGGTGACTTCTTCCTGGCAAGTATACTATACTGGCCAGGAAGAAATCACCATAGTGCATGCGCGGCCTCGGCGTGCGCGTTCAGTACAGCGCGCGGCCGGCCGGGAGAAGAGAAGAAGTCGTCTGCGCACGCGCGGCCACCGCGATTCCTGAGAAGAGCGGTGGCCGTAACCAGGGGAGACGGAAGACAACAGTGAGGTAAGTATAGGTTTATTTTCTTCTAAGGGGTGGGAATTTGGTAATTAAATATATTTAGAAGAATGATCACTGTTAAATCATTAACAGATTTAACAGTGATCATTAAGATGAGAATACCCCTTTAAGCCATTTTCACATTAAATGTTTTAGGATGTCCCCATGTAGATGGTAGCTTTGTATCTGTGTTGAGTCTTATGCCTGAGGGAATTGTTAATTAAACTGTTAGGGTACTTTCACACTTGCGTTGTTGGATTTCGGCAGGCAGTTCCGTTGCCGGAACCGTAAATCCGTATGCAAACGGATAGCATTTGTTTCCAGATCTGGATGCGGATCCAGCTGACAAATGCGTTGAAACACCGGTTCGGTCTCTCCGATATCATCCGGAAAAACGGATCCGGTATTTATTTTTTTCACAAGGTCTGCGCATGTGCAGATGGGGAAACCGGATTCCGTTTTCCGGAACACTTGGTACCGGATTCGGCATTAATACATTTCCATGGAAATTAATGCTGGATTCGGCATTCCGGCAAGTGTTCGGGAATTTTGGCCGGAGAAAATACTGCAGCATTCTGCTGTATTTTCTCCGGCCAAATACCGTAAGAATGACTGAACTGAAGACAGCCTGATGCATACTGAACGGAATGCTTTCCATTCAGAATGCATTAGGATAAAACTGAAGCGTTTTTTTCCGGTATTGAGCCCCTAGGATGGAACTCAATGCTGGAAAACTTTAACGCAAGTGTGAAAGTATCCTTAGTCAAATCTGATAAACCTAAGAAGCAGAGCAACCAACTATTGCAACTATCCACATTAATTGTGCAAGCTGGGAAAGATGGTCCTGAAAACCCCAGAATTGGTTGGCTGTCTACCCCAGGGGAATCTTTTGAAAATGATGAACTTTTGCAGACACAGGTGCCATGATTTGGAAGGTCAAAATGCATAAACTACAACCTTCTCTTCTACTTGATCCTACTGAATCTTTAAGACAGACATGCTCAACCTGCGGCCCTCCAGCTGTTGTAAAACTACAACTCCCACAATGACCTGCTGTAGGCTGTTCGGGCATGCTGGGAGTTGTAGTTTTGCAACAGCTGGAGGGCCGCAGATTGAGCATGCCTGCTTTAAGAGAATATAAAGTAACAAAGAAGGAGGGAATGCATGTAGGTTCCTTGAGTGTAACAATGAGAGGTGTGCTTGGGCTCTGCTGGAGGGCGGACCTGGGCACTGAATAGGGGGGTTTCTGGGCACTGTTGAAAGAAAGTTATCTCCTCGAACCACTGCCAGATAGTTTTTATCTCCTCAAACCACTGCCAGGCAGTTCTTATCATCTCAAACCACTGCCAGACAGTTCTTATCTCTTCGAACCACTGTTTTTATCTCCTCGAACCACTGCCAGAAAGTTCTTATCTCCTCGAACCACTGCCAGGCAGTTCTTATCTCCTCGAACCACTGTTTTTATCTCCTCGAACCACTGCCAGAAAGTTCTTATCTCCTCGAACCACTGCCAGGCAGTTCTTATCTCCTCGAACCACTGTTTTTATCTCCTCGAACCACTGCCAGAAAGTTCTTATCTCCTCGAACCACTTCCAGACAGTTCTTATCTCCTCGAAGAACAAAAGGATAGGGCAAAATGATTCTTTTTGCCCAATCCTTGTCTCCCCCATATGTCGGGGTACAGTCAGAAGCTCCCCACAACAGTGTGTCAGCCTCGGCTTAACCTGCCATTTACAAAGGGGTTTGGCTGACAAAAGTATAATGTGTATGGCATAAGTAGCAATTGACTGGAGATTTTGATGTGTATACGTATAAGAGTCTGGTTTTGGAGAAGGCATATTCCTCCAACACCACCAAAAATATTTTTCAGGTAAAACATTTCTGAGGTAAGCACACACAGCCTTGCAACCTCACTTCACAAACCCATGGGTACTTCTGGGCATCACTATGGGCAGTGTGACTCGTTTTCCCTGCCAACAGGTAGGCACAGACCTACACCCATTTGTATGTGCTAGGTGGTTACCTCCCCAAGAACATAATGTTCTATTCTCTTCTTGTATGCCAGTTTACCATGGTTTTCCTATAAATGTTGAATCTGCCCATTTGTCACCCATAAACCAGGCTATTATTTTAAGAAGCACAGTACAATAAATCTGCACATAAGACGCACGGGCGGTAATGCGGCGAACACATCAGACAATGACGCCGCCAGCTCCACCACAGCTGAGGATGCCGCACGTCACCGCCTCAGTGAGGAGACTTTCAGTACCTCACACCGCTAACTACTCCAGTGCCCAGCCCTCCGGCCACTCGGCCAATCACAGGTCGGATCTCACCTCAGCCCCTTATCCCTGCTGACCAATGAGCGCGCCGCTGACATCTCTCGGCCCTGTGCCTGGCAGCCGCGGACTGTGCACGCGCAGCGAGTGCTTGGAAGAGAGAGGCAGAGAACGGCGGAGACTGAGCATGATGTCGGGGGGAGGGGGGACCGGAGCTGACAGGGGCTGCCTGCCCGGGACCGGACACAGGTGAGCGCCCTCTCTAATGACTTCTGGTTACTTATTGCCAGATACGGCCGTGTAATGGGAGCTCTTTGTACTAATGCTGTCCCGCACGGTGTGAATAGCTCGGGATTATGGAGCGGCCGGTAAGTTCATTTCCAGGCAGAGGGGGGTGTTCAGTGCTGTTAGATTGGCACAGGGCAGTTATTCCATGCTGGGCATAGAAGGGAGATGCTGTGCCAGGCTGATCCATCGCCGGTAGTGTCTCCTGTCCCAGAACATGGCATTTGCCAGATCTGATGCCAAGTGGTGTTCCATTGGATTTATTGGCCAGCTCCGCAGCTCGGGTCCATGGTCTACTTTACACCCATCAGGTGCCTAGCACTGGGTATCTTGCCAAGCTCCTACTTTTTGCCCAGCCTCCTTGGTCTTGCCCCTTTCTTTTTGTGCAGCCTCTTGGGCATATAGGTATTATATGATACTTGTGCCATCCTCTGAGTTTTGATCAGTGCCCGGTTTCTGGGTCAATTCTCTCCTGTAAGTGGCACAGAGCCAGGCTGTAACTGAAAGGGCACAGGGCTGATGGAATGACATGGTAATTTTACGATTGGATCACAGATTATCAGCAAGCAGTATTATTATTATTATTATTATTTGTGTCCATGTCCAGTGCCCACAAGGAAGAAACGTTTTATTATTATTATTTCTATAACTGATGTTGCACCTTGGGAATAGTTTTCACAGATCTCTTGTCAATAGGGGATCGCTCATTACCTTGGCATTTCTTTATACCAGGGGTCAGCAACCTTCGGCTTTCCAGCTGTTCTAAAACTACAACTCCCAGAATCCTCCTTTCACCTCTGTTGGGAGTTACATGAACAGCCGAGTAAGTTTGCATGCTGGGAGTTGTAGTTTACTGATCCCTGCTTTATACATTGCGTCGGACCTGCAGTTTTCTATGACGCCTTGTGCCATTTATAGCAGGGACAGGGCTGGCCAGGGCTTGTGGAGATTTGCTCTTTTTAGCATTTCTTTTGATGCCTATGGAATATCATAGGGCCAGTTCACACGACCAAGCTTAAAAAATCAGCACTGAATCTGCTTGAGGTTTTTGAAGCAGATCTGCACTAAAAACCTGTGGAAAATGCACAAAAACCGCATGGACTTGCGTGGAGCTGTTTTATTTAGTGTTTCCTATTCATTTCTATGGGAGATTCAGCGCTGATTCTGTCCCAAGATGGGGCATGCTGCGTCTTTTTTCCCTCCCGATCATTGCAATGAATGGGAGGCTGTTTTGAAGCGTTTTGTGGAGCTCAATGTGAACTGGCCCTAACTGACAATAGAAAAATTGCCTACCCCTGGTATGGGGACCACGCTGCCCTGTTTGAAGAGGTCAACAAGGTGCTGACCTAATTGGGCATGTTTAGTGGCACACGCTCCTTATTCCAGATGACACAGGACAGGATCTGATCTCCGCGACTCCTACAGATACTTATGGCTCACTGTTTGACCCAGTCCAAAATATGTCCGCTCACATTGAACTGCGTGGCTCGCGATAATTCTTTATATTATGGGCCAAAGTTAACACTTGACGTGATGATATCTAAGCCCCGGTATTTTGGGATAATCCTGAAGACCTGTATGCTTGCCAGTGATAACTCGTGCACCGTCAGATTAGCAAATAATTGATTCTTCTTTCATCCGTGATCAGTATGACATTACATGTGGAGGTTATACTAAGAATGTTATCCTTCATCTCCTCCAAGTTGGCACAGTTCCCTTGGCAAGCTGTTGCCCGTCAGTCTTGTACTTTGAGTTGCTGCCTCCAGATGTGCCCAGTAATGAATAGGTATTAATGAATTAAATACTGCGTCGGGTTAAAGGGAACCTGTCATCAACTTTATGCTGACCGTACTGAGGGCTGCATAAAATAGTGACATAAATGCTGATGTCAGCGGCGTGTCCCTCATGAGCTAAAAGTAAGTGGTTGCTGAGAACCTGCATCATATTCATTGCAACCCAGACCTTGAAAAGAGTCAAATCTACCTGAGAAGAGTCCTGGTTATTCATAAGCTCCTGGACTCTCACCCATCAGCTGATGATTGGCAGTTCTCTCCTAGAGAGAAAGGGCGAAAACTAGGCAGAAGACTGTCATTCATCAGGTGGGCAGGAGAGCAGGAATTCATGAGTAACCAGGACTCTTCTCAGGTGGCCGGGACTCTTCTCCAGGCCCAGTCTGCAATGATTGTGATGTCGGTTCTCGGTAACCACTTACTTTTACCTTATAAATGACAGACCGCTGAAATCAACTCACCTGTCTCCTCTTTATACTGCCGTTAGTCTGGGCAGCACAAAGTTGATGACAGGTTCCCTTTAATGTGTGGTTTTCAGCTAGTCTTAGACTATGAAGCAAAAATACTATAGAGAAAACCACATGTGTAGTGTCTACATGTGTTACTGCATGTGTGGTTTCAGGGGAGAACGTCTCTAGGAATGTTTCTAGAACTCTGCACATCTTTATTTCTGTTTCCAAAATGTACTTCCAAATTTCTAGAGGACCTGTCTCACCTCTCCCAACATGTCTGTTTCAGTAACTAGTAGCATTCCCCATGCAATACTGATTCTGGGGCATCTTTTCATATAGCTCTGTTCTGCTCCTTTATTATTGCTACTAGAAATCTGTAACTGGGTGTTACCAGTGGGGGGGCACATGGGGCAGCCGTGTTACTGTCGAGTACCACGTGGCTGTGCAGGCTGCAGTGGGCTCTAATTAAACTAAGGCCACACTGATTAGCCTGTCTGCATTTTATTAGCTGTGTGGTATTGCAGGTGCCGTGCAACCATTAACAATGCAGTCATAATTACAGTAGAGCCTGCCTTGGCCTGTATGGCCACACTGTACTCGACCATAGCGCGTCCACACCACCACACTAATGCATTTTGTGGTCGTACCCTAACAATGTCCATTCGGCGCTGCCGGTGGCACTGTGCAGGGACACGCCTCAAGCTGGTAACATCCAGTTGCAAATTCATTAATTAACTTCTAGTAGCAATAACTGAGGAATGAAACAACAGTTATGTGAAAAGATGCTCCAGAATTTTGATACATGGGAATTAAAACTATTTTGTAAAACTGACTTGTCAAGAAAGGCGTCCTCTTTACAGCAACGCTCCTGTTCAAGAAAAAAAATAAAGCACATAACTGGGGAACACACAAAAGCTTTACATGCTGACCTCCGACTCCTCTTTTCAGTCCCGGGCTCTTCTGTCATCCAAGATGGCGGCTCCACTTCTCAGACTACCTGATGCACACTGTGGATCAGTAGCCCAAGACACTTCCTACTTGTCGAGCTCTTGGACTGGCCAGTGCTGTTCCAGTGAGCAGTGCCAGCCAATCGGAGGGCATCAGGTAGTCTGAGAAGTGGTGCCGCCATGTTGGATGACAGAAAACAAGCTCAGGAATTGACAGACCTGCAGCTAAAAAGTTGAAAAGTCAGAGCACCAGTTCAGTGTTCTGTTCATTCCCCAGTTTTTGTTATATATTTTTTATTTATTTTTTTGCAACCGGAGAGTTGTTTTAATCAATTAGTTGAAATGAGGAGCTCCCAACCGGTTGCTTTGGGATCCTTAGCCACATTGCTAGATATGTTGAATGGTGGAATACAATAAGCAGATATATCAGTATTCTTTATGATACTGATGTTACCCTTTCTTCTTCTGAACTTTGGACTTTGACTTGGTCACTCCCAAGAGACGGCTGATATACACCTTTCCTGAATTGCACGTACAAGGAGGGCGAGGCATTTTATGTTGACGGTGTATAGACATTAGGGCTTGTGAGCACCTTGTCTCATACGAGGCCGTTGTGAGTCACAAGTGAAGAGGACAGCTAAATAGGCATGAGCGAACTTCTTCTGTTTTCGAGTTGGGTGTATAAGGTTCGGGTTCCGATTTATCTAAGGCCCCTTGCAAACGAGCGTTTGTTAGCTCCCGGCCTGACCTCCCAGCACTGCAGGCGTCACATAGCATTATATTGATTTGTAACCCTTACAGTTCAGGAATGTATTGGATAACACTAGCAGCATTACGTGACCATGTCAGTGCTGGGAGGTCAGGCTGGGAGCTACGCTGCGGAGTCGCAGCGTGACAAGCGCTCGTCTGCAAGTTATGGTCTGTGGTTGCGGAATCCATAACGGAATTCTTAGATATCCTGAACCTGAACTTGAAAACAGAAGCTCGCTCAACACTACTGCTAAACAGGCCCTTCTTTGGGATGTCGCAGATCCACAATTACACTGGGTGTAGGAAATGACTGATCAAAAATGAAGCATCTTTGGGGACTAGAAAACTTCCACCTCGATGGAAGAGTTGGACTGATTAAGGACAGGGTGCGTTCTTGTCTCTGTCTTTTTAAGTTTGACTAATTATTTGGCCACACACATTAGTCTTAAGTTGATCAAAATAGATGATTTCAACCAAAATGAACTTTCGTCTGTTAAAATTTAGTAAGGAACGATCTTTCTGACTGACGACAGACCGTTGTTGTTTGAAAAGAAGTTGGTCGCGTTATATATTTTCGTCCGATAGTTTGACAAAAGGTCTTTCATCCATCACCTGATTTCATTGAACAGGTATGGGCAGTTTAATCAACTGTGCAGGCCAATATAGACTAAAGTGTGTATGACCATGTCTGCCAAGTGAATGTTCACCAGATGTTTTTTCAACTGGTGTTCAACCATCAACCAACTTCTGTCTACTGTGTATGGCCGCCTGTGGCCCCAGCTTGGGTTGTTCATGAATAACTTTGTACAATATTCTGGAGATTATCCATATCAGGTCGGCAGGGGGCCAACTGCTGGCACCCCCGCCGACTAATTGTTTGAAGAGACCACAGTGCTCAAACAAGCACTGCCTTCTCGTCATGGTTTACCTACTTGCAGCTGCGACTGCACCTAAGCCGTCCCATTCATATCTATGGGATGGCTCCATTCTATTCAAGTGAATGGAATGGTGAAGTTGTAATTACATTGCTATGTCGCTGCAGTTGCAACGGCGAGCAGGTAAATAGTGAAGAGAAGGCAATGCTCGTATGAGTGCCAGCTGATCACCGCAGGTGCCGGGAGTCGGACCCCCACTATCTTATTTTGATGATCTATCCTGAAGATAGGTCATCAATATAAAAAAAAGCAGACAACCTCTTTAAAGGTGGCCATACACATTAGATAGAAGATGGTTTAAAACCAGTTGAACCAACAATCTTCTGTTGAAGGATCTTTTCACACACACGATCATACACGTTTTAGTCCATATAGTCCCTTACAAACTGGCTATAAACGTTCTTTCAAAGAGAGCTCTTTCATCCACAATCTTTTTTTGTGAGCAGAAAAGCATTCTTCCGTTTATCAGATGAAGAGTTCAAGCAGAGCTGACTTCTTTTCAGACAATAATGTTCTGTCATCTGTGGATGTTGAAATTGGTCTAAAGTTGTTCAAAATAGACAATGTGTACGACCACCTTTACAGAGTGCTTGTCATCTTGAGAACCTTTATGGTTAAAGACGTACAAATTAAAAAGGTGCCGCTGATTACCCGATGATTGAGCGAGCCGCTTGTTCATCGGTTAGGCTAGTTTCACACTAGCGGCAGGGGAGTCCGGCAGGCTGTTCCGTCAGGTGAACAGCTTGTCGGATCCGTCCTGCCGCCAGTTGACTATAATGGGGCGGAGTTCCGACGGCAGCACACGCCGAGAGGCAGCCGGACTAAAAGTACTGCATCTTGTAGTTTTTGTCTGGCTGCCTGCTGCCGTGCTACTGCTGGAACTCCGCCTCCACCCCCATTATAGTCAATGGGGACGGAGCGGCAGTCCGGGGGCACACGCGAACTAGCGGCAGGACGGATCCGACAGGCTGTTCACCTGCCAGACTCCCCTGCCGCTAATGTGAAAGTACCCTTAATAGGATTGTTGGTACGGACACCTAAATCGTCGCCAGCAGTAGCTTTTGCATCTAAACAGCCTTTGCTGCCGGCGAACAATGATTCTGTATGGGGACGAGTGATGGCATTAGGGATAGCTCCTCCTCATACTGTGGAGGAGATTTCTGCAGGTAAATGCAGCTTTCTCCTCTGACAAGCAAGCGATTGTCAGGAAGGAACACTCCATTGAGCAGTGTAAAGGGACCTTTAGAGAAGATAGGCTCTGGGTTCTCCTGAAGATCTGCTGATAAGGAGCGTTCTGTATCTATATGTTGTATACTGTTAGCAAGTAAAACAAATTACAGCATGCTTTATGAGCGACCTGATAGTGAGTATAAGGGCTCATGCACACGACCCTTAGATGTTTTGCGGTCTGCAAAACACGGATACTGGTCGTATGCATTCCGTATTTTGCGGAACAGAACAGCTGGCCCCTAAAAGAACAACCTATCCTTGTCCGTAATGCGGACAATAATAGGACTTGTTTGTCCTATTAAAAAAAATAAAAATAAAATGGAACAGACACTGAAAAAAAATAATAGCCCAGATTGGATAGGAAATTGTGTCCTGCACTGTCAGTACGTGTGGCATGGGTATGTCGCACTTCATCAGGAGAGCTTGCCCTGACCGCTTCTCTGCACTTGTCCAAACTAGTGCAATATAGGTAAATTTATTTGGCCGTCCACTCTGCATGTGTTGTTCACAGTGCACTGTGTATATGCCTGTGTTTTCTAGACATTTATGGTTACATCATACGGTTAAGGCTACTTTCACGCTCGCGTTTTGGGCGGATCCGTCATAGATCTGCAAAAACGGATCCGTTACAATAATACAACCGCATGCATCCGTCATGAACGGATCCATTTGTATTATCTGTAACATAGCCAAGACGGATCCGGTTTTCTATTGTGCCAGATTGTGTCAGAGAAAACTCACCCGTCCCCATTGACTTACATTGTGTGCCAGGACGGATCAGTTTGGCTCAGTTTCGTCGGGCGGACAGCAAAGCGCTGCGGGAAGCGTTTTGGTGTCCGCCTCCAGAGCGGAATGGTGACTGATCGGAGGTAAACTGATGCATTCTGAGCGGATCCTTTTCCATTGAGAATGCATTAGGGCAAAACTGATCCGTGTTGGACCGCTTGTGATAGCCCTGAACGGACCTCACAAACGGAAAGCCAAAACGCCAGTGTGAAAGTAGCCTTAAACATTGGTGCGAGTTTCTTTAAAACGAGATGGTGTGGGGTAGCAAGTTTCAGGTTTGTGACACACAGAGCAGTACATAGTATAACGTGCCGAGAAATGCGTAAACGACATTCCATTATAATAAAAAAAGAGTAGCATAACATTACATTGATAGTACAATAGAAATGTCTCCCGATTGTTTATCTGCCCCTCTATCCTGCATGAGCATGTGCTCTCGTTTGTGAGTACCATAGATTTTTTTGCTTTGGTGTGTTTTTATTGCGTCTATATAATTGTGCGTCTCCACAATCCTGCTAGTTGGAAACTCTCCAGTGATGACCGTTTATGGAGGAGTCCCTTGTAGTAAAGCCATAGTCCGTTACCACACAGGCACGTGCTGCTTCGTCGAGATTACAGTGTGGTTTTCATGGATGGTTTCAGCTGTTAACTACATGCCAGTCTTTGCAGAAGCTTTGGCAAAACCTTCCAGTAGTGTGATGTGACCCCCTTTCTACAGCTCGGGCATTACAGGCAATTCTACAAATGTAGCGAAAATGAGCCAGACATCCATTCTCCTTGCTACAGGTTTAAAGTATTACACAGTCGATTAGAAAGTGAAATAAAATATCAGAAATATACCCCTGTGCATATAAGCCGGCAGGAGCCAAGTCTTTGACATTTACAGAGACTATTCTTTTGTGCAGCTTCCAGTACGAAGGTGCTGCGTTTTAACCCCATATAAATCTTGCTTGTGTAGTTATACACAGAGAAGGAATAGTTGTGAAATTGTGGGAAGCACAGGATGGATAGACATGTCAAAGGGATTCTGTCATCAGATTTACCCCTCTAACCTAAACATATGCTCATGTCCAGACTAATAAGAAGAATCCTAAGCTGGCCTTATTAAACCTCCCTGTGGCTCTATTTGCCCAAAAAACAGGTTTTTATAACCTGTCAATCACTTACTTAAGGTGCCCAAGGGGAGGTCCGTTAATACAGGGTGCCCGGCCGCACCCCTCGCTGTCCGGTGCCCAGCGCCGCCTTCCCTGTCTTCATCGCCGCCGCCTTTTTTTTTTTTTTTATCCGATAATTTTTATTAACAATTTTCTGTAAATTGCAGAAATAAAGAGAGAAAATTGTGTGTACAATATACATGCAACAACCAATAAAGGTATTACCAAAGCATTACATGATCAGTCACAATATTAATTTCGTGAATACAATATGTAACGTCCAGCATAGTAAAAGACATACATGAAATCAAGTAATATTGTTACACAATATCCATTGTACAAACCACGTTTCCCACCTCTTTTGATTTATAAACAAAAGACTATCCCTCCCTACACAACTAAACCCCATCCCCCTCCCACCCGAGCAATGGAACGGGCCCGACCTCCAAAATCATTCCACGACTGTGGGGCAGATTGTGGCAGCTCAATTGTGTATTATGAGGTTTTGGAGTAGCAGGGACACAGAACTGTATAATACACACTGCAGCTGCTGAAGAACCTCTTTTTCTAAAGATTGAGAACTCCACATCAGTCAGGAGAAGGAACTTCCTGCACAAGTCACCTGTGACAGACCTCAGGAAAAGAGAAGTAGCGTCTTTGTAGCTCCTGTTGTCTCTGTATAATTGCCAAGTTCTGACATTATTTGTAGAAATGTCCATCGCCCTGTATTATAACGATATTATTTAACTCTGCCCTCACACTGAGCAAATATACTTTCATTAAGTACTGTGACAAGGCAGACGCCGCAGAACTGAACAGCCTCCTCTACGTCTCTCTCTGAATTGGCAGCTCTCTGTTGGCACAGCAGATGTTGCTATGTGACAAATGGATGCTGCATGGCTTTCCTCTGAAGTCACTACAACTTCCATCAGAGCAACCACGTATTGCTTGGCAGCCGCCCACTATGTGTAGCTATAGTTATTTGAGTGAATGGAGTGAGTACAAGGCCTGCACAATCCACACGGCAAAGCAGAAGGCTGGTCGGTTGCCTCAGCACTTGACTGAAACATCTCGCTTCCTGCAGGTTGTTTGAGGCTCTGGTTCTATGGGTCACATTTAGTAAAGAATGGCCTTTCATATGCCAGTGTTGTCTGCGCTGTCCCGTGAGCCACAAACTGAAATGTACCCCCCACCCTTGTGCTTTTCCTGTTTTGTTGTATAGGTTTGTGCTACCCATAGCATTTCTCATGCATAGAAAACTCTCCTACAGAAGTCAATGAGGTCTACTTCAGACCTTTGTCTATGGACCATGAGGCCTGCCGTATAGCAGCTTTCTAAATGCAGTTAAGGGGGTTATCCTGGAAGTGATAATGATGACCTATCCTCAGGATAGGTCATCGTTATCATATCAGCAGGGATCTAAGTCCTGGCATCCCTGCCAATCAGCTTTTTCAGGAAGCCACTATGCTCACTGGAGCTTCGGTGAGTGATGCAGGCTCCCGGCATCTTTCCAAGGACGTCGTAGAGTGGTTGTGCTTGGTATTGCAGTTCAGCCCCATTGATCTGCAACTAGGCCACGTGACCAATGTACAGTGATGTCACTGGCCTAGGAAGAGGCTGCTGCGCTCAAGACCTCTTCTAACAGCTGATTGGTGGGAGTCCCAGTTGTCTCGCCCCGTAGATATGATACTGATGACCTATTCTGAGGATAAGTGATAAATATCTTTTCCCAGATAACCCTTTTAAGACCAGCTCAGGCAAGATGGCTGCCCCCAAAATCATGCCAAAAAAATAGAATAAAAAAATTCTAATGAGAAAATTAAAAACAAATGAGAAAAAACGGATATTTGTCGCTTTCTGGTTTTACCTGGCAGAGAAAAAAAATGTGGTGACACATTCGCTTTGACTTTGTTTCTTTCCACTCTTCAGGTCCATTCACACGTCCGTAGTCTATTGTGGATGCACAAATTGCGGATCCGCAATACACCGGGTCGGCACCCCCTATAGAACTGCCTATTCTTGTCTGCAATTGCGGACAAGAATAGGACATGTTCTATTTTTTTGCGGAGCCGCGGCCTGGAAGTTGGGGGCTGAAGCCCGGAAGTTCGGGGCCGTGCTCTGGAAATGCGGATGCGGAGAGCACATACTGTGCTCTCCGCATCTCTTCCGGCCCCATAGAGAATGAATGGGTCCGCAGCCGTTCCCGATTATTGCGGAACAGATGCGGACCCATTTGCGGACGTGTGAATGGACTCTTCCATAGAACCCCTCTGTGTGGTTTGTACGGATTATAGTGATACTATGGACAGATTCTTACATCTCTGTTATGGATCATTGGGTCTCCTTCCGTGTTATCATTGATCTGTTGAATCTCTCATTAATGTCCTCCTTGCCCGTGTGTGGGTTTTGGTGGGCAGACAGTGAACGAGCCCTTATTCAACTAATGATGTGATTTTGGAAGTTAATTGCTTGGAACAGACCTTATTGAGGGGTTTTTATACATACGCACTCACAATTTTCCTTTTTTTTGGTGTAGGTATTTATTTATTAAACAGGGTATTTTTCATTCCACTGTAACAACTTAGACTATTGTTTCTGGTTCATTACATAAAATTAAAAATCCATTTTCATTCCAGATTGCAATGCAGCAACAGAAAAAAATGTGTATATTGTATCACCCTGCAGCAAGCACAAGGGTTATGTGGTCAGGTGTTATCGTGTGATCTGCAGACTCCATTAAAGTGGAATTGCATGCTATTAATATTGAAAGAGCATTTTGCCCTAAATGCAAAACTACCTAGAAATAAACGTCCCCGGAGTTCTCTTGCGTGAAGTACTTCAATATTTCATTGTAGCGGTTTCTGTGTTATGAAGCAGATGCTGGATTTCTAAATGTAATAACCACTCGTGGCAGCCGTCTCATCTGGACCAATGTGTCTATTTACGGTCTATACCTATCTTGTCCCGCTCATCTTCTTCCTGTGTTGCATATTTAGTATTTAGATCCACATTTTTTGCCGGTTGAATCCGGACCCGTTCACTTCATATGTCCGTTCCGCTGCACCCGCAAAAACATAGAACAAGTCCTATTCTTGTCCACATAACAGATAAGGATAGGTCAGTTCTATAGAGGGCAGAATGTTCCTTTCCACAAAATGCAGAACGCATACGACCAGTATCCGTGGTTTGCGGATCCGCAATTTGCGGGTCACAAATACGGCAACTGCCGTGTGCACGAGCCCTGAGGGTGTAAAGTAATGGATGTTGGGCTGAGGGCCTAGTGTTAATAAGACCCCGGGTAGAGTGAATTCACTCCAGGTTTGGCCACTGCACTGTAGTCGGTGGGAGGCCTGTTTGGGTGAGTTGGTTGAAGTCTTCTGTGATGATACATGTGCTTCGTTCACCGGAAATATGGACGATCTCAATACGTTCTGCTTGGGATAACGCCACCCTTCACATCGCCTGTACAGAAGAAAAAGCACTGTTTCAACATGAGAATGAATAAAGTTATGTTAACATGAAACACACTATTGTTTTTGTGGTAAAATTTCAAGAATGAACAGGAGACTTCTTTCTTCTGTTTTTTCCCCCCGATTGAGGCTTCTTTCACATCACCGTTCAGGACAGATTCGGCACATAATTGAGCCGAACGGAACCTAAGGACCCCATAGACTATAATGGGCTCCGTTAGGTTTCCCCTCAGAAGTTTTTTGAGTGGAGACAAAAGTTGTGCATGCAGGACTTTTGTCTCTTCTTCAAAAATCTTCCTCTGAGTGGAAACCTAACGGACCCCATTATAGACTATGGTGTCCTTAGGTTCCGTTCAGCTCAGTTATGTGCCGAATCCGTCCTTTCCGTTCTCCTGCTCCTGAACGGAAAGGCTGAACGATGAACGAAGCCTTAGAAAACCACAAGCAGAAGAAAAAAGCTGTCAAAATTAACATGTGGATTACCCACTGACGTGGAATATCTGCATATGTTTCGGTGTAGAATCCGCTCCAAAAATCCATATATCCTTAAGGCGAGTTTAGACGGGCCGATGCAACAGCCAATTGTCGGAAAGGAAGCGTTCCTTCCCGACAATCAGCTGTTCGTTCAGTGAAAGTGACCACTGTGTTTACATTCAGCAATCACCTCCACAGTAGGAGAACGAGGGATGGCTATAGCGATCCCTCATTCCCATATAGAATTGCTGTTTAGACCACACAATTTGCTGACCAGGAACGATGATTGGAGTGCCTGTATGAACAACAGGATCACCCAATGAACGAGCATTTCGCTCGTTCATCAGGTGATCGGCGGCACATTTAGATGGCCAGATTATAGGGAACGAGCATTCGCATTATCATTGTTTCTGATAATCTGGACAATTATTGGTACGTGTAAATCCATCTTTATTTTCTCCCTGATGAGAGAAGGAAGTCATAGCTAGCTCTTGCTTCACCCAGGGCAAAGATTTTGTTCAGTGCCCTAGCCCTGTATCTAAATACAGGGTGATGGCACATCATAAAAGGTTTTGAAAAAGTCAGTTAAAAAGTTTCTTGCCATTGTTCACAGAAGAAGAAAAAACACCAGCATACTGCATGTCAGATGATGACGTTCTGAGTACATTTGGACTCTTCCAGGGTAATTGTGATCTGTGATCCCCATTCTGTGTTTACATCCCGCCGCATGACTCATGGGGAGTGTCCAGCATAAGGTCTCTGCCTCTCCTTCCAGCTCGAACATCACAGGTCCAAGCCTGCTTGAAGCCCTGCTCGATAAACTCCACCCTATGACACACCATCATTGCTGATATCACATCTAAAGGGCAGGGTCCAGGAGAATGAGCAGAACACCGCCCTGAGAGGCAAGGTCACTGATGATTACGGGGCAGAACCTTACAAGCTTTGCCACACCTCAGATGTAGAAGTGATGTCATCGGTATAGGGAACCAACCCAGAGGAAAATGTCACAACAAGTGATAACTTGTTTGATGTTAATTGATGCAAAAAATTGCAAAACTGGAATACCTCTTTAAAAATCAAGATGAGTATTTCTACATCTGTACCTGGTCAAAACAGTGAGGCTCTTGTACTGCATCAGGATAGGCTAATATAGGATGAGTGACAATGGAGCAGACTGCAGGCTTGGGAAGAGGGGTTCATATATAGTTTTTGGGACACAAGAGGAGCAGGACTTCTGTAACAGAACAGAGTCTGTGGGAATAATATAGTCATGGACATGACCCAAAGCAAAAAGTAGGCAAATCTTAGCGTTACTGGCTACTACCAGTAATGCTCTTCACTCCTCTAGTCTCGCTTGCCTGCCGCAGTGCTTTCCAGTGCATTGGAATATGTGCTAATCATCCAGTTCTCCTTGCCATGGGGACAGCTGGTCTTGATCAAATCTGTTTTAGGTTGGGAAGAATGTCTAAACAGAATATTATTGCTGCGAGGACAGTCCTTGGTGTATATTCCACATCTCTGCCACGCAGTCATCTTGGTTTATTGTCTGCTCCACTTCCAGGAGGATTTCTCTGGATGTGAATTTGCTGGTGTTAATGACAGTTACATTCCTGGAAAAACTGAGTAAGCTTAGTGCTGTGTGAGAAGTACTGTGTTGTGGTTCAGAGGAGTTTCTGCTAGCTCGAATGTAGTACATCCTCTTTTATAGTGGTTGTGCTGTGACTAGTCGTAGATTATTAACCACCTGATAAGCCTGGTTGTCTCACTTCAGCAAATGTAGAGAAAGTTAATACAAGGCACTTACTAATGTATTGTGATTGTCCATATTGCCTCCTTTGCTGGCTGGATTCATTGTTCCATCACATTATACACTGCTCGTTTTCAGGGGTTATGACCATCCTGCAATCCAGCATTGGTGGCCGTGCTTGCATACTGCAGGGCTCCAGACTAAAAAAAAAATATCAAGGAGTCATTGGCTCCTAACCTGAAAAATTTAGGAGCCAAACTAAAATTTATAGTCGCCAAACTTAAAATACATAAAATTACGGTATAATAAAAAAAAAAACACACGTCTTACCTAGGGTTGTCACAATACCAGAATTTTGACTCTATTTCGATACGATAAAAAAGTATTGCGATACTCGATACCACGTGAAAAAAAAAAAAAAGCACCAAATAAGGCTACTTTCACACTAGCGTTCGGGGCTCCGCTTGTGAGTTCCGTTTAAAGGCTCTCACAAGCGGCCCCGAACGGATCCGTACAGCCCCAATGCATTCTGAGTGGATGCGGATCCGCTCAGAATGCATCAGTTTGGCACCGTTTGTCCTCCGCTCCGCTCAGCAGGCAGACCCCTGAACGCAGCTTGCAGCGTTCGGGTGTCCGCCTGGCCGTGCGGAGGCAAACGGATCCGTCCAGACTTGCAATGTAAGTCAATGGGGACGGATCCGTTTAAAGTTGACACAATATGGCTCAATTTTCAAACTGATCCGTTCCCCATTGACTTTCAATGTAAAGTCAAAACGGATCCATTTGCATTATCATGAAAAAAAAAAAAAAATATATATATATATATATATATATATTTTTTGTTCATGGTAATGCAAACGGATCCGTTCTGAACGGATCTAAGCGTTTGCATTATAGGTGCGGATCCGTCTGTGCAGATACCAGACGGATCCGCACCTAACGCAGGTGTGAAAGTAGCCTAAACCGCGTGCATTCCAGATTTTATGGAACGTCTAAACCATAATAGAACAGTCCTAACCTAATTTTTGTTGGGATAAGGTGACAAAAAAATGGCAAATTGCAAGTTTATTTTTATTTTTTTCTGTTATGGCGTTCACCACACTTTTTTGGGCGTGGCGATATGTCTTTTTTGAATGTTTATATATTTTATATGTAAAATTGGGCAAGGGGGTGATTTAAACTTAATATTTTGGTGTTTGTTTTCTTTAACCTTTTTTTTTTTTTTTACTTTTTTATTTAATACCTATTTACCCCCTTAGGGGCTAGAACCCTTGTCCTATGCACCCTGATAGAGCTCTATGGTGAAGAGGACATCACACTCTCCCTGCTGCTGTGTACACACAGCAGCATGGAGCTGACTATGGCAGTCAGGACTTCAATAGCGTCCTGGCTGCCATGGTAACCAATCGGAGCCCCAGGCTTACACTGCTGGGGCTCCGATCGGAAGCTGCCACTGCCATCAATGATAATACTTGGGGGATGGGGGGTTGGGGGCGCACTGCACCACCAATGATTATAATACTTTGGGGGGGTTGGGGGCCCCACCAATGATTTGACTATATAATACTGGGGTTGGGGGGGGGTTCGGTGCACTGCACCACCAATGAATATCGTTTATGCTTAATACAAACGCAGGCTGCCATGCGGGTGCCGGACATATCCCATACCCGGCACCCAGCCTCTATGACTGCGTGCTGTGATCCGCCGCTGTTAACCCCTCAGATGCCGCACCTGGGGGGTTAATAGCGGCGGATCGCAGCGCGCAGTCATAGAGGCTGGGTGCCGGGTATGGGATATGTCCGGCACCCGCAGCTTGCGTTTGTATTAAGCATAAACAATATTCATTGGTGGCGCAGTGGCCATAGCCCTTCCCCTCCTCCTCCCTGCTATCAGCCCATTGGTGGCAGCAGCAGTACAGGGGGGAGGGACTGCCTTCTTCTCCCCTGTGCTGTTGAGAAGAACATGGCACGCGCTGAGAGCAGCGTGTGCCATGTCAGTAATGTGAAAGAGGCAGAGGTCTAGGCGCAAATGGCGACAAGACTACAAAGTCTTGTCGCCATTTAGCAATTCTAGGTCGCATTTGGTCGAAATCTGGAGCCCTGTACTGTAGGAAAAAGCGCTGGTCTCTGTGTTGGCTGGGAGCGTACATAGACATGTATGCGCAGCAATCTCCCATTTTGGCTACCTTGTATTTGCGCTGCAACAGTCCCCCTAACCCTTAGAAATGAGCATGGTATAATGTGATGGAAAAATAAATCAAGGCAGCAAAGGAGACAGTTTGGAAAATCACAATAGATTAGTAAGTGCTTTGTATTAAAGGGGTTGTGCAGGGGTTTTATATTGATGACTTCTCCTCGTGGTAAGTCATGAATATCAGATTAGCGGAGGTCCGACACCCTGCTCCACCGGCGAACTCTGCTTCTACTTCATTACACTACGTGTTGTCTCTCTTAGATGGTGGCGTACTGTAATTGAATGGAGTGAGTACTTGTAATTGCACTACACTGCCCATTGTCTCGGAAGAGAGTGAACAGGAAGTTGTGCTTGCATGGAGCCCTGTTTCCTCTTCAAACAGATGATCACCTAAACAGCTGATCAGGGTGTGCTAAGACCTTGCAGCTCTTGTCTGCCCCGAGATACCCAACAATCACCTGATTGCCAGGTCCAATAATGCAAGCGCTCATTGAGCTGACAGCCAGGGGCCTGACCTGATCATGTTAGATTTCAGGAGCACTGTACATGCGTACAACGTTCCGAATTAAATCCCAGGACCAAGTACTATACATGTATTTTTGGTCATAAGGGATTTAATTATTGAAGCACATCTTTGGTTATTATTAGGTATAACCTAATTATATTAGCTTTTCACATTGTACCTTGACTTAACTTAAAGGGGTTCTGTGGGAACATAAAAAAAAATCTTAAAACATCATCTAAAGATCATACAATCACCTATGGATTATAACCTTGTAACTGTCAAGCAATTTTGCTTCCACAATTTATACTTCATGCTCCCAGTAAATCCTGTTTACAGCCCTGAAGTTCCTGGTTGTGGGAGTGGCTTAGCTTAGACCAAAACAATTCCCATAATTCTGTGCGCCTCCAGTTCAAGCCAGTTTGTAAACACTCACTACACCTTTCCTGTTAGTGAATCCTCAGCCACTGCACCCTCTGTTCATCAGCCCGGGCTGTTTCTTCCTGTTTCCTCCCACACAGCTTCAGAGAAAGTAGACTCCGCCCACCCCTGCTTCTGGAACCAGAGTAGGGGAAAAAGCAGCGCAAGCGCAGAAATGTCCTGTGCGCGCTTGCGCTATTCATTCTGAAGTCCGGCTTTCCCACCGCTTGTCAGGTCACAACTTATATCCACTGCCTCGGAAAGAGGCATGCTGGGATAACTAGTCGTGACGTCAGCAGGAGAAATGCTTACTGGATGAGGAAGGTCACGTGACCGCTATCTGAATTGGCGGCCAGAGATAAGATCGGCACAGCAAGTAGATTGGTAAGTAGCAGGGCATGGCTGGGGAGAGTGAATGGAACATTAAATAGTGAAAGTGTAGAACCCCTTTAAGAATACTGTCAGTCATGTCCAAAAAATGAAGAACAATAACCTGTGTGTAAATTCTGCATGGTAATAAAGTAGACTTCCAGTGAAAATGCAGGATGTATGTTCCTGGCTGTAGAAAAAAATTGGTATACAATATAAGCTGGGTATATAATATTCTAGACTGTAAGTTCTGCTAATTATTAGGAATTGTATATGTAGAGTCCTGCTAAGACCTTCTTCCTTCATGGAGTCACCATAGAACTGTAGCTTGGTACATTCCTCTGTGGCTCTGCACGTCTTGTGCTATATGAGCCTGGCTACACCCAGTAAGAAGCTGAAGATGAATGAAAATGGGAGGGATCACACTGTTTTTCAATGAAGGAGAGGATGGAGAAGAGCCAAGGAACATGCTATTGTAATCTCGGGCTTTTCATTTTAGAAATGAGCGTGAAGTACCTGACTACAATTTTGCGAGATGGTCCTGGATAAATTGTCATCTAAAGGTTTAGGAGACGAGAACGTTGAACCCTATTATACCTTACCTGTGGAAAAAGTTTGACTATTGGCTAGATTAACGCTATAAATGAAGGCTTCTAGCATCCCTAGGGCTTAGTATCTCTGTGCAGTCTGTCTGGAAATAGAAAACTCGTGCCAGAGAAGAGGACGGCCTCTTTTTGAATGTATTCTTTATTTCTGGTTGCTTCTATACCTGCAGCAGAGATTGTCACCGTTGAGTCTCTGACACTAATGGGGCTCACAGTCTAATTTTCCTATATATGCACAAGGGTCAACTAATCTACCAGTATTATGTTTTTTTGGAGCCTAGAAGGAAACAGAAGCATATAGAGGAAGCCCACGACCACATGAAAAAAGCTTATTCACTCCTGGTGATCGTTGTCCAGCCTACACTGTTCAGCACTGTGGGCATGTGCAGTACAAGGAACATACCATAATCTATCACCTATATGTTTTTTTAGAAGTTGCAAATTTGAAAAAAAATACTATTATGCTGTTTGGATAATAGGAGTGATGATAAGGCAATATACCATTTGTGAAAATGAGGACATGAATGACATCTTCATGATGCCCTCTTCCTTTCATTTCTAGGGAATATTTCTGGTGTGTTCTTGCTTATGGTGACTTATAATGTCACAGTGGATATCACCAGGATATTCCATTATGTACACTCCTCAACATTGAAATTGCAACACCAAGAAGGACAAGCTGCAAGGTTATACAAATTGAGAAAGTAGCAGGTATCTCTAAGATCTGCAGTTGATCAAATTTTCAAGCACCTAGTTGTAATCGGTGGTATGTGAGAAGGGCATAAAAGTCAGATTGAAAGCAAAGTTTTTAGTGACATGAAACCTGAAAAATCTGATCAAGTCGTGTAGCATAATTGTGTGATGCCTACAGTTCGTCGAGGTTCCAGTTATTGCCACTTGGGCAGAATCCTTGAACTGAGAGACCTTGGTTTATCACTCTGGCAGATCACTGTGGGCCTAGGCTGAGATGCACTGTTCAACGCTACGTGTCCCAGTGTTTGGAAGAGCAAAGACGAACTGAAATGATAGCAAGTGGTGCACAGAGGTGAACGTCTGCATGGATGGATCATCTGGTTAGAAGAATGCCTTGTAGTGATGTATTCTGTACTGCAAGTGAAATTGGACGTCGCATCACAAGTCGACGTGGCAAATACTGTCTACACAAACCATCAGAAGGTGTTTTACACAACATTGGGCTATGATCCAGACATCCAACTATAGGTGTTCCATTGACCTCACGCCACCGCTCTCAAGGAGTATCATGGTGCACAGCAAGGCTGGAACGGAGGTCTTTCCTCTTTAGCGATGATTCCTGCTTTTGTTACTGATGCAAAGATAGCTGGAGATTGGTCTGGTGACCACATAAGCAATGCCATGAAGAGACCTTCACATGGGAACGTCACACAAGTCCTACTCCTAGGATTATAGTGTGGGGTGGCATAATGTACGCTAGCCAGACTCCTCTAGTCTTCATTTCAGGTACATTAAACAGCTCAGTGTTACATTGATTTTGAACCCGTTGTACTGCCATTTTTCCATAGTGTCCCGGAAATCATTTTTCAACAGGGCAAGGCCAGGCCGCATGTTGCTTGTGCTATTGTGAGCAGCCTGCATGGCCTAAACGAGTTACCATGGCCTGCAGTGTCTCCAGACTTGTCTCCCATC
Source organism: Bufo bufo (assembly GCF_905171765.1). NCBI lineage: Eukaryota > Metazoa > Chordata > Amphibia > Anura > Bufonidae > Bufo > Bufo bufo. The sequence goes on from NC_053391.1 coordinate 391,111,270, forward strand.
GAGCACATCTGGGACGTCTTTGGCAATTGCAAAGGGAGCTGCCAGCAGCAAATCTTGATGATTTTTGTGCCCAAGTGCATTCAGTATGCCAGAACATTCCTCAGAGAACCATTTATAACCTCTTTGATAGCATACCAAGACCCCTAAATGCATGTATTTCTGCACATGGCTCTCACACTTGATACTGAATAAATTGAGATGTTCTAAAATATTTTATTTCCATTTTTTATCTTTTGCATATCAATAACATGTCTATCAATCCTGTAATTTCCATTACTCTATAACTTTTCCTTCAAGCACTATAATGTTGTGTAGTTGGTGTTTGACCTATACTACCCAGTGAAATTTGCTTGTTGTATAAGAATGTCAATTCGCTTTTATACCATCTTACAGTAGGGATGTCATCAAGCAGTGTTCTCGAATGATTGCACCTTAGCCATGCATGTAAATCCCTGAGAACATATTGGCAATTGTAGTGTCCAATTGTAACAGAACAGAGCACTAGATGTTGGCTCTGATCGCTCCTTTGCTTTGGCCATTTTCCAGACTGAACGACTCTCCTAAGATTATTCACTAGAAGCCTTTTTAAAAGCCTTTTGAGCTACATCTAGCTTCAGGCATGCTTCTATGCTTTAGATTTAGTCTATGTGTATGCACTTTTTTGGGGTCAGAGTTCTTGTTGGTGAATTTGTCTAATATCTGATTTATGGTTTACTTAATTTCACAATCCAGTTTGTATAGTTGAGAGCATTGTGACCACAATCATATTTGCTTTCCCAGTGTTTGCCCTGAACCTTGCTAGGGTGAAATATTATGTGGTGGTGGCTGAACTAATTGTCAAATTCTATCAATTCTACCCTATACACTGTGCAGTTTCATGCAGTCCATAACTATACAGTTTAGTAAACTCTCATCTGACTGAGATGTTCCTCCAGACCCAACCTACCTCTAATACTCATGCATACTTGGCTAGGCCTACTGTGTATGTGTTCTAAATGGGGGAATTGAGGGCAGAAGGATCAGTCATATTGAAATCTAACATGCAGCTCTTTCTTGCTTTTCCCCAACATCTGTCATTGGGAGAGGGTCTGGTAACCCCTTATACACATTAGATTGTTGATGGGTTAATTGTGCAAGAATGGGTGGGGGTGGGGGGGTTGGCACCCCCTTCTTCCCATCTTATAGGAAAGATTACTTACCTGCTTCCTGGTGCTGGCTCCTCGCTCCTTCTCCTCCAGACCTCCAATGTTCTGCTGGGCTCCCTCGATGTCAAAATCTGGTTTGACATCACTGCACCCAATCACTGGACACAGCAGCAGAGACTGGATCCTCTTGTGTCATGTGACCATTTGTCGTAATGGCGTAGGGGCAGCTGGTCGCCGCCGCAGCTAATTGCCGCCTTAACATCGAGGGAGCCCAGCAGAACATCACAGGTCTGGAGAAGGAGTGGGGAGCCGGCAACGGAAAGCAGGTAAGTGATCTTTCCTTTACAGGTCCGGCCAAGTGTGTGTGTTGCCAAAACCCTCCCCCATTCTTTCACAACCCCTTTAACGTTGTCACTCGATAGTTGATACCTAAAGAAAGGAAAATGTATATGTCCAATGAATTTGTTTAGAAAACAGGAGCTAAGCTAACCTTTTACTGTATAAAAATGAGAAGTTGTATTGACCACCTCCTAAATACATGGCTGACAGACTGCAGTTAACATTTGTGGATTTGGAGTGAGATGGGTTTCCTGTGTACTTTTGTACTTTTCCCAGCGGAGACGTCCTAATGAGTTTATTTGGCTGTTTAGTGATCAGATGTTAGCACATATGTTGCTGAATGAATAGAGGAGGAGGAGGCAGACTCTAGGTTTCGATTTCTCAGGCAAACGGATCAATATGCGGTTTTGTGGCCTTATCTAGTTTATAATTTATTTTTTATTTTTTTTAAATGCTTTACATTTTATGTGCAAGCGGCTAATGTGTTTCCCAGCCCTGTACCGGAAAGCTATGAGAATAAGCATGTGTCTACAGTTCAGCCTGAATAATACTGACAACTTCAGGAGTGTGAGCAAGAATCTGATGTCTTTGTGGTGTTCCTCAGTCTACTGATTGTCTGTACTTTATCATTATCTGTTTCAAAGTGAGGGATGATGTGAAGGGTTTTCCAGTGGTCCCATACACAATGCCTTATTTATGTGTCCTAAGAAATTCTAGATAATGTAATCATTTTCAAAAAGCCACAAACCCCCAAAACATCACAAACAAAAGCACAGGATAGGTGGCTGATTGGTGAGGGTCCAACCGCTGGGACCCTGGCGATTACAGAAATGGGGGTCCTGTCTCTGGTTTGAATGCAGTAGTGGTCGAGCATGTGCCCTGTCTCTCCATTCACAGTGTTTGGGACTGCCTGAGATAGTCGAGTGCTGCCCTCCTCTATTTCCATTTAAGAAAAAAATATGTGACCGAAACATAGGTGACAAATGCGGAGTGTAAATATATCCTAAGTGCATTCACACCATCCTGCATTTTATATGAAGCATACAGCTGTCCCACAGCAGTGTGAATGAAGCTGTTATTAGAACTGAAATACTGCAGGAGAACTTTTTAAATGGGCTTCCTCACTAGTACAGGGGCCACCATCCTCTGTGTCATTTATACATTTATTACTCCTATTTATATAGCTGACATACATGATTACACACATTGTTGATGGTGGCAGTGGTAGGGCCCATTTACATGGGCTACTGATTGGTTGAGTGATCGCGCTTATCAATGCTTGTTCCCAATCATGGCCCAGTGGAAACCTGTTCAGTGAGAAACCAACACGTCTTTGTTGTGGACATTAGAATAATAATTTGCAGGCAGCACATTGTCCCGTGTAAATGGGGATGTGCTGTCGACAATAATGAAACTATCTAAGGAGACGATCGCATTAATGATTGCTCCATGTAGGTAAATGGAGCTGATTGACATGATATATCACCAATCGCGCTCGTTACTGACAGAAAATCTACCAATTTAAATAGGCCTACATTGTAGATGAGATTTATATATTTTTTTCATAGTAATGGGTTAATGACTTAATGAAAATGTAAGCAGTAAGTTTACTATGACATCATCAGTTATGACATCACTGTCATTTTTATTGAAATCTCTGGTATCCAGTTGTCGGATCACATTGGATGAAACCCTTTTCATTTCCTGGTCACGTTTAGGATCCATTCACACGTCCGCAATTTCGTTCCGCATTTTGCGGAACGGAATTGCAGACCCATTCATTTCTATGGGGCAGCACGATGTGCTGCCCGGATCCGGCATTGCGGATCCGCACTTTCGGGTCCGCAATTCCGATCCCGAAAAATATAGAACATGTCCTATTCTTGTCCGCAATTGCAGACAAGATTAGGCATTTTCTATTAAGTGCCGGCGATGTGCGGTCCGCAAAATGCGGAACACACATTGCCGATGTCAGTGTTTTGCGGATCCGTGGAACCCGCAAAACACACACGGACGTGTGAATAGACCCTTAACCTGCTGCTAATGCCAAATGTTGGTATAAACCATAAAGCCCAAAGTCTACTCTAGACATATGCCCTTAAATTAAGAAGTGCTATGTAAAGACGTTCCCGCAGCCAGCATTGTAATTACAGTGCTCTGTGTCCTTTTTATCTTCTCTGCTGATTTCTTTAGTCTACAGTTCTGGTAAAAAGCACAAATTACTGGCTTCTGTGTTTTTATTATTTATATCCTACCTGAATAAACTTTGAAAGCCTTCAAGTAGAGCTCTGTCATAAGTCTGTACTTGGTTGATCTGTCCTGCTCCTCTTCTTCATATGGTCCTTTTACATGGACCAATGTTTTAGGCAACGATCAGGAATGAACTAAACATTCCTGATAATTGGTCTGATTGTCGGTCCATGTAAAAGGACCAATCGTTACAGATCTTAATGGCAGTTGGCGGTAGTCAATAAAAATATTCTTTAAAAGGCCCCACACCCATTAGTATATGGCTGAAAGTCTAATGTGGGTGGGGAGCTCCCTCAACAGATTGTCAGCGGAGGAAGGGAATATTTTTGCCCAATCTTTTTGTTCTCAAGGGTGGCAAGCCACCGACAGAGGTGTCTGGCTGGGGCTCTCTCCTCATTGAATACAAGTTTGGTGAACCAAACATATATGTATATGGGGGAGCAGGAGGGAGATGAGAGAGCTGTTGGCCGAACCACCTTTTGGGCTTACAGCTATTGTATGACCGCCTTAAGACCTCCTAGATGTCACACCCAATACGAGCACCTAATAGGTTGGAGGTACACATGCAGAAGAAATCTAAAGAAATAGCTTATACTTCTCCTTTCTGCTGGATCAAGTTGTGGCTTTGGCTTAAAAAAAAAAAACGGTGTCAAAAACTGCATGTGTGATTCCAGACTAATAAGTGCAGTAAAATAAGAAGCATTACTCTGAATATGGACACCTAGAACTGTGAGGAGATAGTTGAAACAGAGGTCCTTGGCAGAATAGAGGTAAAATAGCACTGGAGCTTTGAGATGAAAAGGATACAGCTCGGAGGGTAACAAAGTATTGCATAACATTTACATGCTAATGTGTAACCGAACGATCTGTGGGTTTAACATAAATGGATGGCATGAGGAAGAAAGAGTGGATGGTAGATGCCCTAAATTTTACACTGTGAGGAGATGGTTGAAACGGAGGTCCTTGGCAGAATAGAGGTCATATGTGGAGAGTGTCTGGAGCATAGTGAGGAAATGTTGGCAGTAGCCAATTGTACACAGTTCAGAGAATGAAGAGCGAGGTTGAGGAGTCCAGCAGAAGACTTTGGGCTGCATTGGTGGGATGTTAGTCTTGGTAACAGTAGGTTGTTGCAGTAATCTAGATGGGATATTCGGTAAGTACAGGGGCCAGCATTTTGGCTGATAGATGAGAACGTATGTAAAATGTTATGGAGTTATTACCGTAAAAATTCTAATGTCACATGTAAAGTAAGTCACACAGAGTAGTCATGTGCATGTGCGTTCTCTGACAGCAGTAGTGCAGAAATTGATGTTTGAGAAATAGGGGAAGATTTGTCAAACTGTTTCAAAGTAGAACTGGCTTAGATGCCTATAGCAACCAATCAGAGCTGTGAAAAATGAAAGGTGGAATCTGATTGGTTGCTATGGGCATCTAAGCCAGTTCTACTTTACACCAGTTTGATGAATCTCCCCCATAGTCTTTTATCTTTATACAGGAAGCCCCACTGCCCCAAACCTTTTAAAACAAATCTGATACTGCTGTGAATCTCCTGTGATGGCCTCAGTAGAGTGCAGTTCTACTGACCGCTTACCAAAGTGCCCCATAATCTGTACCCGTAACTGGTACCTTGGTCTCTTGGGGACAAATGCTGACTGCTATGTACAGAGCACTTAAATGTGTTCTCTCCGGTGGTATTAGTATAGTAAACACAGCGATTCCCTCAAATTTCAGTCTCTATCTAAAAATCAATCGTAGCTTCCTTAATTGTCAGTGAGAGAGGCTACTTATGAGCCATGATTGGTCCCAGCCATTACACACTGACCTTCTCCACAGAGTGGAAGAATCTATAAATACCGCCAATGTGCGTCACTACATGATAATAGAATTGTGCTGTGGAGCGGTGGTCGCTGCCGCTGCTTTGTGATGACGATACGTAAACTCTTTAGCTGTTGAGGCAATCCACTGAAGGGCTGATTCACTCTTCACCTGTCACATCCCGTTACGTCCTCTGTCCTCATCTAGCGGGATCTTTGGTCAGTCTTCAATGCACTGTCTATAGAAACTCCTTTTAGAATAACCGATTGTGATATGAACAATGGTAAGATGTTATTTTTTATTTTATTTTATTTTTTCTCAACTTTTTTTTTTTTTTTAAATCTTGCATCAAAAGTTATTACTCTTGGTATAATCTATGTTTTATGTATATCTATAAGAGTTAAAAAGCTTGTGCCAAGATAGAAACTTCCTCCAGAATGGAGCTGCAGGTTGAGTTGCATTTTCCAGGGGACTGCTATAGATGGCAGTGTACAGCTTTTAAAAGTTGTCAAACAGACTTCACCAGACTTCACCAGTTATAACCCCCTACCTGTGTTGAGAGCAAACCAGTGCTGCATTTTATGGTCAAATGACAGCCCATGCATGGTCAACCTTCAGAGAAACCAGTGGGAGTTATGGAAGAGTATGTATCATTGACTTGTCATAAATGAATGAGGACTGTAGTGTCTGAAGTGTTCCAGACTATGGTTCTCCTAGCTTGCTATCAATTACCAGTAACTCAGTAACCATGTAGATTTTTCCCTGCTCTTTCATTACTGTATAAGTGCTACATAGTATGGTTTAATTTTATTTCAGTTTTATTTATTTTTTTTAGTTTCTTGTAGAATCTTATTCCAGATGGTAACTTTTATTTTTACTGTATTTTATTCTTTCATTGGTGGTTGGCTGCATCACGCTGATTTTCATCTAGCCAGCCTCTGTCTGTTTTTGCTATAATAATGTGCGTTTATTTTTTGTTCTGCAGATGGCGCTCACCTTTTTGGAGTAGGATCTAATTGGGATGCCGTTGTAAATAAAAACTACACCGACTCAATCTGTCCCATTTTGGTTGTCAAAATGATTGGGAAACTAAAGCAAAACTTGCTGCTGGGCTGCCTAGTGATAAGCTCCGTGACTGTCTTCTACTTAGGTCAACACGCAATGGAGTGCCACCATCGAATAGAGGAACGCAGTCAGCCTGTCAAAATGGAAAGCCCTAAAGCAACTGTAAGAACTGAGCAAAGAGCAAATTCTAGTTTTCCATATAACAAGGACATGCCATTAATATTTATTGGGGGAGTACCTCGCAGTGGAACTACACTAATGCGTGCCATGCTTGACGCCCACCCTGAGATTCGATGTGGAGAAGAGACAAGAGTTATTCCGCGAATCTTGGCAGTCAAACAAATGTGGGCACGATCCAGCAAAGAAAAAATTCGTTTAGATGAGGCCGGTGTTACGGATGAAGTGCTGGACGCAGCCATGCAGGCTTTTTTACTGGAAATAATAGTGAAGCATGGGGAACCGGCACCATACCTATGTAACAAAGATCCGTTTGCTTTAAAATCACTCTCTTATTTAGCCAAAATATTTCCCAATGCCAAATTTCTCTTGATGGTGAGAGATGGCCGCGCGTCAGTGCACTCGATGATATCTCGAAAAGTTACTATAGCTGGCTTTGATTTGAATAGCTATAGAGATTGCTTAACCAAGTGGAACCGTGCCATAGAGACCATGTATAATCAGTGCATTGAGGTGGGCTACGACAGGTGCATGCTGGTGCATTATGAACAGTTGGTTCTACATCCAGAGCGTTGGATGAAAACATTACTGAAATTTCTTATGATTCCATGGAATGATGCTGTGCTACACCATGAGGAGATGATTGGCAAAGCTGGAGGTGTATCCCTGTCCAAGTAAGTATTCATTGTGTATATCTTCTTCACACGTAGTCCTGCTTGACATTGGAAAACAGGACCAGTGTTCCACCAAAAGTCTCAGCTTACTGTATATTTATCCAAACTGATGGTCAGTTGCTGTAGGCGATCAGTGGCCCTTCGGGGTCTTTTTGCTTTGGTTAATATGATATCCATATGCCTTAATAGGAGAACCCCTTAAAAGCAACAGATCTAGAAATCGTACGTTTCAAAGGTTTGTGTTATTGGATGTAAAAAAGTACAAATATATATTTTGTGTGTTTTTTATTTATTTTGGGGTCATTTATCAAACTGGGGTAAAGTAGAACTGGCTAAGTTGCCCATAGAAACCAACCAGATTCCTCCTTTCCTTTTCCAAAGGAGCTGTCCAAAATTAAAGGTAGAATCTGGTTGGTTGCTATGGGCAACTAAGCCAGGTCTACTTTACACCAGCTTGATAAATGACCCCTTTAAGTTATTTTTTTTCTTCCATGTGTGACATGGACATGACCCATTTATAGCTATCTAGCATGTTTCTGGATGGCTGATACAATGATATTCAGCCATGGAGAATTCAGTCAGGAAGCCAAAGCATCTTTTAAAGGGGCCCATAATAGCGAAGTTGGCATGTTGCCCATAGCAACAAGTCAAATTACAGTTTTTCAAGTTGGAAACTACAGTCTGAGTTTGATTGGATGCTGTGAGCAACATGCAGATATTGCTGCCCATGTAGACCACATTTTTATAAATTTTTTGCAACCAATTTGTAATTCTTCTCTGTATATCGTCATCTTCTTTGAAAGGACCACCCCTGTAGAATACCTTTTTCCACTGAAATTATGGACGGTCTTCTTGGAGTTTTTTATGTAGTTCTTTTCTTAATTTAAAAATACATATTTTTATACTGTAATCCTAAGATTTTATTTACCGTTTTTCTGTTACTGGTTGTAGCTTTTGTGTTCGTGATCATCAAACACGTCATTGATAACGGTTCGCCTATAGTGAAAAGCTTGAGAATCTCTGATTGATTGAAGAAGAGGCCTTGGGTCCATAGTGACCAGAGCCAAACCTGACTAGCAAACTGGAATATGGGCTACAGTTGGTATGGGCAGAAAGCCCAGAGTATAAAGGGCTTAGACCTGAAGCCTGAAATGTGCTCTGCGACGTTATAGACGGTGTCACAAATCTATATTGCTGACAGATTGTGTAACGTTACAGGTACTCTGGGTAGAAAGGTGTGTTGTTCAACTTTCTAATCAGTATCTAGCCTGAATTTTTTTTTTTACACTAAAAATCCAATAGATTCAAGAGGGTCAAACAGGCTAACAGCAGGGAACTGGTTGTGAGGTAGAGCTGCAGGGACGTTATTCGGTATCCACTGAGTTACTTCCAGCTCGATACAAATATTACACACAGTTGTCTCTGCACTTAAAGGGAACCTGTCACCTGGATTTTGTGTATAGAGCTGAGGACATGGGTTGCTAGATGGCCGCTAGCACATCCACAATACCCAGTCCCCATAGCTCTGTGTGCTTTTATTGTGTAAAAAAAAAAACGATTTGATACATATGCAAATTAACCTGAGATGAGTCCTGTATGTGAGATGAGTCAGGGACAGGACTCCTCTCAGGTTAATTTGCATATGTATCAAATCGTTTTTTTTTTACACAATAAAAGCACACAGAGCTTGTCCGCATCCGTTGCTCTGTTCCGTGGTCCGCAGCAAAAAAAATATAACCTGTCCGCTTTGTGGACAAGAATAGGCAGTTATATTAAAGGCTGTCCGTGCTGTTCCGCAAATTGCGGAACGCACACGGACGCCATCCGTGTTTTGTGGATCCGCGATTTGCGGACCGCAAAACACACAACGGTCGTGTGCATGTAGCCTAACAAACACAGTCATGTGCAAGGATAGTAGTTTATGTAGCAAAAGTATTGAGCAGGGGACAAACCAGTGGTTACTTAGGTTAGTTTCACACTATGAGGAACAGCATGCCGGAGTTCATCGTATCTGGTATAACCAGAAAGAGCCAGAGGACTGCCAGGCCCCATTGAGTATAATGGGACCCAGCAGGGATCCGTCTGTTTCCGGCATTAATGGCAGTAATTAGCTGGACAAAAACTGTTTTTTTTTTTTTTTTTTTTTTTTTTTTGTCCAGTGCTAATCCCCAAAACAGGCTGGATCCCTGCTGGGGCCCATCATAGTCAATGGGATCCGGTCGGGAAAGGCAGTATCCAGCTTTACCAGATACAGTGAAGTCGAGTAGTCCGTCCTCTGCTGGAAGATTTTAATGCTAGTGTGACACTAACTGTAAAGTGGCGGTGTACTTTCAGTAAACATTTGATATGTCATAGGGACATATCAAAACTTGAAATTGGTGGGGGTCTCCCTTAGTACGTTCTCTCTCCTCGCTGTAGAACAGGAATAAAGTTTTTAGTTTTTAAGTTGTTGTATAACTGATAAAGCTCTGATTTTGTCTGCAGTTTTTCATGGTATTTTTCACAATCGTCCCTTACGTTTTCATTTCTGTACTGTTTATTTTGGCTGTCCCCAGTCATGTTGATTTGCAGGCCCCAGCTGAACATATTATAACTAAGATGTAACAAGGTCTGCATAGTACGATGCCAGAAGATTGTCCCCCAGATTAGAGCCCGGCATTCATCAGACACACAGGCATTCAAGCCTCTTGTTCAAAATGCAGGTCATGAAGTCTTGTATCGCGTTTCTGTATAGAGCTGGGCAGCTAAGAATGTCAGTCTAACCTTTAAAAGATGGCTCCCCCTCCCTCGTTGTCAACGGTAAAATATCTGTTAAACTACAGCAATATTCATATTTATTAATCTAAGTATTAGGCCTCATGCACACGACCGTTGTGTTCTGTTCCGCAAAATGGGGTTTCGTTGTTCCGTGATCCATTTCCGTTTTTGTTTCCGTGTGTCTTCCTTTATTTTTGGGGGACCACCAGACATAAAGGAATGTAAAAAAAAGACAGGTTTGCCATGCAAATGATAGGAAAAAACCAGACGCGGACGACAATCTTGTCTGCCTCCGCGTTTTTTAGCGGTCCCATTGACTTGAATGGGTCCGCGAACAGTTTTCCGCGAAATATAATAGGACAGGATATATTTTTTTGACTGACTGGAACCGCGGATCATGGACGCGGATGGCAAACTGTGCATTAGCCGAGTTTTCAACGGACCCATTGAAAATCAATGGGTCCGCAGAAAATCACGAAAAACGGCGCAACGGACATGGAATAAAACAACGGTCGTGTGCATGAGGCCTTAACCCAACACAGCCAGTTTTATTTCCTCTCCACTTACGAGGAGCCATTACTTTTTTCTTTCCATCCTCATGGCTGTATGAGGGCTCATTTTTTTGTGATGCCATTTAATGTACCATGTATGGATACGTTTTTAGAATAGTTTTAGGTTTTACTAAAGAATTTAAAAAAATACTTTGTCACCATACTCTGAAACCGGTAAGGTTTTTTTGTTTTATTTTTTATTTTTTCTGTCCATTGAGCTGTGTGAAAACTTTATTTTTTGGGGGAGGAGGGAAAGTTTATTTTTTTTTTGGTACAGTTTTTGGAGTATATGCTAATTTGATAACTTATTATTTTGGTAGGTGAGTTGACACTCCCCCCCCCCCCCCCCCCCACCCCCCCAGCAATTCTGCATTTTAATTTTTCTTTTTACAGCATTCACAACGTGGGATAAACGGTGTGAGATATTTCAATAGGTCAGAAGTTTATGTAGATGATAATAAATCTGTTCGGTTTTTTACATGATAGATGTTTTTTTTTTTTTTTTTTTTTTTTTTTTTTACCTAACTGCTGTATGTTTTTATTTTTCACCAGCCTAAAACCCCTAATGCTGATTTCACGCATCCGGACTGAACACTGACCCATTCAATTCAAAGGGTATATGCGCATGAGCATTGTTTTTCACAGACCATCTGTCTGATCAGAAAGAATCGAATCTAAGGTGTTAAACAGCCAGGATTGATGTAATATCTTGAGACTGTGCCATTAAAGCACTGTACATGTACAGCAGGACCATCTATGCAGCACCTCACCATGGGGTTTATTGGGTTCTCTCTTGTAGACAGCCCCTGTTCATGTGCACTGTTAGGACATACACTGTAGATATCATAGTGGGGCTTCTCCCTGCTGGAACTCCTGAGATAGAGCATCTCCTGCTCTGGCAGAAATGGCCTGGTCATGTCTTATATGGCCGCCAATTGATTTACATGGGCACCATGTTATACTGCATGTTTCCTACAGTGGGCAGACAAAGCAACTGTAGCGATCAACTGGGCGGCAGTTTTTGGGCACTTTCACATGGTCAATATTTGGTCAGTATTTCTCATCAGTATTTGTAAGTCAATGGATTTGGCCTCTTCTTGCTTTGGCTTACAAAGACCTTGTTCACATTTCCGTGTCTGTCTGACAGCCATGAAGTAAAATTATGTGTTTCATCCGTGAAGATGTCTGTTTGGTCTGTGCGTCCTTTTTTTCCTCCGTATGACATTAGCATTACATGGACACCGCTCAGCTGAAAGTTAAAAGGGTTTTTCCGAGATTTTACTACTGATGACCCCTATCCTCTGGATAGGTCATCGGAATTTGATCTGTGGGGGTCCGACAACCGAGACCCCCACCATTCAGCTGTATGAGAAGGCATCGACACTCCTGTGAGTGCAGTTGCCTTCTCACGGCTTACAAAGCACAGCGCCGTACATTGCATAGCGTATAGATGGATCTGGTCAGCACACAATCCTCATGTGCGCTGCAGTGGGAAAAGGGAAATCTCCAGTAACACAGCGTAGAGAAGTGGTTGTGCTTGGTATCGCGCTCAGCCCCATTCACTTCTGGGGAAAGGAAAAGATGTCAGAAGGCTGTGGCGCTCACAGGAGTGCTGGTGCCTCCTCATACAGCTGATCGGTGGGCTCCGGGTGTCTGACCCCCACCGATCAGATACTGAGGACCTATCCAGAAGATAGGTCAACAGTAGTAAAATCTCGGAAAACCCCCTTTAATTAGCAGAGGCTCTCCTATTAGTGTTCAGTGAAAAACATATCAAACACGAATGCCATGGGCGTGTTTGGTCTGCATCACGGACCAAAGTAGTGCATGTCTTCGTGATTTTTTTTTTTTTTTTTTACTGTACCATGGTCAGTAAAAAAAAAAAAAAAAGATCTGTGAATATAAGGAATATAAAAATCAATGGATGAGTGCTTTCCTTGGAAAATGGGTCAGCACTCTTCAGTGAAAAATGGAGTCTGCAACACAAGCATGGCGGCACTACGGTTGCGTGAATGGGCCCTACACTGACGAAAAATACCGACCAAAACTGACTGTATGAAAGCGACCTTTAGAAGAGCGTTGTTGCTGAGACAACACCTTTTAAAGCTACCTGTACATGTTGCGAATTGCGCACAGTTTTTCGGAGTGGATTCTCGTATAGATGAACTACAGAGTAATACAGTAGCAGAAAAGTGTATGAGACTTCACAAATCTCATGTATACACTGCTTTTTTTTTTTTTTCGTTCCGTGCAGAAATTGACCTGCCATGCGGATTTTGAAATCCTCAGCATGTCAATTCTTTGTGTGGATTTCAGCCTTTTCAAGACATGGGTGAAATTTGCCGCAAAACTGCATCAACTCTGCACCAAAAACTGCAAGTAAGGCCTCATGCACACAACCGTTGTGTGTTTTGCGGTCGGCAAATTGCGGATCCGGAAAACGCGGATGGCGTCTGTGTGCGTTCCGCAATTTGCAGAACGGTGCGGACAGCCATTAATTTAACTACCTATTCTTGTCCGCAAAATGGACAAGAATAGGACAGGTTATATATATAAAAAAAAATTTTTTTTGTGGACCACGGAACGGAGCAACGGATGCGGAAAGCACATCTTTTGCGGCCCCATTGAAGTGAATGGGTCTGCATCCAAGCCGCAAATACTGTGGCTCAGATGCGGACCAAAACAGTCGTGTGCATGAGGCCTAACACGTGTGTTTTTTTTATTGTAGAAATGCGCAGAAATCAGCATGGAAACTTTTGCTAACTTTTGCAAGACAAAAACTGCAGCGTAATACAATTTAAAAAATCTCACGTACACTTTGCTTCTTTCTTCCGTGTGGATTTAGAAATCCGCATCATGTAAATTATGTTTGCCATTTTTGGTGAGGATTTTGCCCTTTCAGTGGAAGGGTGAGATCTGCTTCAAAACAACATCAAATCCACCCTAAAAAACACACAGAAAACTTGCGTTGTATGGTGCAGAAACGGGTAGGGCTGTCCTGCATGTTTACCCACCCCGTGTGCAGGTAGACGCAGGGCCTTCACATGTTGCAGAAGTTTTCTGATGTTGGTAGGAGGTTAACCCATGGTCACCACAAAGTGTTACCCTATAGACACAGGGAAAGGGGAGTGATTCTCATCTCTTTTCAGCGCTGTGGTATATGTTGGTGTTATAGAAGTGAATAGTAGACAGGACGTTTGCTCTACCTTCTCCTGCTCTAAAATTGCTTGAGTTTGTGAAAAGTTCAACTTGATGACCATGGTTAACCATTTAAGTTAACTCCTGAAAGAGATTATTAGGGAAGTCGGTGCTACTGTAAGTGATTATTCGGGGTTGATGCTGTGTTATAATATTCAGTATATTGGTTTTTGTGGTGGTGTTTTCTGCGCTGACAACCACTTTGCTCCATTGAATATGAGCTGCGTAGTTGTGGGTGGAATGCCGGGGGGCCCTGCAAGGAGGAATGAAGGATGTGAGCTGGGCAGTTTACATGAGGTAAGGTTATGGGGGTGGCTTTAGTAATGGAAAATAAGGGCAGCCATAGATCTGTGCCATGCAAGCAGATGTGTGTTCTATGCGTAAACTCCAGGCAGTGCTGTGACTTGGCGTTTTATCAGCACTTGCCACCTTGTTGGCAGAGTCATATCCTGTGAAAGTAACTGGTAATTAGTCATCTGGCCTCGTTGGTGATGCTTTACACGTCTGTGTGAATTTGCAAATTGGAATCACTTAACATTCTTTGGAGCTGGAGCTACAACTGCAGCAGGAGTGTATAACCGCCTAAATGTGTTTTCAACATCCCCGGGTGGTGACTGTACAGCAACTGCACCAAGGGGCATGCTCCCAAAGTAGTGTCCTCCCACACATGGGCAGTGCCACATGGCATATTGTACTGCCGTGAGTACAAGGACACATCTATCTGGGCATTACTGTGGTCCTACTATGCATAGCTTGCCATAATAATTTCAATATGGTTGTCATATTGTCACACCACTGAGAGTGGCCACATAGTGGTGCCCAGCACCATAAGTAGCAACACAGTGGCATTTACAGCGCGAAGAGTTTTCCATAGCCCTATATGGCTCAGCCCACGTCAAGACTATGATAACTAGGGGGATGGCTAGATCTTATACTTAGTGCTGCAGCATACTATGCAGGGTTAGTCGCCAGATTTCTGCTAGTAATGTGCTTTGTTTCACACCAAAATTAGTATTATATAATTAGTGCATTTTGGTTGTAGAGAAGGAAAATAAGAAAAAAAAAAAAATTTTTCATCAGACCCTCAATGTTAATAACACCCCCAAACAGACTGGAGATCAGACTCCCAATGTTAAACTGCAGCGGAGACCCCCAATCAGACCTCAGATCAGACAAAAAAACGAATCCACTCACCTCTCCTATTGCCGTTCATGAGATGGAGCGGTCTTCCTGCTGCACTGTGCTGTGACCTGACTGGTCACAGCTCGCCTACGTCCTCGCGCTGTGCGCAGTTCACAGCACAGTACAGTGTACGGTGTCGGCAGAAGTAGACCAGGAAGCGGTGAGTACGGTCAGCACAAGGAGCGACAGCTCCCTGGTCTTACTGTACCAATGAGCACTTCCATAAAACGGTCATTGGTATTCCCCCCATAAGACACCCTGACATTTCCCCCCTATTTTTTTGGGGGGGGGGAAAGTGCGTCTTATAGGGTGATAAATACGGTAATCTAAAACGGCTATTCTGCAGTGCTCTATCCTTTTTAATTATGATAGACTTCCTTTCAGTATTTGATACATTTGTATGTATCCATGTTACATAATATACTCATGTGGCTCCAGGACAGCTGTGTACGTCATCCTGATTGACCTGTACATAAGCATTACAGTCAGGACTGCAAGCATGGGGCACAGGAGCGAAGGGGGGGCTACCTGTATTGAGATATGCAGTTGGTATAGTGGAGGAAAAAGGGTCAGCGGGAGTACAGAGAAGACAGCAGGACAGAATAGATGCTGGTGGTAGTGTGGGGCCCCATTTCAAGTTTTCCTATGGCACCTGGTGCCTACTTGTTGTATTCCTGGTCCTCTACATTGTGTAATTGCTACATTACATCTCTTACAGGTAATAAAAGCTGAAAACATGCTGCCATGGGACAACGCCTTTCCCGGCAAATTCATTCAACCCCATTACTTATTTCTACATGGCTTGATGTTAACAATAAGTGTTATTGGTTAACAATTGGGCAGTGCCATCTGTTCCTCAGCAATACATGCGTTGTCATATTCTCATTAACCTTCTAGTCATCACTGTTTACTTGGAAGCGGTTGTTATATCATCTGAAAATAATGCGGCTTTCTGAGGTACATTAGAGCTGTCACTTCACATTAAGTACTTGCTGATGGCTCCTATTTTTCCATCATGACTTCCGTTGTCTCGCCCGTATCCTTCAGTGTACGTGAATAACATGCAGTGAACATGACAGTGCTGCCACAAGTCTAAAAGCTTGTAAATTCATGCTGCATTGTTTAACAAAAGGGTTGTCCCACAAAAAATATTCTACCTTGTTCAAACCCGCACCTGGATCTGAATTCGTTTGGAATTGGATTTTTCTTTGCTGAGGTTTTTGCACATACTCTGTTCTATCTTTCAAATTCCACCAGCCCTATCTTCTGTTAGGACCCATTCACACTGCGTTCTTTCCTGCCGATTTTTGTTGTGGACACCTGCGCTGAAATTCCGCTGGAGATCTTCTGCGCTGCCCACCATTGAAAAGAATAGGGGGCAGAACTGACAGATTTGACAGATTTACCCATATGTGGCATAGCCAGATTCCATTGACTATAATGGGATCCGTCTGGTTTCCGGCATGAGTGCCGGGTGGGCAAAATATAGTACTTATGCCGGATCCCATTATAGTCAGTGTGTCCGGCTGTATCTGACTATGCTGGATACGTTGAAATCTGGCAGGCTATTCTCATGCTGGAACAGATTTGAACTAAAACTTAACTAAACTTACTAGTTCAGGTAATTCAAGTGGCCTGTTAAGGTGGTGGGTTTAGATGAACTAATAATCGTCCAGATTATCATGAACGACCATTCCTGCAAACACTCGTTCCCAATAATCTGGCCATCTAAATGTGCTTGCTGCCCAGAAACAATGATTCTGTATGACGAGTGATCTCAATAACCATCCCTGGTGCTCATACTGTAAAGGAGATCACTGCAGGTAAATACAGCAGTCTCCTTCAATGTACGAGCAGCCGACTGTCTGGAAGGAATACTTCCTTTCCAACAATCGGCTGCTCCATTGGCACGGCTAAACCCACCTTTAGACTGGTGGCAAAGCAGACAGTTCACTTACATGGATAGAAGTCTGTCTGGCTGGACTGGTTAGCCATGGACTGCTCTTGCTAGACAATAAACTTCTGAAAGACATCCATGGAAGGAGTAACATATGGGTAGATGAGGCTTGAGCACTTGCACGTCACTTCTTCACAGTTACAAAAGAAAGGAATATAGAGGAGTTAAAGGGGATTCCCAAGTTCAGGATGTTGATGGCCTGTGTTCTGTCCATCAACTAAAATTGTGACACATAGTGGTGTATCATAAGTAGTGTCACGTAACTGACGTCACTGGCCTAGGGTAAGCAGCGAGAAGGTGGGACTTCTCAAACAGCTGATCGGCAGGGGTCCCGGATGTCGGACCCCACTAGTCAGATGCTGATGACCCATCCAGCGGATAGGTCATCAGTTGCAAATAGTTGGATATCCCCTTTAACATGGGGCGATGTGCTGCAGATAAACATTTTTATGCACGAATAAGACATATTTAGACAGGATAGTAATTGGTACGAGATTTTGTTTTCCCTTGAGCGTACTGATGATGGAGGTTTGGAACCTGGCTGTTTTGTGACGGTTTGTGGTACAACGTTCAGTTGAGCAGCGATGTCATTGCTCTTTGCGGTACCAGTGATTCTCTGGTGTTGCTTGCTAAGCAGACAACATTTTGAATGTTTTTTATGTTTCAGTCCATTAATTAATCACTATTTGTAATCCTCAATTTTGGGCTTGTTTCATGTGCAGCTAGCCATGTCCATTGGTCCTTCTTGTTTGGTACTCTAATATAAGGCTGTTCACATCTCTGCCTATTATTTCTATTCTGTTATATAGAAGCAGAACGAGAAAAATAACGGAAGCAGCGTGACCGTCAAATCAAGGGGAAGAAACGAACCCCATTGTCTATATTGGGATGTGTCTGGCTTCCTTTAGAAAGTCCAGTGTATTTTTTTTTTTATTTTTCTGCCATTTTTAACAGAATCTCCGAGGGAAATCACAAGTGGAGCCTCCCATGCAGATGTGAACATAACTATGCAAAGCAGCATAGTACCCGCCTCTGAGAGCACCCATTTGTGCTGGTGACGTCACTGGGCTCACTGCTAGGTGGAAGTCTTCCCTTAGCATAGTGAAATGAAGCAGCGAGCCTGGTGACATCACTGGCACCAATGGGTGGTCTCTAGTCAAGGAATAAAGAACAGCTTATATCCAGGTTCAGCCCTGAACCGAGAGAACCCCTTAAATTCTACATATTATATATTTTACAGTTTTATCAGTTCTGGGGTAGAGCTTTTATAGCACAATGTGTCCAGAAATACACATTATTTGGTAGCTTTGAAGCTTAGGTGCTGTTTAGGACTGTTTTATACTAGGCCAGTGACTGGATGTTGTTTGACTGCTTTGTGCTTGATTTTAAGACTTTTGTAAAACTACAGTTTTATCTTGTTTTGGATCAAGTAACGGGACTAGGTGTTTCTTCATTCTAGTTGTATCTCCTGCAGTAAACTAATATTGACATGGCTATAGGAAGCTAGTTTTGTCCCATTGATGAATGGTCATAGCTGTAAAGCAGTGAACATGCTGTATGGTGCCAGCCTATAAACTGTAGTCTTGACAAGTCTCATTTGTTATTAAAGGTTAGGTTTTATGTACTAGGCCTTTCACTGATAGAATTTGTATATTGGGATAATCACTTGTGAACTGTGATATGCTCTGACGTGATTGTCCATACCATTAAGCAGAAGCAAATGTGAGGTCCTAGAGGTCGAAACACTTTAAGCAGCACTGTACTGTTTGTTACTTAATGGAATCTGTTGAGAAAAGTCATATTAATGTGGAGGTAAAGCTAGAATGCTAAGCATCATTGCCTATTCTCTGCCAATTATGTCTTGAGCTGACAAAGACAGACTGGTATATGGGGACACGCTACCTGACAACTCACTTTTAAAAGACTTTACCTGTATATTAGTCATGTAAAACTCTTTAGTGAAAAGCTGAAAGCTTTTTTAAAGAGAATAAATCATCTAATGTATCGCCTTAAAGAAGCACTCCCACAGATATTTGTATTCTCTGACCCATTAGAACATTAGGTACATGATGTCCATTGTAGTGAAGATAATATTCTTACTGGTGGCTGTATCTGTGTTATCCCCTCCCTTCTGATCTTCAGCTGTGTCATGTGACTGACACTGCCTCTCCAACTGACACAGGACAGGAAGTCAGTTACTTCTCTGTTACTTCTCTGTTCATTCCTATGGGAGCCTCAATGCGATTCTCACAGGAATGAATCAGTGTTGGTCACATGACACAGCTGAGGATCAGAAGGGAGTGGATAACTCACAGATAGAGCCACCAGTAAAAACCTTACCTTCATTTTTTAAAGTTTCTATTTCTTCTTGGTTTTAGAGCCATTAATAAATATGTTAACTAAAAAAAAATTACCTTTTACTATAATTTACATCATGTATCTTTATAACGGGTTACAGAATAAATGTTTTAATTGGAGTGCTTCTTTAAAATGTACACTGAAACATATTCCTATTGTATTTTCATTCAGTTTAATATACATGATAATTAGGCTGCCATCTTGCCTGATATGCTGTGACGGCAGCTGCAGAACGTTACGGCAGGTAGCTGGTCAGAGAGAGTGTTGTGCAGTATGCCCTGTGGAGGTGGAAGGAGGGCAGCTGTCTCCAACCCCTAGTTCTAGGTGGTGTGGTGTTAGAAAGAAGCAACTTGGCAGTAGTCAAGCCATGCCAACCCCAATGTCAACCTATTCAGGGGCAGAATTCGTATCTAAAAGGAAAACAGGAAAACATGTCATGTCCAAGACATGACATGTTACAGTATTGTTATGACATTATGGCCACATACACACAACTATTACCCCAGACAAGCTGCGGTGCTACAAGTCTTATGGGACTTTTTTTTTTAACCTTTATATATAAAATGTAGCAGTAATAGCTAAAAGGGGTTCTCCCTTGTGCGACTCCCGTCAAAGAGCTGATTTTGCTGTGAAAAGATTCAGTCAGCTGTATACTATTGTCTTCTGAATTGGCGGCCATTCAGATGGATGACCTCAACTAATACTGTTTTTTATTCTTTTCAGGGTTGAGCGATCGACTGATCAAGTCATCAAGCCAGTCAACGTGGATGCTTTGTCAAAATGGGTTGGCAAAATACCGCCAGATGTTTTAAGAGATATGCCAGTCATTGCACCAATGTTGGCCAAACTAGGCTATGATCCATACGCCAGTCCTCCCAATTATGGAAAGCCAGACCAGAAGGTTATTGATAATACAAGACGGGTAAGTGATAAAGTAATATTTGAGGAGCACTTAAACTTGGATTGTATTGTCGTTTTGTAGTCCCAGTACGTTATGAAACCTTACAACTAACCCAGGAGCTGTGGGTACCCAAGCACCCTAATGCCCACATAGTCGCCTGCCCTTGCCTTTATGACTTTCAACATGGTACTTTCATGGGATGTCAGCACTTCAAATGCCTGCCCTGCTACAACTGTCCTTGTCAAGTGCTGTTGCTGTGCAGGTAAAAAGTTGGTACGAAAATGGCCCGGGCCGGCCACGCAGGTCAGATAATTTTTAGATATCTGGAGCATAAGAATTATATGTTGCATCACTTACTGTCATTCCATATTGCCTCTATAATTAAGGTTTTACAGAAAAGAAAAATCAAGGATAATAAACGATGCAGAAATAATTTTGCGGATGTCATCTTGGCCCTCTTTATCCACTGTATTTAAATCCTGTATATTATTTGCTGTTTACATGGGCCTGATGTAGGCGCTCGTTCAGTGCCAGGTGTGGGGCTGCTAACAGATTAAATAAGAAAAAAAAAAAAAACGTATACAGTGGATATAAAAAGTCTACACACCCCTGTTAAAATGTTAGGTTTCTGTGCTGTAAAAAAATGAAACAAAGATCTCAGATTTCAGAACTTTTTCCACCTTTTTAATGTGGTCTATAAACTGTTTCACTCAATTGAAAAACAAACTGAAATCTTTTAGGTGGAGGGAAGAAAAGAAAAAAAAAAACTAAAATAATGTGGTTGCATAAGTGTGCACACCCTCTTATATCTGGGGATGTAGCTGTGTTCAGAATTAAGCAATCACATTCAAAATCATGTTAAATAGGAGTCAGCATACACCTGCCATCATTTAACGTGCCTCTGTTTAACCCCAAATAAAGTTCAGCTGCTCTAGTTGATCTTTCCTGAAATGTTCTTAGTCACATCCCACAGCAAAAGCCATGGTCCACAGAGAGCTTCCAAAGCATCAGAGGGATCTCATTGTTAAAAGGTATCAGTCAGGAGAAGGGTACAAAAGAATTTCTAAGGCATTAGATATACCATGGAACACAGTCATCATGAAGTGGAGAAAATATGGCACAACAGTGACATTACCAAGAACTGGACGTCCCTCCAAAATTGATGAAAAGATGAGAAGAAAACTGGTCTGGGAGGCTACAAAGAGGCCTACAGCAACATTAAAGGAGCTGCAGGAATATCTGGCAAGTACTGGCTGTGTGGTACATGTGACAACAATCTCCCGTATTCTTCATATGTCTGGGCTATGGGGTAGAGTGCCAAGACGAAAGCCTTTTCTTACAAAGAAAAACATCCAAGCCAGGCTACATTTTGCATAAATACATCTGAAGTCTCCCAAAAGCGTGTGGGAAAAGGTGTTATGGTCTGATGAAACCAAGGTTGAACTTTTTGGCCTAATTCCAAAAGATATGTTTGGTGCAAAAACAACACTGCAAATCCCCAAAAGAACACCATACCCACAGTGAAGCATAGTGGTGGCAGCATCATGCCAAGGGGCTGTTTTTCTTCAGCTGGAACTGGGGCCTTAGTTAAAGAGGACCTTTCACCGATTCTTACCCTATGAACTAAGTATACAGACATGTGGAGCGGCGCCCGGGGATCTCTCTGCACTTACTATTATCCCCGGGCGCCGCTCCGTTCTCCCGTTATGCCCTCCGGTATCTCCGTTCCCTAAGTTATGGTAGGCGGAGTCTGCCCTAGCGCTGGCCAATCGCATTGCAGAGCTCGCAGCCTGGGAGAAAATAACCTCCCAGGCTGTGAGCTCTGCGCTGCGATTGGCCAGCGCTAGGGCAGACTCCGCCTACCATAACTTAGGGACTGGTATCTCCGCCTACTATAACTTAGTGAGCGGAGATACTGGAGGGCATAACGGGAGAACGGAGCGGCGCCCGGGGATAATAGTAAGTGCAGTGAGATCCCCGGGCGCCGCTCCACATGTCTGGATAGTTAGTTCATAGGGTAAGAATCGGTGAAAGGTCCTCTTTAAGCTAGAGGGAATTATGAACAGTTCCAAATACCAGTCAATATTGGCACAAAACCTTCAGGCTTCTGCTAGAAAGCTGAACATGAAGAGGAACTTCATCTTTCAGCATGACAACGACCCAAAGCATACATCCAAATCAACAAAGGAATGGCTTTACCAGAAGAAGATTAAAGTTTTGGAATGGCCCAGCCAGAGACCAGACCTGAATCTGATTGAAAATCTGTGGGGTGATCTGAAGAGGGCTGTGCACAGGAGATGCCCTCGCAATCTGACAGATTTGGAGTGTTTTTGCAAAAAAGAGTGGGCAAATCTTGCCAAGTCAAAATGTGCCATGCTGATAGACTCATACCCAAAAAGACTGAGTGCTGTAATAAAATCAAAAGGTGCTTCAACAAAGTTTCAGTTTAAGGGTGTGCACACTTATGCAACCATATTATTTTATTTTTAGATTTTTTCTTCTTTCTACCTAAAAGATTTCAGTTTGTTTTTCAATTGAGTGGTACAGTTTATAGGTCACTTTGAAGGTGGAAAAAATTCTGAAATGATTTATCTTTGTCTAATTTTTTTACTTCACAGAAACCTGACATTTTAACAGGGGTGTGTAGACTTTCTTATATCCACTGTATATCAGGTTTTCCACCATTATTTCAGCAGAGCCCACTTTCCCCAGTTTTCTTTCTTCTCATCTGCAGTACTGTGAAGCAGAAGCTGAATCATGACCAAAATGACACTAATCCTTTTTATATAGAGTTGTACCTTCTGATCTGGATATCTCTGCACTTTGGATTGTCATGTTTTTTTTGTTTTTTTTCCCCCTTTAGTTTCTGGAATTAATAGGGTTTTCTGAGATTTATATTTAGGTGACCAATATCTGATAGATGGGGGTCTGATTTGCTGCACCCCAGCCGATCAGCTGTTTGAAGAGGCTGTGGCGCATCATGGCGTCTTCCTAGGCCAGTGATGTCACATTTATGGGGGTTGAGCTGTAAAACCAAGCACAGCTGCTATACAATGTACAGCTCGTGTTTGGTAAGCCGCAACATAATGCCCTGGCCTCCTCAAACAGCTGATTGGCGGGGTGATCTGATATTGATGACCTATCTAATTCTTGCTCATGAACTTTTTTTTTGTTGCGTTTTTATAGATTTGAATTATTTTTATGGCTAAGCTTTGGCTGTAGACTGAGATTACCATGTGCAATGCAGTTGTATCTGCTGAACTGTTGTAAAGTTCATACCTGGACTGTGGAGCTTTGGATGGTGTGTTACACAAATCTGGGTAATCTTCTTCTTGCCTTGAAACTGTAAAAAGTGGTTTAGGAGGATTACTGGTCTGTGACCATAAGGGTTGATGTGTGATGGTTTTGGCAGGGATACTTACATCCATAGACCAGGGATCAGCAACCCCCAGAACTCCAGCTGTTCTGAAACTACAACTCCCAGGATCCTCTTTTCAATTCTATGGGAGTTACAAGAACAGCCAAATAGGTGTGCATGCTGGGAGTTGTAGTTTCACAGCAGCTGGAGTGCAGAAGGTTGCTGATCCCCATTCTAGAAAATGGCTCCAACTCTGTGGTAAAAGCTAGGGCTGCACTATTATCTGCTTGGAATTAGTCATAGACATCGGAGGTGTGACAGAAATGGTTTCCTGAGTGGTGTGAAAAAGCTGTGAAGAGCCCTGGCCGCAAACCATTCATCACCTTTGATATGAAAGGAACCTCTGATTCCCTGGGCGACCTTATTGCCCAGCCTTGTGCTTTAAATCCAGTGGAAAGGTTTCCCAGATGGGTAGAGGCAGTAATAACAACCAAAGGGCACTTCCACCTAAGATGTGATGTTCAGGTGCCCACGTACCTTGGCCGTGAGGTGCGGGTGTAATTTTAGCATGCCGGGGGCATTACTGCTGATGAGCAATAGCATTATGGCTATAAAAGAAATCCAGTGCCCTGTTACCATGGCCAGAATGATGTAGTAATTAGCTGGAATACTTCATATCGTTGTAGACCCTTGAGCTCATGTACATTCTCCATAGCAACACTATTTAGTTATTTCTGCTGTAGAATTCCTGGTGACGTCACTGCCGCGTGTCACCTCCCTGAGTGTTACTGTGCTTCCCTAGCCATTGAAGTGTCCTCTGCTAGATTTCTCTTTTTTAGAACTTATTATCCAATGCCTCTTAGGCTTTGAAGTGCGGAGCTGGCGTGTCTATCGAGCTAATTAAAATGAACCTTATGACTTGTGTCTTTGAAGTGCTGGGAAATATGCCTGGTTAATTCAGCCTCCAGAGGACGGATGTAGTAGCTTGGTATTGTATCCGCGTCTGAGTTTCAATTGAAAGCATCTGTCTCTGACTTTTTTCCATTCTGCTCGGCGGATAAATAGTGATAATGAGCTATGTATAGGTGCGTCTTTTGTAGGATGACATTATAACATTATATTTGTGTGGGGCCGCAGCTTTCCTTTTAATTTACCCACAGAAGTATAGCTGGGCAATGGCACAGTATCATCTGTGTGAGCAGAGAATGACGAGGAATTACAGGAGAACTGTACTGAATGATTGCTGCCACGTATATGTGTAGTAGATAGAAGAGCTTACGGCTATTTTCACACTAGCGTTTTTACTGGACCCGGCAGGGTTCAGCAAAAATGCTTCCGTTACTGATAATACAACCATCTGCATCTGTTATGAACAGAACCGGTTGTATTATCTTTAACATACCCAAGATGGATCCGTTATAAACACGATTAAAAGTCAATTGCGGATGGATCCGTTTTCTATTGTGTCAGAGGACGCGGTTTGCTCTCTGGTATGAGAACGGAATGCATTTTGGAGCATTCCGTTCTGTTCAGTTACGTTTTGTCCCCATTGACAATGAATGGGGACAAAACGTAAGCGTTTTTTTCCGGTATTGAGCCCCTATGACGGATCTGAATACCAGAAAATATTAACGCTAGTGTGAAAGTAGCCTTAGTATAGACACACACAGTGTATTCTGGGATACTTGCTAAATAATACGAATCTTTATATATTTAGTGCTTTACAATCAGAGGGTTCATGTACAAACTGAATCATACATTACATGGCAACAAACAAACCAACAATTAAAACAAGAGCAAGTCCTGCTCACAAGAGCTTACAGTCTATGAGGAGATGGGGGTGTCACAAAAGGTAAAAAGTGCTCGATTTGTACAATGGGCCAGCCATCTTAAAGATTTGTACCTATGAAACTGGCTGACCTGTCATATGTCTCCTTGGAATCTTTGTTGGTCACACACAAATAGGATGGGTTTTTGTTTGAGAATTATTTAGCGGATTTTTCTGTTTTTCTCCTTTCATTTAAGGGTACTTTCACACTTGCGGCAGAGGATTCCGGCAATCCGGACGCAAACGGATGGCATTTGTCAGACTGATCGGGATGTGGATCCGTCTGACAAATGCATTGAAATACCGGATCTGTCTCTCCGGTGTAATCTGGAAAAACCGATCCGGTATTTTTTTCCCCCACAGATTTAGAGGTCTGCGCATGCGCGGACCGGAAGAATGAATCTGTCAATGCGGCAATTTTAATGCCGGATCCGGCACGAATACATTTCAATGGAAATCAATGCCAGATCCAGCATTCCAGCAAATGTTCAGGATTTTTGGCCGTAGGGAAAAATGCAGCATGCTGCGGTATTTTCTCTGGCCAAAAAACATAAGAGGGACTGAACTGATGCATCCTGAACAGAATGCTCTCTATTCAGAATGCATTAGGATATAACTGATCTTTTTTCCCCCCCGGTATTGAGCCCCTGTGATGGAACTCAATACCGGAAAACAAAAACGCTATTGTGAAAGTACCCTAATGCAGCTAGGTCATTTTTTGTATCTTCTGTAATGTTCAATGTGATTAATACTATGGGAATAAGAGAAGTGGTCTAGTACCACCTCCCCTTGGCAGAGTGCTGGCTACAGACCTAGTTGCGGTAATAGACTGAGCACTTTTAGAAAACAAAGCCATGGCTAGCCTAACAAGAAGGCCATTGTTGAAACGTTCTCTCTGATGATCCTGTTTCCTTTCAGTCATATTACCGCAGCAGCCTTTTACAGAAACCACATTCACTAATGTCCCCTCACTGTTTAAAATGTATGAGGCGCTTCAGTGGCATCTTCCTAAGAAAACATCTTACTAACTGAAGTTAATACTGTACCAGTCTGCTCATATAAACTGTATTATTTGCTTTACTTTTTGATCAGTACAGGTTTAAGCCCTTCAACATGGTTTGTGTAAATATCGTCAGGGGGTCTCTGTGTCCTATTGGTCACACTACCCTACTCAAAGGTAGAAGGTCAAACATAGAGTGTCCTGTGATTGAGATGGTTTGATTATTAAGAACCCCCCCAGTAGTGGATCTGGGTGTATTTTGATATTTAGGCCTCATGCACATGTTGTTGGACGGTGCCCGTATTGCGGCCCACAAACAGCGGGTCCGCAATATATGGGCACCTGCCGTTTGTGCACCGCATCACTGATGCAGACCAGTTCAAGTGAATGAATCCGGAAAGGTGCGGAACAGAGGCACGGAGCCCCACAGAAGCATTACGGAGTGCTTCCATGGGTTTTCTGTCCATGCCTCCACACTTTTTTTTGCAGTGTGGACCGTCGGGTGAGGATCGCAGACCATATTCAAGTGAATGGGTCCGCGGCCACATGGTCGGTGACCTTGCATTGTGGACCGAAATTTGCAGTCCGCAGCATGGGCACAGGCCAACAATGGCCATATGCATGAAGCCTTACTATGGGGTTTCTTCTCTAAATTGTAATATTGATGAAGAGTAAACTCAACTTTAGCAACCATCAGCAGACAGCTGCTGCCAAGACAAATTAAATCCTGGGATCAGGGGTGGATTGGCCATAGACACTATAGGGAAATTTTCCGGGGGCCACCCAAGCTCTCCTTATCTGATGCTCAACAGCCGCAGTTGCCCTCCTGAACTTAACTGTATTACCTTCCTCAGGATGGTGATACAGTTGAATACTCTGGCAAAGGTGGGAGTAATTTGTGTTGCACTGTGGTATTGCAGGCCCATTCTACTTCTGTTGACCCTGCCAACTTGTGTTGGCTCTGCCTACTTATTTTGCCCCATCTTCTATCAACTTAGTCCCGCCTACAACATGGGGCCACTTTAAGTTTCCAATCTGCTCCTGCCTGGGATACACCTAGAAAGCCATAGATGCACCTGTGTATGAGAAGTACACAGCTGAACAGGAGCTGGTGCAGAGGAGGCCAACCAAGGTAATTAAAGTTGTCTGGCCCAGGAGCTGACCAACCTCATCCTTGGGACCCATGCCCAAATGAGAAAAAGAAAAAAACACCTGTTTTTCCCTTCCCCCACGACAGCACCACAGAGAGATGATCTGCCCTAAGGGGCAGGAAACCTGCAGAATAAAAAGGTGGAGCCTTTCTTCTCCTTCAGTGATTTCCTGTCCCTGGAGTAGGAGACCTACAGTTTTTCTTCCAGGTATTTACCATTGGTCTGTGTTATCCTAGGGGGTCCTTAGAGGGCTGACTGTATCCTGCCGGGGTCCATCGCGCTGCGGTTGCAGGCTGCCAGGACCCTAGGATCTGGGGGAGCTCCAGGGGCTCCTCGGGGTCTTGCGGCAGGCACGTGGGCATCCTTCTGTGGAAGTTTTGCCATGCACTATGAGGAGGCTTCCCCAGAAGCTGGGCGGCTGGCGCCTGGGCATCCCTTCATGGAGGCTTTGCCACGCTGCCTCAGGACAGACGAAGTGCTACGGAATAGCGCGGCTACTTCCGGTAGCGAGTGCAGCGGGTGACGCACGTCCGGAAGCGCCTGGGACGTACTTCCGGCCTGCGATATTTAAAAAGGATATCCCTTACCGCCGAGACAACGAGGTCTGACAGGTGGCTTACGGAGATCGAGGAATGCCTCCAGCGTCCCTCAGCTAGTGCGGCTGACTCAAGTAATCTGGCTTGAGAATTTCTGGATAAAGCAGCTCATACAGGCTTCTAGGTCATGGAGGCAGTTTGTTTGTGTCTCTCTCTCTCTCTCTCTCCCCCTTTCTTCCTGGCCAGTGACAGTGGAAGCAGGGAGTGACTTGAAGGATATTTATTGTCTGAGTAAATTCATGTTTTTGACCCTAAAGAAGGCTTCCTTTGCTGTTAGCAGCTAGGATGGAAGAAGAAAAGACTCAAGAATATGTGGAGAGAGAGAGAGATGGTAGCACCTGTTCCGGTACTTGGACAGAGTTCTTGTTTTGGGTGAGTGAGATGGCTACGGTCTTTCCTTTCTAATTATAGTTCTTTGTATTTAATTTTTTAGTCAAAACCTAAGAAAATGCTGGCTAAAAGGAAAAACAAAGAATGTGCCATATTTAAAACAGCTCTTTCGTTG
This sequence comes from Bufo bufo, assembly GCF_905171765.1. NCBI lineage: Eukaryota > Metazoa > Chordata > Amphibia > Anura > Bufonidae > Bufo > Bufo bufo. The sequence goes on from NC_053391.1 coordinate 391,140,077, forward strand.
ACACAGCTTTTTGTCATAAGACAACGCTGTATTGATGTATCCCCATCCCTCCTAGAGAATATTAAAACACTAATTAAGATGGAAGTGAAAAATACGCTAAAACCCAGTAAGAAAGGGTTAACCTATCCCAAGACAATTCTTCTGGCAACAGTGACTTCCCCCTGGATACCCTTTTCCTCAGATTCTTCCTCAGAGGATGAAATTATAGGAAGATCCTATACTGACAGACTGTTAAGTTATAAGATCCACTATGAATATTGAAGATATTAAGGAGGATAAGTCGGTAGTGGACTCTTCGTTTGAAGGATTGCAGGAAAAAAGGGTAGATACTTCCCCGTGCATAATAGCATTATGTCTCTGATTCAAAGGGGATGGAAAAAACATGTTTTTAGTTCAAAAACCTTTTAAGTGTAAATACCCTTTTGAGGATGAGCAAGGCTCCCAAAATAGATGTTGCCATTTCCAAGGTTTCTAAAAGGTCTTCTCTTCCCTTTGAAGATACGGGTGTTCTTAGGGACCCTTTGGATAAGAAGGCCATCCTTCCTGAAGGGTGCTTGGGAGGCATCTACTTCCTTTTTTCGCACTAACATAGCGGCCACGGTAACAGCTAGAACCTTAGCCTTTTGGCTGCAGCAATTAAAAATCCAGTTAAAAGAGAGTGGTACTAGGGAGCAGATTTTATCCTCCCTGCCCACATTACAGAAGGTAGCTGACTTTTTGGCAGGTGCCTCTGTAGATGCAGTCAGACTTGGCGCTTAGACTGCATCTCTTGCTAACTTAAGAACTGGAGTGGAGGAGATGTAGCTTCCAAACATAAGTTATGTGGTATTCCCTGTCTGGGTAAATTTCTCTTTGGTCCTGATTTAGATGATTTGTTAGAAAAGGTGGCGGATAAGAAGAAAAGATTTCCCCCTCCCAATCCTTCAGAATTTTCTTCTTTCAGGCCTAGTAGGTTCTTTCGGTCCTCAGGGTAATTCGGGCATGAGACAGTTTAGGGTTAAAGACCAGAGATATAGGTCCAGAAATCTGGCAGGAAAAGGAAACTCTTCCGCGTCAAATAAAAAAGTCACAACAATGACGCCCACCCAAAGGTGGGAAAAGGTAGCTGGCCCATGGGTTTTGCAGGTGATTCGTCATGGTCTAAAACCAGATTTTCATGCCATGCCACCTCAAAGATTTATTATTACAAAAAATTGTGCTGTAAAAGGGTCTTTCCCTATAATAAAAGAAATTTGAGAACTAATAGAGAAGGAAGTCTTAATTCCTGTTCCTCAAAAAGAACAATCAAAAGGTTATTTCTCCACGCTTTTTTCTTCAGAACCATCATCAATCTGAGGGATTTAAACAAGTTTCTACTATTCAAAAAATTCAAGTTGGAAACAATGAAAACTACAGTGCAGCTCCTGTTTCCACATTGTTTCATGGCAGTAATGGATTTGAAAGATGACTATTTCCACATCCCAATGCACCCAGAGTTCCAGAAGTTTCTCAGAGCTGCAGTCCTTTTGGAGGGTCAGCTACAGCAGTTCCAATTTCAGGCTTTGCCCTTTTAGCCTGTCAATGGCACCAAGGATCTTTACCAAAATGGTAGCGAAGATGGTATCCTTCATAAGACTAAAGGATGTGATGTTAGTACCATATCTGGACGATTTTTTAATAATTGCAAAATCTCATCACTGTTGCAGGGAAGCAGTTCAGATGGTGGTAAAGACCTTTCAGGAATTGGGCTGGATAATCAACGACAAAAAATCCAGACCAAAGCCGGAAAAGTGTCTGAGATTTCTAGGCCTAATTTTAGACTCCGTATCCCAGAAGGTATATCTACCGGAGGAAAAGATAACCAGGATTTTCAGTCAAGTAAAATCACTCACATCTCCCACCCTGACAATTCGGAAGGCGATGTCAGTTTTGGGGTCCCTGGTGTCCTGTATTCCAGCGGTCGAATGGGCTCAGCTACACTCTCGGCAATTACAAATGGAAATATTGGCGGCATTCAAAAAGAGCAAAGGTGTTCTAGATGTCAAGATGAAAATCTCAAAACCAACAATGAAAAGTCTAGCCTGGTTGGGGGGGGGGACAGGCAAAATCTGATACAGGGGATCCCATGGTCCTATCTGGATCCGATAATCATAACTACGGATGCAAGACCCTGGGGGTGGGGAACTCATGTCCAGGGTCTCAGTTTTCAGGGTCAGTGGTCTGAGTCAAAGGCATTTTTTCTCCAACAGGAAGGAGCTTGTAGCGGTGAGATTTGCATAAGAAGCTTTTCTGTATCCGACAATCAGTCTACAGTAGCTTATATAAATCACCAAGGGGGGACAAGGTCGGTCGCCCTTGGATGGGAGGTTAGTCGGTTGTTAAAGAAATTGGAGGGGCAGGTCAGTCATGTTTCAGCCCTTCACATAAAAGGAAAAGAAAATATTCAAGCGGACTTCCTGAACAGTTCAGTCTTCAGGATCACAAAATTATGGGGCATGCCTGTGATAAACCTGTTCGCCTCCAGTCAGAACAAGTAAGTAGATCTGTTTTGTTCCCTAAATCCGAGGGAATCCTCTTATGGGCTGAATGCCCTTTTTCTAAAATGGGACTTAACACTAGCATATGCCTTTCCACCTTTCCAGTTACTCCCGTTAGTCCTGAAAAAGATGAGAAAGGACAGGGCGAGAATAATTCTGATTGCTCCATTCTGGCTGAAGATGGCATGGTTTACTCTTCTCAGAATAATGTCAGTGTCAGACCCTTGGATACTTCCAGAGATTCCCGATCTACTGTCCCAGGGTCTGGTTTTCCGTCCAGCAGTAAATGGTCTGCATTTAACTGCATGGAATTTGAAAGGAGCCTATTAATTAAAATAGTTTTTTTTACAGGAACTGATTGCTACACTTAAGAGTAGAAAGCCGGTGACAATTTCTATTTAAGCCAGGACATGGCGCAAATAGATTTCTATACGTTTTTTGATTTCTATAAAATTAATCCTGATAATCTGCCTGATTCGGTTCCTATTTCATACATTCTGGAATTTCTTCAGAGAAGGCTAGCTTTGGGGTTAACTAAAAATACTTTAAAGGTACAGGTCTCTGCCCTTTTTGTGCTTTTTGAAAAAAAAATTCCCTCCGATCCTTGGGTAGTTTTTTTTTTAGAGCAATGGATAGGATGGCTCCTGTTTCTAAACCAAAAATTCCCTCGTGGTATCTCAATCTGGTCCTAAGATCTCTGACACAGCCACCTTTTGAGCCCATTAAATCGTCCGATTTCAAGTATCTTACCTACAACATTGTTTTAATGGTAGCACTCACCACGGCCAGGAGGGTAAGTGAGTTGCATGCTATTTCCAAAAATTCTCCTTTCACTTGTATTCTAGAGGATAGAGTTATTTATCCAGCCTTCTTACCTAAAGTTTCTTCCCAGTTTCATAGATCCCAGGAAATAGTACTTCCTTCATTTTGTGCCAATCCAAAAAACCTGAAGGAAAAGGTTTTTCATACATTAGATGTAAGATGCTGTTTGTTACATTATCTCAAATCTGCGGAGGAGTGGCGAAAGTCTTCAGCCTTATTTGTCCTCTTCTCTGGGCCAAATAGGGGTATGAAGGCTACCAAAAGTACCTTGTCTAGATGGATCAGACTAGGTATATCTGAAGCTTACTTGGAGGCTGCTCTTTCTCCTCCAATATCGGTGAAGGCTCATTCCACTCGTTCTGTCTCCACCTCTTGGGCTGAAAGATCTGTTGCAACTATTTGTTCAAATCTGTAGAGCTGCCACGTGGTCTTCTCCATGTACTATTTTCCAGCACTATCGTTTGGACCTAAACTCTTCCTCTGGTCTATCTTTTGGTAGAAAGGTCTTACAAGCGGTGGTCCCTCTCTAAGGAAGGATGATTTCTCTGTAATTCTCTCTGTGGTGCTGTCGTGGGGGAAGGGAAAAATGATGATTACACTTACCGGTAATTGGATTTTCCAGACCCCACGCCAGCACCCTTCCTTATTCCGTCCCTGTTTTCTGTCCCTGGGGCAGATCCTCTCTCTGTGGCGCTGTCGTGGGCTCTGATTACCGGTAAGTGTAATCATCATTTTCAGTCCTGCCATTCTCACACCATGGCCCAGTTCCCAGCTGCTTTGGTTCCTCCTGCCAGGAAGTGGCTGTGGCCAATCACTGCCCTCAGTGGTCACATGTGCTAGAACAAAGGTAGGACTGCAGACAGGAGAGGTTTTTTTAAGGGAATAGGTTGATTGCAGTACAAGACAGATCATTAAAATTTATCTTTTCATACCTTGGCCTGTAACCACAACGGGGTGGGGAGATGGAGAGGGGGGACAATTTTCAACAGCTAGAGGACAAAGCTTCTTTACTGTAAGAGCAGTGAGATGGGGGAACTCAGTGCCACAAGATGTTTTGATGGATGACTGAATAGGTTCAAGAAGTACCTGGATTCCTTCATATGTAGTTAGGATATCACAAGTTGTATGCCCTAGATAACTGGAGATGGGGTGTTGATCCAAGGGTTTTCCCCTAGTATGGGGCAATTGGCATCCTCTTATAGGGTTTTTTGCCTTCTTGTAAGGATTATAGGTTGGTCTTCATAGAACAGTGTCACATTCTTGTTTCCAAATCCTAAAATCAGTAGGTGGTCTTTTAATTTTTGCATTTAGGAAAATAGTTTGATAAAAACATTTTTCTTTCTGCTAGGGATTATAATACGTGTGGAAGAAATTGCATATCCTATCCTATGCTTTTTATATAGCATTTAAATGTCCACCCCCGTGGATTATTTCATCCAGAAAAAGCAGGATGTGAACTGCTATCTATAATTACTTTCTTTGGCCACACGCTCAGCAGCATTCTTGTCTAGACATATAACCACTTCTTGCCCTCCTGATCCCTTTGGCTTCAGATTATGGGTCACTATGAGTTCCCTGCTGTACTCCATCCAGCGCAGAAGGTGAATAGAACTCAGTCCATTTCCATCATTCATCACACAGTGAGCTAACTGCTGGGAAACACACACTTCTTCTTTACTCCAGAAGGAACCGATTATAGAGGCTTTATACTGTTAAAACACACACTTGACTGTCCTTGATTTTCTTTTAACTAGTTTTTCTCTATAGTTTTCTAGCCTATTCCAAATAGTAACCTTAACTGAAGCCGAGCTGTACTGTAGTACTACTATAGGTTTCCGAATGAGGTATGGTCTTTGAAGGAGTGTCCTGGTTAAAATTCTCCTTATGCTTTCCACTGACAAAAGTTGAGTGCAGAACAGTCTAGTATAATAGAAGTGTGGCACAGAAGGGCCAGGTCACATTCACAGGTGGGTAGCAGGACCTGTCACTGACAAATTCAGGATCCATGATATGCATCAGGAAACACATTTTCATAAAGCATAGCACATTTGCTATTCAGAAACTGGAGCGGTTCTCGAAGACAAAATACGCATATCTGGGGTAATTTATTAAGACTGGCGTTTTAGAATTGTCTCTTAATAACCCTGCACTGGTGCTTGATGCGCTTAAGTTATGTAGAGTTGTAGATTTAAGTCATTTTCTATGCCAAAAACTGACGTAGAAAATGATAAATGAGAGGGGCCGGCAGTTTGTAGATGGAGCCATCAGCAGGGGGTGCTGGCAGTTTGTAGCTGTTTAAATGAGTTTGGGGTAGAGATGAGCGCAGTTGCAGCTCCGTAGCTGAGCCTTTGCCCTGGCTTTGCTAAACTGAGCAGTGGCACAGGCAGGAAATTGTCTGGGCTGGGCTAAATGTCCGGCCCTGTCAGTCTAGCGGCAGGTGGGCACTTTTTCACTTGTGGGGCCAGCCCTTCACATGAGAAAAAATCCTGCAGATAAGACAAATAAATTTGTTAGAATCGATTTGCTCATCTTTAGGGCTGTATTACGCCAACAGATTATCTGTCCAATCAGACCAATAGTTGGTGTGTGTATAACAAAAGATCTCTGTGTAATTAGCCATCTGACCAATGATTGGTCAGAAAATCTGTCAGATAATATGTTGGCCCTAAGTTTGGAAGTTACTATTCCTATAAGGATCACTGAACTAATCCTTTAATTGGATCTGCTTTCTAGTCTGCTAACTAATCTGTGAACAGATTGTGATTCGGCCAGCTAGCATCGATGGTCTCATGTGAAATTTGTTAGTGTTGCTTGCCAAGATCTTCTATAGTAAATGCAGGACTATCTGGGCTGTGGTGACGCAGGGATTCAACACCATCCGAAACCGGTCTGTGTTCGTTTAAAGTGGTTTTCTAGGAGATAGACAGTGATGGCTTATACTTCGGATACGCCATCGGGGTTTAATAGGAGGAGGGCCAACCCTTGGGACTCCCACAGAGCAACAGAATGAAGAAGATGAACATTGAAAAGGCTGTGGTTATCTAGTGAAACCTGTGCCATTTTCATGATTGGTAGGATTCTCAAGAATCAGGCTGCTCCAATCTATAACATTGATTGGCTGTTCTAAAGCCTGTATTACACTGCCCGATTTTTCAGCAGACAATCGCTAAAGAGCATTCGTGATCATCTGGCAGATACTGCCGCCTACTGCCCGATAAACGAGCAAATGCTCGATCATTGGGCAATCAAAATCTTTCGACATTTATAAAAATAAAATTGTTTGCAGGCGGCAAAACGTAGTGTCCGGCAAAGCACTATAAAGCATGGGGAAGAGATGGCATAGCGATCACTCCTCTGCTAGCAAGCAGGCGATTACAGGGAGGGAACGCTTCCCTCCCGACAACTGTCTGCCATGTCAGGATGTGTAATACAGCCTTTAGGCCACTTTTACATAGTCGTGTTTGATTAGTGATTTCCATCAGTCACTGAGCCAAAACCACGAGTGAGTCATAAACACAGAAACTGGAGCAAATCTTTCCAATACTCATTAGTGTTGAGCAAACTTGTGTTTTAAGTTCGGCGTCTAAAGTTCGGGTTATCGAAGAATCGCGTTATGGATTCTAAATTCCGTTATGGTTCAGCGGAATCCATAACGCGATTCTTCGATAACCCGAACTTTAGACGCCGAACAAAAAAATAATTACCATGTCTGGAACTGAAGTTGGTTAAGAGCAAGAACAGATGTTTCAGCTGGTAAAACAAACATTAGAACGTTTCTCCTTTCTACTCACGACAGAAAGGACATAGAGATAATGAGTCATTAATTAAGCTTGGTGTTCACATCACCAGAGCATGGATAATGAGACTGGTTTCCATCAATCTGTGGAGCGTCACAAGATATATTTACATAGCCCCCGTGAACTATATTGATTTTATAAGTAAAAGCTCATATACACGAGGGGCGTGGCCTGACCGGCATGGAGTGAGGACGCTGGTCGCTTCAGCTCCGATTCTATCCTGTTTGTATCCTGACCATCCGCTCTGAAAAACTTTGAACTTCTGCCTAAAGACCCTCAGTGAGCCTCTGTGAGTGCCCCCCATAAGTTTTACCTGTCCCGGTGCCCTGCGGTGACTGCCGGATAAAAAGCCCTGGGACTGGGCCTACTTACCAGACGGCACTACCTGACGCCATCCTTGCCTGCTGGCCTGATCGATCGGTGGGGGAGCCGGTGAGAGGGGATTCCCGGCCATACTTACCTACACCGGAGGCCAAGCGGGATCTGGAACTTTAATCCGGTGGGTTCTTTTCACTCCTTCCTTGGCCGGACGGCGAACCTGTGACCCCGGGGCGTTGGACGCTGCGGGCGCCATATTGGCTGCAGCACTGCAGACGGCTATACCTCTCCCCCTGTAGGCCGTTACCCAGGTAGAGAACTTTTTCATCTACTCTGCCATTATAGAGATTCACCTGGGGCGGTGTGAAGCTGGTTGGGGACACTGTGTCTGCGTTATCCTCAGCAGAGAGAGATTCGACACTTATATTAAGCCACAAGCGTTGGTTGCTGAAGTTTTTATGGGCCGAAAAACGGGCACCTCAGGGCCTGCTATCCCTCCTAAATTGATGCTTGACAACATGAGCCAGACAGATGGCCACAACCCTGGGGCTTCTTCTGAACGTTCGGAGGTGGACCTTGCAAAAGTCATGACAGCCATTACTAATTGCCAAACAACACTCACGGTCAAAATTGACCATGTACAGGCCGACCTAACTCTCCTCAGGCATGATATTGATAAGATCCGTGAGAGGACAACTGAGGTGGAGAGGAGGCTGGGAGAGGTGGAAGATACGGTCCAACGTGAGGATTCGGTGGTCCGTGATTTGCAAAACCAAGTTAAAACCCGGGCGGCAAAAGTGGAAGACGCTGAAAATCGAAACAGGAGAAATAATATTAGGATTATGGGCTTACCGGAGAGGGCAGAGGGCCCTTCCCCTGAGGAATTTACGGAGCGTCTCATCAAGCAACTCCTGAACCCAATTACCCTCTCGGGGACGTTTGCAGTGGAGAGGGCGCACAGGATTCCTACCCGTCCTCTGCCCCCTGGAGCCCCGCCACGTCCTTTTATCTTTAAAGTGTTAAATTATAGAGACAGGGACGCTATCCTGGCTACGGCCCGTCGTATGAAGGACATTCATTTTGACAACGTCCGGATTTCCTTCTACCCGGACTTTTCTACAGAGGTGCAGAAACAACGCAGGCAATTCACGGCAGTGAGAGTTCGGTTGCGGGAGAAAGGCCTGGTTTATGCCATGATGTATCCAGCACGTCTCAGAATCCAGGATGGTGATGTGGTGAAATTCTTCACCTCCCCAGAGGAGGCGTCTGACTGGCTCGATCGCAGGGGCTGAGTATAATGGGACTTATGTTCTGAGAGTCTTATTTTATGTTGCGGATGGTCACTTTATATGGGGAGCTGTTTGTGCTAAAATTGTATTGCCCTACTGCCTAGGTTCAGTTCTTGAGTTTACCTTGAGTGGTGGGTGGCAGCACGGGCCTCCCCGTCCTGATCTATTAGTGAGGAGATTGTTCATGGGATATTCAAGCTTGGATAGGTTGGGGTTATCTGGGCAGGGTGGGGGGATTTGTCCGCTGTTCTGGGCAGGTTGGGATGTTCTCACTGCATTCTTGATGTATGGGTGTGATTGTGTGTATGTATGGCTTGGGTGGTGCATTTTCCTCGTATGGTATAACTTTGACACTCCGCCGTAATGGCTATCTGTCGGTTTGTCTCCTGGAATATCAGGGGACTAAATGATAAAATTAAAAGATCACTGGTCTTTAATTTTATAAAGAAACATAACCCCGATATGTTGATATTGCAGGAGACACATCTGCAGGGGAGGAAGCTCCTAGCGTTGAAAAAGCCTTGGGTGGGAGCAGCTTACCATGCGGTATTCACTTCCAGAGCGAGAGGTGTGTCAATTCTGGTGGCGAAGTCCCTTCCCTTTCGTTCCTGCTCTGTTCAGACTGACAGGATGGGACGTTTTGTGATCCTTCATGCTGCAATCAGAGGCATCGAGTATGTGGTGATAGGAGTATATGTCCCCCCCCCTTTCCAGAGAGATGTGTTGGATGAAATTATGAAACGAGTGGCAGCGTTGCCCCCGGTGCCTCTGATTGTACTTGGGGATTATAACGCGGTGTTGGACCGGACAATGGATAGGCTTCGTCCTGGGGGGTCGCATACCGATGCGTTGAATTCCTGGGCAGAGGTATTTGCTCTAACAGAGGGATGGAGATATATGCACCCTGATATTCGACAATACTCTTGCTATTCGGCTTCCTATGCAACACTCTCCCGGATTGATTTAGCATTTCTCAGTAGGGAGCTGCTGCCCTCACTAGTAGCCACGGAATACTTGCCAAGAGGCATTTCTGACCATGCCCCCCTGTTGGTGGTTCTGAGACAGCCGCTTGCACCTGCTGAAAGGCAATGGAGACTGAATAGCAAATGGCTTGAGGTGCTGCCGGTGGGTTGGGCGGTGCAGCAGGGGATGAAAGATTATTGGGAATTTAATGAGGGCTCTGCTAACCCTTTGGTGGAGTGGGAGGCATTTAAAGTTGTCCTGCGTGGTACACTGATTCAGGCAATTACTTCTTACAGAAAAGAGCTAAGCGCCACCAGAATTAAACTAGAAAACGAGGTAGTAGATAAGGAGCAGGCTTTCATCGCAGATCCTAATGATGTGAACCGTATTTCATGGGACGAGGCACAGAGGAAACTTACCTTGCATCTCACTGAGTACACCCAGAAGAGGTTGCTATTCCAGAGGCGCCTGGTCTTTGCGGATGGCGACAAAAATGGGAGAGCCTTGGCTTTCCTGGCTAGGACTGAGACGCAGCAGACGGTAGTCCCGCACATTACCTGCGGGGATGGCTTGAAGGTATATCGACCCGAGGACATTTGTGAACAGTTTGTTCAGTTTTATACTGACCTATACAGTTCTAAATCCACCTCCTCCCCAGATGGGATCCGTTCATTCCTTCAATCCATCCCACTTTCTCCTTTGGCTGCGGCTGATAATGGATATCTAGGGAGACCTATTGATGTTGGAGAGGTGAGGGCAGCAATCGAGGACATGGCTCCTGGGAAGTCACCTGGACCGGACGGCTTCCCGATTGAATGGTACAGGTTAGACGTTGATTTACAATCTGCACGTTTACTCAGACTTTTTGAGTATGCATGTGAATCCGGGAAGTTGCCTTCTTCCTTTGGGGAAGCGACTGTCGTTGTAATTCACAAAGTCGGGAAGCCTCCGGATCAGTGTGCATCGTACAGGCCGATTTCCCTCCTAAACACGGACGCGAAAATCTTGGCTAAAGTCCTGGCTAGGCGTCTTGGCGAGGTGATACTGTCCGTTATTGACCCTGATCAATCTGGTTTTATGCCCGGGAAGACGACTGATATAAATCTTAGGAGATTATTCACCAATTTACAGGTCAGACACGATAATGCGGGTTCAAGAGTCTTGGCGTCCCTGGATAACGAGAAGGCCTTTGACTCTGTGGAGTGGCATTTTATTTGGGAAACAATGTTCCGTCTTGGCTTTCCTTCCTCCTTTGTCAAGTGGGTCCAATTGTTATACCAGACACCTATAGCACGGATTAGAGTGAATGGGGTCATATCCCGGCCCTTCAGGTTGTATAGAGGCACTAGACAAGGGTGCCCTTTGTCCCCATTGTTGTTCGCCCTGATAATGGAACCCTTGACACAATTAATCAATAACAGCTCTTTGATAGAGGGGTGGTCGGTAGCGGGGATTCAGGAGAAGGTATCATTATACGCGGATGACCTGTTGGTCTACTTGGCGGACCCTGGCCCCTCCTTAGAAACCCTGCTGGATGTAGTGGATGGATATGGGAAATACTCGGGTTTACGGGTTAATTGGGCCAAGTCTAGTTTATGTATAATAGATGCAGATCAAGATGTGGATATTTCCCCGATATCTCCCCTGAGAGTTGTAGATAACTTTCTTTACTTAGGGATACATATCCATAGGGACCCCAGACAGTTTTGTCAATTGAACTTGAGGCCCACCATGGAATATGTCACGCGTAAGCTGGAAGCCTGGGAAAATCTTCCGCTGACTTTGGTGGGGAGAATTAATATTATCAAGATGGTGCTACTACCCAAACTTCTGTATATTTATAGAGCAGCCCCAGTGAGAATCCCTAAGTCCCATTTTGATATTTTAGATAGATCCTTTTCCTGTTTCTTGTGGCTCCATCGGTCCCCCAGACTTGCGAGAAAGACGCTGAAGGCCTCCTACATTCAGGGGGGCTTGCAGCTACCAGATATGTATATTTATTATATAGCCACGCGCCTAATGTATGCATCTTGGTGGATTAGGGCAGATGCCAATAACCCTGCGGTGGTACTAGAGGCGGCGCTGGCTGGTTCATATGAAGCTCTAACTAATCTGGTATACCGGGGGGGGAAACCCGTAGGACTGGGGACTTATACAGACTCTATGGTAACAGTTAGCGAGGCCTGGGTGAGGTTTGTGGAGATACATACAGAAAATCTGGAGGGTGACACCTGGTCCCCCTATATCCCACTATGGCGTAACAAGCTTCTCCCAGAGCTCTTGCATCTTCCTGACTTCGAATTCTGGCCTAGGAAGGGTCTTAAATATCTAACACAATTGTTTCAGGATGGGACCTTCCGTTCCTTTGAGAGCCTGCGAGCTGAGTTCCAGTTGCCCCAGACGAGTTTTTACCGCTTCCTCCAACTGAGACATGCCTGCGAGAAACAATTTAGAGCCCTATCCCTAAATTTAGAGTGCGGCCCATTAGAATCAATAGCTAGGAGGAAAATCCCTTGCAAACCTATCTCCGCCTTCTATGTTGAAATTGTTAAAATGCAAGAATCTCCTATTAGGCGTTCCTTTGCTAAATGGGCTGAGGATATTCCAGAATTGGAGGATTCTCATTTGGAGGAGTGGCGTCTGAGATGGAGGACGTCGGTTATAAGTGCGAGAGATCAGCTCATCCAAGTGAAGTGGATGCACAGAGTGTACTTGACCCCACTGCGTCTCTATCAGATGCGACAATTACCGAGTCCGGGATGTGATAGATGTGGAGAGGCGAGGGGCTCTTTCTTCCATATGGTGTGGCTATGCCCGGTGATAAAGACATACTGGAAGGGAATTTGTAATTTTATCAATGTTAGGTTAGGGCTCCCAGGGATTTGTAATCCTGTAATATGCCTACTAGGGTTAGTTTCTGATGCCACTCCTTCCAAATATAATAGAACACTGTTAAGATTGTTGATGTTTTATGGGAGAAAAAATATACTTTTGAACTGGAAACCGCCCAAGTGTCCTACAGTGGGCCAATGGGTACTCCTTATAAATAATGACCTGCAAATGTATAAATTGACATACGAGGCAAGGGGATTGCCTGATCGATTTGATGATATCTGGGGCCTTTGGGTCCAAGCTGAAGGCACGACTTGAGTCATTGACGGTGGCAAATGTATCACCCATTGTATGTATGTGTGAGTGTATGGGATTGAGTAAGTTCTAGAAGCTTCTTAGAGACAACAGTGACACTTTGTACTAAAGTCATTTATATGTCTTTTATGGTCAAGATATACGTTAATAACGGACTTGCTGATGTGAGTGTTGTATCATGGAAGATTGTTTCTTCTTTGTTCTCCCCATGGGAGTGTTGTATTTTTATGCAAAATGTTAAATAAACACTATTAAAAAAAAAAGCTCATATACACAAACTTATTTTTTGCAGGTCTGATGCGGACCCCTTCACTTCATCTATAGGTGAAACTTGAAAAATTAGAATATTGTGCAAAAGTCCATTTATTTCAGTAATGCAAATTAAAAGGAATTGCATTAATGCAGCTTTAAATTTTAAATTTTGTGAAAAGGTTCAATATTCTAGGCTCAGTGTCCCACTCTAGTCAGCTAATAATCCATACCCCCTGAGCAAAGGGTACCTGAGATTGTGACTTTGGGGTTTTCATAAGCTGTAAGCCATAATCAACCAAATTATAACAAATAAAGGCTTGAAATATCTCGCTTTGCATGTAATGAGTCTATCTCATATGTTAGTTTTACCTTTAAAGTTGCATTACTGAAATAAATGAACTTTGGACGATATTAACATTTTTCGAGTTTTACCTGTATATGTCCATTCTGCAGCACCTGCAAAAAAATAGAACATGTCCTGTTCTTGTCTGTGTTACGGATAAGGATAGGACTGTTCTATTATGGGCCGGACGTTCAAAATGTGGAATGCACACGGCCGGTATCCATGTTTTGCAGACCGCAAAAACGACTATGGCCATGTGCATGAGCCCTAACTGGGAGAAGCGGTTTTATACAGCTCCTTCAGTAGATATAGGAATATTAAAGGGGTGTCCTTTCTGCAAGCCATCATCTGTATATAGTGAAGATCTTTTTACAGTGGCATTCCCATAAAAATTTGTATTCCTTTTACCAGTGGCTGTAGTTGGAAGTTATCTACTCCCTTCTGGTTGTCAGCTGTGTCATGTGACTGACACTTTGACACTCCAACTGACTCAGCATCTGTGGACCGGAAATCGATTTCTCTAGTCATTCCTCTGAGACTGACATCAAGGCTCCCATAGGAATGAATAGAAATAAACTGAATTCCTGTCCACACATAAGATGCTGAGTCAGTTGGAGTCAGATTGTTGGTCACATGACACAGCTGAGGACCAGAAGGGAGTGGATAACTCACAGATGCAGACGCTGGTAAGAACATTAGGGGACATTTATCATTTTGTGGCTTAAAAAAGTTGCTCGTCATGGCAGTTGCTCAATTGTCTGCGACATTTGGTGATCCTCGCCACTTTTCAAAGTGGTTTATGTTTAAGAGCTAAAAGTGAGATTAGACCAGGATTATGGCACATTTACAGGCAACCCCCTGGTCTACTTCTACACATATAGGTGTAAACCACATTTCACCCACGCCAGATATATTAAAATACACCCGTTCATATATTAGGTGCAGGCACACACACAAGGTAATGCCAGACTTATAACTGGCACAAAAACAACTGCTGATGATAAATGTCCCCTTCGCCTTCACTACAGTTTACATCACCTTCCTTTCTAACGGGCTAGAGAATAAACGTTGTGGGAGTGTTTCTTTAAGCACCATTCATCTGTGCAGAGATGATGTCTGGATGAGTTAAGAGTCTAGACTTCAATGTATGAAATCATCCCTGGGGAAGCGTTCAGTAGAGCAGAGTATAATACAGAGCAATGTACCATTTCTTCTAGATTAGCCGAACTTAAAGGGGTTTTCCGAGATTTTAATACTGATAGGTCATCAGTATCTGATCGGTGGAGTCCGCGGATCAGCTCTTTGAGAAGGCACCGGCGCTCCTGTGAACACCGCGGCCCTCTCTGCTTTCCCTAGGCCAGCGACGACTAGTTCATCGGTCACTTGGCCTAGGAGCAGCTTAGCCTCTTAGAAATTAATGGAGCTGATCGCGGGACCAAGCACAGCCGCTATACAATGTACGGCACTGTACTGGGTGAGCACGGAGAAGGCATGGTGCTCACAGGAGCGTCGGGGATCCTGGGTGTCGGAACCCCGCTGATCAAATACTGATAATATCTCGGGAAAACCTTTTTGATGAAAAAGTTTGCAACCCACCTTTTTATTCATATGTCTAAAGTCTAATTACGGTATTAATAATTATTAGTGTATCCCTGGCCAATGCTGACCTTTTCCTGAGTTGCAGCCAGCATACTAGTATTTGTGAAAGCTGTCCCTACATAGTTGTTTTATAGATTGTCTGTCTGGTGTTAAAATTATAGCCTTTCTATTCTCCATCTAAAGAGTGACCGGAAATGATTATTCTTTTCACCGTCAGTGGGATCGTATAGGTGCCAGATTCATAAGCCACACTAGTATACAGCAGGTAGAGGACATTTAGGAAGAATGCCAAAATTCTGATGCTATAACTTTATTTTTCCCTTAGGGCCCATTCACACAACTGGATAAAATTGCAGAACGGATGTGGACCCATTCATTTCAATGGGGCCGCAAAAGATCAGGACAGCACACTGTGTGATGTCCGTATTTCTGTTCCGTGGCCCCACAAAAAAGATAGAACATGTCCTATTGTTGTCCGCAATTGCTCTGAAAAGTGTGGTCTGCACACGGCTGGTAGCCATGTTTTGTGGATCTGCAATTTGTGGACCACAAAAAACCTGATATGGTCTTGTGAATGGACCCTAAGAAAAATCTCCTAATTAGTTCTTTCTGCCTGGTTCTCCCAGACTGGATAATTGAATGTCCTATTAAAGGAATCTAATTTGGATGTACTGGGGCGCATGATGGACTCATGCACACAGAAAAAAAAGTAGGTGTGGAGGCACATGGAGCCATTATAGGTCAGTATTACAGAACCATAGGCCCTCCATGTGTCTTGAAGAGGACATGCAGTACAACCTGCAACGGTATAAAATCTGCGGAAAGGGTAAAGTATGGCTCCATAGCAGAACTGTAAAACCGCTGTGTGCCAAAGTGTGCACATGGCGTAGATTTTATCAGATGTGCTCATATACAAGGACAGCTTTGATATGCTGTCGTTACACAGATCATTGCACTAAAGGTAACTATGGGAGGTGTGAACGTTTTCACTTGTGTATCTGTCAGTCATTAAACCTAATGACTCTTACAGTGACCCCTTGTGCCATTTCATCCCCTCCACAGTGTCTCACCTGTAAAGAAGATGTCTAGGCTTAATAGAGTGCACATAAAGATGTCTGGCTGCTTTATCGTTTTCAGGGGTGACAAATTGTGCTGTGTGCAGCATTTTAAAGGCTTTGGTTGGCGGTTTTGCTTTGATTTCTGCAAATATTTTTTAACTATGGGCTTCCTGCCGAATTCCTCAGAACTTCTAGTTTTCAATCTGCAGTAGCGGTGCAGTCCCTCCGTGGTCAGATTTCTCTTCTGTTAAATGTTGAAGCAGTTTATAGCAGCAGTCATTTATCACCACCAGGTGGGCCAATGCTTTATATTGCTGCGTTCCTGGCCATTTGTCTTCTATGATCGATAGAGAATTGTGATTCACCTGCACCATAATGTAAATCCTCTGCTCTGTGTCAGCTTGCGGTTTGCTGTCCACTTCCAGAATAAGCTGCCCCTCTTCCCCAATGGATGAATTTCCACCTTGAATTTAGGATTTTTAAAGCCAAGCCAGAAATGGACCATAAACTGAACACGTACAATGGAAAGCTGGAGTCTTCTCCTATGTTTGAGTCCTGTCCTGTCCAATACTGTATAAAAATAACCTGAATGTGGAAACCAAGACCAATATTTGTAAAAATCACGACCTATGTAAAAAGAAAACCAGAAAAATGCCCAGTGTGCATTGAAAAGTGTGTTTTTAGTAGTATTGTATATTATGAAATTCTTGTCACTACAGTGATTCATCTGTCAAACTGAGCTCTCTTTACTGATGACCTATCCTCCGATAGGTCATCAGTATATGATTGGTGGGGGTCCGACACCCAGGACCCCCGCCGATGAGCTCTTTTAGAAGGCCACAGCCTTCTCTCTGTTTACCAAGTACAGCACCGTCCATTTGATTGTGGCTGTGCTGTGCTCAGCCCCATTGTAGTGTATGGCTGTCCCTAGACCATGTGACCAATGAATGTGACATCACATGGCCTAGTGAAGGCTGTGAGAGGATAGGATAGGTCATCATTAAAAAGATCTTGGAAAACCCCTTTTAACCTGTAGTGTGGATTTTAAATCTGCAGCATGTCAATTTATGCTCCAGATTTTCTGCTGTGGATTTCACCTCTACAATACAATCTGTAGTAAAATGCTCGCTAAAAGTCGCATAAAATGTGGATTTTGTCACCGATTCATAACGGATTTTCCTGCAGATCTGCAGCAGAATTTGTGGCGGATTTTGTACACCAAAATACCTCCCGTATTAATGTACCCTAAATAAGGGAATATAGGGAGTTCAAGTAAGGAAATAACGGCATAGTAAACACATGCAATTGTGAATTCTGTCTATTAATTCTCAGGGTTCCAGGCTGGTTAAATGCAGTTTCAAAGTTCATTTGCAGTGGAATGTGTTTGGCGAGAGGTTGGCTTAAAAGTGCAAATAATGAAGTGATTGAGCAGACTTTAGTGGGTAATGCCAACCTGTGACTGAACAATCCCGTGTTTGCTGATCTCCTAGCTAATATCTCAAGCCTCAGTGGTTTATGATATTAGTCATCTGATAAGTCTGTGTATATGGGAGTAAGTCAACACCACGCAACAACAAAAACGCTTTTCGTCTGCTACTGGGCGAAAACCATTTGTCCTATACTAAATCGAGTGTGCGGATTACAAATCCGAAGTCAGAATTGTTGTAACACGTCACAAAATTTTGCTATGCATAAGTATGCCTAAATGAATTAAGCACTTGGAAAGCATTGAATAATTTTGAACAGAACGAGTTTTACTCCAACAATTAACCTGATCTACAGCAAAGTTTGCGTATTAAACAGTGTATGAACATGTAATGGAATAACAACATTTCAAAAAGTCTTGTTTTTCAGTTTAAAAGTCTTACTTGAGCAAGGCCCAGTACTGTTAAAAGTGCTTCAGGCATTTGCTTTTGCGTTTGTGAACGGTCATATTTTCCCGTTGCAAAAACCAGCAGTAGTCCCCCATCATGTTGGGATTCCAGCGACCTTGATACCTGTTCTCCATTGTAGAAATATCTTTATGGAACAGCTCTCCATGTTCGTCACTTACGTGTCCTTATTTGGGTGGGAAAAAGTCAAGATGGGAATGTAAGAAATGCACTTTCAATGACATTCGGCAGCCAAGTTGTTCATATGCTGTAAGCATGTTGTCTACTAATTCAGCATAGTTTGCAGCTCAACTGTTCCCAAGGAAGTTCTGCACTACTAGTACAAATGCATCCCAAGCTGTAAGACGCACTCTCTTTGTCAGATTCTTGCGCTGATCATAAGTAGTGTATTTGCCACATATGTAAAAGCTAATCCAGCACCTCAGTGCGCTTGAACGTGCTGAGGTATATAGTCACACTATAGTCACACTGTCGGGGTGGGTGCTTTGTGTCTGCTAGGCAGTTAATGGACTAGTCCCCCTCGTTGGCGTCACTGTGAGGGAACCTTGATCAGGGTCACTAGTTTATTGCTGTTTATTGTACTTGCAAGCAAAGCACCCGTCCTCTATATCCTTGGACACTGCATTTGAAGGATACTTCTCTAGTACACACCTGCAATCTACACGTCTGGAGGCGGTAGGACTGTATCTTACTTTTTGTTCTATCCTCAGGCAACTAGATTGAATTACAATAAGTTGGATGTGTTGGTAGGGGTTCAGTCTTCTTAATCTACTCACTGTCTTTTGGTGTTTTTAACTATATTGATTTATTTTATGGCATATCTAGTAAAAGTTATATTTTAAGAAATTAAGCATACCCTGTCCACATAGGAATTTTTGCCACATACAGTACAGACCAAAAGTTTGGACACACCTTCTCATTCAAAGAGTTTTCTTTATTTTCAGGACTATGAAAATTGTAGATTCACACTGAAGGCATCAAAACTATGAATTAACACATGTAGAATTATATACATAACAAACAAGTGTGAAACAACCAAAAATATGTCCTATTCTAGGTTCTTCAAAGTAGCCACCTTTTGCTTTGATTACTGCTTTGCACACTCTTGGCATTCTCTTGATGAGCTTCAAGAGGTAGTCCCCTGAAATGGTTTTCACTTCACAGGTGTGCCCTGTCAGGTTTAATAAGTGGGATTTCTTGCCTTATAAATGGGGTTGGGACCATCAGTTGCGTTGAGGAGAAGTCAGGTGGATACACAGCTGATAGTCCTACTGAATAGACTGTTAGAATTTGTATTATGGCAAGAAAAAAGCAGCTAACAGTCTATTCAGTAGGACTATCAGCTGTGTATCCCCCTGACGCCTTCATAGTCATGAAAATAAAGAAAACTCTTTGAATGAGAAGGTGTGTCCAAACTTTTGGTCTGTACTGTATTTAGCAGAAATTGTCTGGATCGTTAACACATTTGCGTTTATCCATCTTAAGTTTCAAAACTGATAGCACTATAACAGATCACTTTTATCAAAATCTGTCCAGCTTGCCTCATATGCTGACATCAGCCTGAGTGCGTCCGAACAGGTCTGGACAGGTCCATTGGAATATCTCCAATATAATGCATTATTTATTATACTTATATAGCGCTACTATATTCCGCAGCGCTTTACAGACTTTAGCATCCAACTGTCCCCAAAGAGGCTCACAATCTAAGGTCCCTATCAGTATGTCTTTGGAGTGTGGGAGGAAACCGGAGTACCCGGAGAAAACCAACTCAAACACGGGGAGAACATACATGCAGATGTTGCCCTTAGTCAGATTCTGAGGTGCTAGGCACCAATGCTAACCACTGAGCCACCATGCTGCCCATTAATATTATGAACTTACTTTTGATTTGAAAAGCTTTGGGCTTGGCCACCACAGAAATTCTTTTATAATTTGGTGTTTTCTTAGTGAAGATGCTAAAAAAAAAAAAAAATATTTTTTTTGCCCATGATCTTGTTTTTGATGCCCCCCGCATTGCCATCTGCCCCAACCAGTACAATCTGCCCCCCCTCCCAGTGCCATCAACTACCCCCCTACCATAATCTGCACACATGCCAACGGCCCCCCTCAGTGCCATCTGCCCCCACCAGTACCATTAACTCAACCCCCCATGCCATAATCTGCCCACATGCCTTGAGCCCCCAACAGTGCCTCTTCCACCCCCCCCCCCTGCCATCAGCCACAACTTTCTGCCATCTGCCCCCATTCAGTGCCATCTCTCCCTCAGTGCAATAATCTTCCCCCTATTCCATGACCCCCCAACTGTGCCTCTTTCCCCTCCTGCCATCAGCCACACTTATCTGCCATCTGCCCCCATGCCAGCCAGTAAAGATAGATAGATGATAGAAAGAGATACAGAAAGATAGATAGAACTTTCAATACATACCTGTATGTCGTGAAGTTCATCCGATATGGCTGCTGGGGGAGGGGACATTTATAGAACATGTTCAGTTGATCAAAACCAATTGAAACGTATCCGCCTCAGACTGAGCCATTACAGACGGATCCGTTCATACTGACTTCAATTGTGTGTCAGGACAGATACGTTTGGCTCCGCATCGTCAGGCGGACACCAAAACGCTGCTTGCAGAGTGGAATGGAGACTGATCGGAGGCAAACTGATGCATTCTGAGCGGATCCTTTTCCATTCAGAATGCATTAGGGCAAAACTGATCCATTTTGGACCGCTTGTGAGAGCCCTGAACAGATCTCAGAAACGGAAAGCCAAAACGCCAGTGTGAAAGTAGACTTATTTGAAAGTCAGGTGTAAACATTTTCTTGTTTGATCTTTCAGGTCTACAAGGGTGAATTTCAACTTCCAGACTTTCTGAAAGAGATGCCCCAGGTACGACTTATTGATATGCTATTGTGTACCCAAATTGGTATTATTGTGTTAGAAGGATCATGAACATCACTGTTCGCTATAGCCGTATCACCTCCATAGAAATGTACACAATCCGCAGAACTGATCCAGGAGACTGGAATGAAATCAGCCACATGTTTCATACATTCTTCCTTTTTTGGCTTAGTTTTTATAGCACTAAGATAAACAGTGCTTTTGGTCCAAGTCCACATTTTCAGATTGTACTGCCTAAAGCAGCCGCAGTCATATTTTGAAATATTTTACATTATATTTAGTCTTTACTTTTATAACATGTCACTACTACTTTGACCATTTATCTCAAGGATATTATTCATCTTTTAAAATACTTTGCAGTTGACCCATCACATTTAGGCAGGATGATTTCTCCTGTCATGTATCAATGTATCAAACATGCCAGGAGAAATCCTCGGGCCCAAATAGGCCATCAATAGACCCCCACAGATCTGATATTGATGGCCTATTTGGGCGGGAGAATTTCTCCTGGCATGTTTGATACATTAATACATGCCAGGAGAAATCATCCTGCCCAAATAGGCTATCAATATCAGATCTGTGGGGGTCTTACTCCTGGCACCCCCACCGATCAGCTGTTCGAAGAGGCGCAGTGCTCACCGAAGCCTCTTCCTAGGCCAATGATGTTACATGGCCTAGGCGCAGCTCAGTCCCAGTGAATTGTCCTGGGCTGCAATACCAAGCACAGGCCATGTACGATATGTGGCGCTGTGTTTGGTACGCTGTGAGGAGGCCGCAGAGCTCACTGGAGTGGTGTGGTCTCTTCAAACAGTTGATTGATGGCAGTGGCGGAACCCCAGAAGTCACATTCTGTTGTCCTATCCTGAGGATACGTCATCAATATTCTGCTCCTAGAAGACCCCTTTAATATGTAGACTTAGTGCTGTCATATCCTGTAGTTGAAAAATCTGGAAACTGATTTGAGCCTTGAGTCTAAATGTTGATATGTAATATGTGTCAGGCTTATATTATACTATGATAATTCAGGATAGGCTACCCCCTTGTCCTGAACTCACCAAGTGCTAATTTATTCAAAATGGCATCATTGCTATTTTGTATAGAAATTTAAAGCCTATACTTTAAGTTCACGCCTGAATGCAGTTAAATGGTTTTACAGCCCCAAAAATGCTCAGAATGCTGTGAAAACACACACCCCTTACCACACAGATCCCCCGCTGGCCGCAGCTCCTTTTCCGCAGCTGCCAAGTCCTCCATTGCTCTCAGCTTCCTGTTCCACCGATGTTGTGTCATCACAGGACCATGTGGTCGCTGAGACTGGATCAAATAATATAGGTTGTTAAAGGCTAGTTAAGCCTAAAAACACAGAGACAGAGGCACTCCTCTGAGCGCTTCCCCTATTGGCCCTGCTCAGCCTTTTGAGCACGTGGAGTACAGATAGATCCGTACTCCACACATTTGAAAAGCCGAGGTGATGCCCCGTTGCGTTTCACAGGTTTAGTTACCCTTTCAATGTGCACACTCAGTCCATATAGTAGGAAGTAAGTTATTTTTTCTCTAAAAAAATAAATAAAAATCTGGCACCATTGGCTTACATTGATGCCAGATCTGATTTGTTCAGTTTTGTCAACAGGACTTTGTTTCCGTCCTGCATAACAGAAACCAGACGGATCCATTATGCTTGCCCGTAGACTTCTATTAGGACGGATCAAAACGGAATTCCTCTTAAAGGGATTCTGTCACCTCTTTTTACCCTATAGAGATGCGGACATGCACGGCTAGATCGCCGCTAGCATGTCCGCAATATACCTGTCCCATATCTCTGAGTGGTTTTATTGAGTGTAAAAAAGGATTTTATATATATATATATATATATATATATATATATATATATATATATATAATTTATTTATTAATTTATTATATGTAAATCAGCCTGGTAAGGAGCCCAAGGGGCTGTACTAACAGTTCTGGAGCCCAGCACCGCCTTTATCCACGAATCTCCATTCCATTTTGATTTCCGTCTTATGGATTCAGTTATTTATATAACGGTGATGTGAACCCGGCTTAAGCCTGTTTTCCTTTTTCCTTTGATGAATCTCCCTTATTGTCTTTATGAGAGGAACTCTTTTAGTTTGAGTGCAGGGTGGATGTAAATGCCTGTAAGGCCTCATGCACACAACCGTTGTGTGTTTTGCGGTCCACAAATTGCGGATCCGCAAAACACGGATGACGTCCGTGTGCATTCCGCATTTTGCAGAACGGCACGGACAGCCATTTATAGAACTGCCTATTCTTGTCCACAAAACGGACAAGAATAGGACTTTTTTTTTTTTTCGGACCACGGAACGGAGCAACGGATGCGGACAGCACACGGAGTGCTATCCGCATCTTTTGCGGCCCCATTGAAGTGAATGGGTCCGCATCCAAGCAACATTCGTGTGCATGATGCTGAAGGGATGTTGCTCCTATGGAGCAGAATGTAGTGCAGCAGCTATACAGATTAGCGGTGTTGTGGTGTCTGCGCCGATAACTTTCTGTCCTAATTGTAAGAAATCTTGTTCTGGGGATCCAATGTGGTGTTTTTATGTTCTAGCCAAAGAAGACACGGGAAGGAAACTTATGAGGCAAGATTGTGTTCTCTTGGACTATTGCAGCTCTTATTTCTGGGCAGCTCTTCTCTGGATTGGATTTCACCCTTTGCAATGCAAGGGGTAAAATCTGTGGCAAAACCACATCAAAACAGCAAGTAACACAAGCGGTTTTGGTTTGGAAACCCGTGTGCAGTTACCCTAAAGGCTGCCATTGCTGCATGTCTCCATCCTACCTTGCTATTAATGCTTATCCCTCCTGACCTCCACATGCAGAAGGATCTATGCTTTATGGGATTACTCATGTTTTCTCTCTTCTGCGCCACTGTATTGCTGCTTCAATGCAAATTACTGAATTAGGGTACTTTCACACTAGCGTTTTTCTTTTCCGGCGTTGAGTTCCGTCCTAGGGGCTCAAATCCGGAAAAGAACTGATCAGTTTTATCCCCATGCATTCTGAATGGAGAGTCAGTCCTTCAGGATGCATCAGGATGTCTTCAGTTCAGTCTTTTTGACTGATCAGGCTTTTCAGAAAAACGTAGCATGCAGTATTTTTACCTCCGGCCAAAAAGCCTGAACACTTTGACTGAACGCCGGATCAGGCCTTTTTCCCATTGACTTGCATTAACGCCGGATCTGGCACTGTGTGTTCAGTCAAAACGGATCCGGCTTTTGCATGTTAAACCCGAAAAATGTGAAAAAAAAGTTAAAGTCCATAAATGGCGGATCCGTTTTTTCCAATGCATTTTTTCATTGTGATCAAAATCCTGATCAGGATTCAAATGTAATCCGTTTTCACACGTTTTTCCGGATCCGGCGGGCAGTTCCGGTGTCGGAATTGAACGCCGGATTAAAACAACGCTAGTGTGAAAGTAGCCTTAAAGGCCATGAAAGGGGTCAGATACTAAATTTGGTTTTGCTTTTGGTCTCTGCTGATGGCGTATAATAGGACACATTAGTTATCCCTGAGATCTAGCAGCTTAGTGCACTAGCAGTGTGTGAATGTTTCCTGTCTGGACTGTAGACCAATATATCTGGTCACCTGTCCATAATGACTAGTATGCAAGAATGACTACCCCCCTGGAGACAGTAGATAAAATAATCCTATGTTCAGATGTAAGTCTGATGTGATATAACTAGGTTGGTTTATCACCATGATGGTCCTGGCTAGCCACAGACCTTAATGAGACAAGAAAGAACATCTCGGTGAACTATCGATTACACCATTATGTAGTTAATCATGGCCGTTCTATGCAAACGACTCAATAAAAACCTTCCGAGAAGAAGTCCTAAATTCTGAACAGTTATAAAGTTCTTGGCCTGGCTGGAAATGTTCCCTAGCGACTGCTTTGTATTGCAGATCAGCCAAATTCATTTGAATGGGACGGAGATGCACTTAGGCTAGGTGACTGATGTACCGTAGCCTAGAAAGAGGCCTAAGTTCCCATGGAGCAGCTGATTGGCTGGGGTGCTGGGCACCGGACCCCTACCGATCTGATATTGATGACCTATTCTGAGGTTAGGCCTTCAATGTCAGATTTCTGGATAACCCCTTTAACTATAATCACCTTCCCATGTGAATCTTAGACCATCTTTGATGTGCACATTACCACCCCACGCCCCTCACTTTCTTTTTCCCCAGGATAGCACTGTATCTTATTGCAGAGTGATGTGCTTATTGTAACTGATTTCGTAAAAAAATCAGGAACCTCCAGGCCCTCAAATAATACGTTTACTATTGGCTTATGGTTGCTAATGCTTCACTGTGCTTGCTTTCCTACCATTCACCAATCTGAAATGAGAGTAAGTACAATAAATCAGTGTTCTGTACGATTCCCTTATCTGCGTAACTTTTGCTCCCTTATGTTTTACAGACGGAAGCAGTAAAGTAGCTGAGCCGCACTCGGTCCAGGTAAGAGCTCTGCCAGAAACCCCCTGCAGTGTTGAGTAGGTCCCATGAAGACTGATATCAGTAACTGCAGTATATGTTGAACAGCATGTGAGGAGACGTATTTGTTAATGAATTTCGGAGCATATTACTAAACATAAATTAGACTTAGCCTTAATTTTGGAAGGTACTACAGTAGTTCTTATAGTGGAGATCCAGTGGGTATATGGTGTTTTAAAGGCAATGCTCCCTTGGAAAACAAATGAAAATTAGTTCACCTCTAATAAGGAAGAAAACTGTCTCTCTAGTGCCACCTATAGGTAGCTACCCTGCGATGCAATGTGTCATCATGAAATGCAGTGCAGTCTGATGACAGAGCAGGAGGAGCTGATATATAGTTTTGTGTGAAAGGTTCAGCAAAACTTGTAATTTTGTAATTTATTCATTAAAGTCTCTGCTCAGTATCCATGTTGACAGCTGTCTGTGCATGACACCAATGCACCATAAATAACAAATTTAACCACCGATGACTAAGTATACCACGGTGCAGTCTAGCCCTGGCAGTCAAAGGGGAGGTGGGTGTGTACTGAGGCCCCTTCAGTGGTCAAACTGCCTAATTTACATAAATAAAAAAACTCCACATATTTCTGCATCAGTGCAAGCCAAGAAAGAAAGGTATGGTTTGAATCAGCATGATCAACCCTACCAGGCAATATGCCTGGTTAAATAGGGTTTATTGTGCAGGAAGAGGCTCTTTAAATGTATGAATTTTAAGTTTTGCTGATGTTTAACCACATAGCCACCAGTTAATAGCGACCATGGTATATAACTGGTAGGAGAGGGGAGGGGGAGGGCCCCCCCCCCCCGGACTGGGAGGGCCCCCCCCCCCGGACTGGTGGTTGCCATGGCAGCTGGAGACCTAACAATAGACTAAGTCTGCCATCTATGGAACTTTATAAGGCCCTGCCAGAGGCATGGTTTAATAGGCTGACTGTCTGTGTAAGGCCTCATGCACACGAACGTTTTTTTTTCACGGTCCGCAAAAACAGGGTCCGTAGGTCCGTGATCCGTGACCGTTTTTTCGTCCGTGGGTCTTCCTTGATTTTTGACGGATCCACGGACATGAAAAAAAAGTCATTTTGGTGTCCGCCTGGCCGTGCGGAGCCAAACGGATCCGTCCTGAATTACAATGCAAGTCAATGGGGACGGATCCGTTTGACGTTGACACAATATGGTGCCATTTCAAACGGATCCGTCCCCATTGACTTTCAATGTAAAGTCCGGAGTCCCTTTTATACCATCAGATCGGAGTTTTCTCCAATCCGATGGTATATTTTAACTTGAAGCGTCCCCATCACCATGGGAACGCCTCTATGTTAGAATATACTGTCGGATATGAGTTAGATCGTGAAACCTCATTTCCGACAGTATATTCTAACACAGAGGCGTTCCCATGGTGATGGGGACGCTTCTAGTTAGAATATACTACAAACTGTGTACATGACTGCCCCCTGCTGCCTAGCAGCATCCGATCTCTTACAGGGGGCCGTGATCAGCACAATTAACCCCTCAGGTGCCGCACCTGAAGGGGTTAATTGTACTATCATATCCCCCTGTAAGAGATCAGGGCTGCCAGGCAGCAGGGGGCAGACCCCCCCCCCCTCCCCAGTTTGAATATCATTGGTGGCCAGTGCGGCCCCCCCCCCCCCCCTTCCTCCATTGTAATAAATCGTTGGTGGCACAGTGTGCGCCCCCCCCTTCCTCCCTCTATTGTAATAATTCGTTGGTGGCACAGTGTGCCAAAACCCCCCCCCCGCCTTCCCCCCCCTTCCTCCCTCTATTGTAATAATTCGTTGGTGGCACAGTGTGCGCCCCCCCCCCCCCCTTCCTCCCTCTATTGTAATAAATCGTTGGTGGCAATCATTGGCCCCCCTCCCTCTATAGCATTTTCAACATTGGTGGCCAGTGTGCGGCCACCCATCTTGCGCCCCCCCCCGATCATTGGTGGCAGCGGGTTACTAGCAATAGTACAAGATTCATACTTACCTGGGAGCTGTGATGTTCGTGTCCGGCCGGGAGCTCCTCCTACTGGTAAGTGACGGTTCATTTAGCAATGCGCCGCACAGACCTGTCACTGTCACTTACCAGTAGGTGGAGCTCCCGGCCGGACACGAACATCGCAGCAGCAGGTAAGTATTAATCTTCTACTATTGTACTATTGCTAAGTAACCATGGCAACGAGGACTGTAGTAGCGTCCTGGTTGCCATGGTTACCGATCGGAGCCCCAGCGAATAAACTGGGACTCCGATCGGAACTCCGCTGCCACCAATGATGATGGGGGGGAGGGGGGGGGAGATGGGAGGCTGCACACTGGCCACCAACGTTGTTAATGCTATAGAGGGGGGGGGCAATGGGGGGCGCACACTGTGCCACCAACGATTTATTACAATAGAGGGAGGAAGGGGGGGGGGGCGCACACTGTGCCACCAACGAATTATTACAATAGAGGGAGGGGGGGGGGCCGCACTGGCCACCAATGATATTCAAACTGGGGAGGGGGGGGGAGGGTCTGCCCCCTGCTGCCTGGCAGCCCTGATCTCTTACAGGGGGATATGATAGTACAATTAACCCTTTCAGGTGCCGCACCTGAAGGGGTTAATTGTGCTGATGAAGGCCCCCTGTAAGAGATCGGGTGCTGCCAGGCAGCAGGGGGCAGTCTTGTACACAGTTTGTAGTGTATTCTAACTAGAAGCGTCCCCATCACCATGGGAACGCTTCTGTGTTAGAATATACTGTCGGTTCTGAGTTTTCACGAAGTGAAAACTCAGCTTTGAAAAAGCTTTTATGCAGACGGATCTTCGGATCCGTCTGTATAAAAACTAAACTACGGCCACGGATCACGGACACGGATGCCAATCTTGTGTGCATCCGTGTTCTTTCACGGACCCATTGACTTGAATGGGTCCGTGAACCGTTGGCCGTGAAAAAAATAGGACAGGTCATATTTTTTTCACGGCCAGGAAACACGGATCACGGATGCGGCTGCAAAACGGTGCATTTTCCGATTTTTCCACGGACCTATTGAAAGTCAATGGGTCCGCGAAAAAAAAACGGAAAACGGCACAACGGCCACGGGTGCACACAACGGTCGTGTGCATGAGGCCTAAGGCTACTTTCACACTAGCGTTTTTTGCGGATCTGTCATGGATCTGCAAAAACGCTTCCATTACAATAATACAACCGCATGCATCCGTCATGAACGGATCCGGTTGTATTATGTCTTCTATAGCCATGACGGATCCGTTTTCTATTGTGCCAGATTGCTGTAGGCAACGTTTGGTGTCCGCCTCCAGAGCGGAATGGAGACTGAACGGAGGTAAACTGATGCATTCTGAGTGGATCCTTTTCCATTCAGAATGCATTAGGGCAAAACTGATCCATTTTGGATCATATTTGAGAGCCCTGAACGGATCTCACAAACAGTGAAGTAGCCTAATATGGCAGGCATAATACACTGCTCTTCATAAGTAGTGTAGTGTATTATGTTAGCAATCATGATCACAGGTATCTTTGTGGGACTAAAGAATGTTGTAAAAAAAATAAAATAATCAATGAGTTATTAAAAAATATATAATTCCGAACTAAACAATTCCAGGTGTTTCCTTATTAAAAGCTTTTATTTCTTGTAATAAAAATATAAAAATGTTACAAAGCCTACGCATAATGGGTATCGCCACATCCGTAACGTTTGAACCATACAACCATCGTGTTATTTTTCCTGGTCATACGTACCGTAAAATGATACCATTTGAAAACAAAATTGTCACACAAAAAGCAAGTCCTCATACAGCTCTGACAACAGAAAAAAAGAAAGTTATGGCTCTTGGAATGTGACAATGAAAATAAATAAATAAATAATAATAATAATGTATTGGTCATTAGGCCCAAAATAAGTCCATCACTAAGGGGTTAAGATTATTTTAAAGGGTTTCTACCACTTCGTTTCACATAATTAGCTTTCAGACACTAGCGATCTGCTAGTGTCTGCTCTAACAAACCATCCTAATATAATAGGTTTTGGGGCAGCCGTTTCGCTAAAAAAAGAACTTATATCGATATGCTAATGAGCCTCTAGGTGCTATGGGGGCGTCATTAGCACCTAGAGGCTCGGTCTACCTTCACAAACTGCCGCCGCCCAGCGCGTCCCTCCAGCCCGCCCATCTCCTCCGGAATGCGATTCTCCCTGTGAGCGTATGTATTCGGCGCATGCGCGGCAGTGAATGTCTGACCGCTTCCCTGCTTAGACATCTCCACTGCGTCTGTGCCGATGATGTCATAGTGCTCCGAGGAACAGGCGCAGTGGAGATGTCTGTGCAGGGAAGCGGTCAGACATTCACTGCGCATGCGCCGAATACGTACGCTCACAGGGAGGACCGCATTCCGGAGGAGATGGGCGGGCTGGAGGGACGCGCTGGGCGGCGGCAGTTTGTGAAGGTAGACCGAGCCTCTAAGTGCTAATGACGCCCCCATAGCACCTAGAGGCTCATTAGCATATCGATATAAGTTCTTTTTTTAGCGAAACGGCTGCCCCAAAAGCTATTATATTAGAATGGTTTGGTAGAGCAGACACTAGTGGATCGCTAGTGTCTGACAGCTAAATATGTGAAACGAAGTGGTAGAAACCCTTTAAGGCCTTGCAGAGTGACAAATGGCTGTTTTCTTTCCCTCTTTAATTTCACTTCCCATGTATGCCTACAGTGTTTGGAGAAAGCATAATGCAGATATATATTATACAGTCCACTTCCTTATTCACACAAATGTATTAAGATCGGCTGTAGTACACAGAGCATTTTTATACGCATATGTCCGCATAGGACCCGTACATGGCGATCACCGGATACCTTTGTCTCCGGGTCATGTGAGAACGGAATAGTGCATGCCCTGAGTTTCTCTGCACGGACCAAAGGTGTGGAGGGGACAGTGTGTAGTCTGTTGTGGTAGTAAATTACATTTGTGTATATAAGGCCTCAGAGGGCACTGCCAGGACTAATGTACCAGTACGTAGAGTATAGTGAAAATATAACGGTATAGAAATGGGTGGCTAGGATTATATGTTTTGCTTCAAAAGTCATTTTATAATATGTCATGTAACCTCTACGCAGGTGTTAATGGCTGAAGAACGGACCCATGAAGACCATTTCCTCGCTGCAAGCAGACTGTGATGTGTATGTCTTGGTTGTGCCCTGACCAGTCTCCATGTGTGTTTGGCACACAGATTCATCTCTTATGATTAGTGGCACTTTCTTATGGCCGGAGCGGCACTCCTCCGGCAGCGGTGTAGTACTGTATTTACCAGCTGTATTATGTTTTTAATTGACAGATTCACAAGAACCTTCTAAATGACATCCTGATGAATCCCATCCCTGTCTGGCCTCTCAACGTTGCAATGCTGTGACATTATTATTATTTTTTTAATGTAACATAGGGTGTGATAAATTTTTAGATGTGTATATTCCAGTGCTCGGACACGCGCAGTTGTTTCTCACCAGCAGTGTATTTATGTGTATTGTATACATGGTTAATTCTGAGAGTCAAAGCTCCAGCTCGATGAAAACAATATATATTGTACGCTTGGTGCAGCGAAATGCATGGCAAACAAAGCAGTATTCTTCTGTCCACCTGGAAATCTGGTGAATGCCATTACTGTACAATGGCATCAAAATGACACAAAGGAACCATACAATACAGGATTCACAGAAACAGCATAAATCCCCATGTACACAGCGCAGTCTGGGAGTAGTCAGCAAGACGGTGCA
Organism: Bufo bufo; assembly: GCF_905171765.1. Lineage (NCBI taxonomy): Eukaryota > Metazoa > Chordata > Amphibia > Anura > Bufonidae > Bufo > Bufo bufo. The sequence goes on from NC_053391.1 coordinate 391,171,262, forward strand.
CGGGAAGCTGTTCATATTTTTACACATTTTATCGTTGAGGAATAATTTTTTTAGAATTGTTGTAAATGCACACAGTTTTTATAAGGGGGTGTGCTCATAGAAGTCATTTTGTGGTGAAAGCGTATTGTTCTTTCTAATCTACAGACCACCCCCTTATCCAAATTTTCAGTTCCACCACCATATTTTTTACATGCTTTCAGAAAACCACCCCCTAGGAGACCACTTTTCAGTGCAATTTTGGGTGGTTGTCTCAGTCTTCGCTGTATGTCGTTTCAGTCGCTTACCATTTTTCAGATCTTCACTCGTACCTTCAGAGGCTGTAAGCTTGTCCTGCTTATGTGCTGCACACACAGCTGCAGGGGGCAGTTATAATGGATGAATGTTTCCATTCATTGACTGCAAGCCGATGAATTAAGACCAAGGGAAAGAAATGAAACGCAAAGTATATTAGGTTGCATTTACATGTTCTTTTTGCCAGTTATTACAAAATTGTGGCAAAAATGGTGGTTATGATTTTCTGCAATAACCTCTTCCCCACAAAAGTCAGGTGTGAAACACACATAGACAGTTACCAAACTTTTCATTACACAATGAAGTTTTATAAAATAATCCAGAAAACCCTTTTAATATGGCCATAAAGATTATCATTACAGATCTGAACAGTTTGGCATGGGTACATACGGTTCTAGAAATAATCTGGTTTAAAACATGGAGGATAAGTTCATCGTGTAGAACGCTTATTGTTCATTCTCCAAAATTCTTCTTGTTCGTTAGAGATAAATGTTACATAGCAATTACTCTATTATAAGGCCATAAAAGTACATGAGGGGCGATACCATACAAATGATTTTCTGTGGGCAAAACCCTAATCTAATATACGGTAATCGTGCATCTAAAATCTAAGCACTCATTGTATGGCAGTAGGAAAGTCTGGCCGCGATAAACACTTGTAACTGCTTGAATCTGAATGATAATGGCGGTATGTAAAAGGCCATAGTACTATACAGCATGGCCTACATTCTTTTTTGTAGTTCTTCTACTTCTTTGCTGAATGTGGAATTGCATACAATACTATATTCTATTGTCAAAAAAAATATATAAAAAAATAAATAAAATCATTGTTGTGATAAAGATGCATTGAAAACATTCCTGACACTGCTGTGCAGTGTTCTCTAGCAGCAGCCAGAGCATCCTAAACGTGTATTCATGTCACTGCTTTCACAGTTTGAATCCAGAACTGAAGTCCATAATGTATCCGGTGGGTAGATATCTAGAGTGGTTGCTCCAACCTCGAAAACGTAGCAGACGCAGCCATGAGAGCCTACTGTGTATACATAAGGAATGCAGATTTCTTTTCAGTTATTTAAAAAAAACTTCCAAAGAAGTTGGGTGGGAATGGGGTTTGAGAAGAAAATGTACATTTACAATTTTATTGACCTTTTTGTATTTTATTTTTAAAAAATAAAAGCTTTAAATGTGAATATTTGCTGTGTATTTGAGTTTTTTCTCTTATGTGGTAGTCCTGCACTGCTGCTTATATTATCATCTAGTAAAATGTGAGATGTTAGTACACTGCTCAAAAAAATAAAGGGAACACTTAAACAACACAATGTAACTCCAAGTCAATCACACTTCTGTGAAATCAAACTGTCCACTTAGGAAGCAACACTGAGTGACAATCAATTTCACATGCTGTTGTGCAAATAGGATAGACAACAGGTGGAAATTATAGGCAATTAGCAAGACACCCCCAATAAAGGAGTGGTTCTGCAGGTGGTGACCTGACCACTTCTCAGTTCCTATGCTTCCTGGCTGATGTTTTGGTCACTTTTGAATGCTGGCGGTGCTTTCACTCTAGTGGTAGCATGAGACGGAGTCTACAACCCACACAAGTCGCTCAGGTAGTGCAGCTTATCCAGGATGGCACATCAATGCGATCTGTGGCAAGAAGGTTTGCTGTGTCTGTCAGCGTAGTGTCCAGAGCATGGAGGCGCTACCAGGAGACAGGCCAGTACATCAGGAGACGTGGAGGAGGGCGTAGGAGGGCAACAACCCAGCAGCAGGACCGCTACCTCCGCCTTTGTGCAAGGAGGAACAGGAGGAGCACTGCCAGAGCCCTGCAAAATGACCTCCAGCAGGCCACAAATGTGCATGTGTCTGCTCAAACAGTCAGAAACAGACTCCATGAGGGTGATATGAGGGCCCGACGTCCACAGGTGGTTACAGCCCAACACCTTGCAGGACTTTTGGCATTTGCCAGAAAACACCAAGATTGGCAAATTCGCCACTGGCGTCCTGTGCTCTTCACAGATGAAAGCAGGTTCACACTGAGCACATGTGACAGACGTGACAGAGTCTGGAGACGCCGTGGAGAACGTTCTGCTGCCTGCAACATCCTCCAGCATGACCGGTTTGGCATTGGGTCAGTAATGGTGTGGGGTGGCATTTCGTTGGAGGGCCGCACAGCCCTCCATGTGCTCGCCAGAGGTAGCCTGACTGCCATTAGGTACCGAGATGAGATCCTCAGACCCCTTGTGAGACCATATGCTGGTGCGGTTGGCCCTGGGTTCCTCCTAATGCAAGACAATGCTAGACCTCATGTGGCTGGAGTGTGTCAGCAGTTCCTGCAAGACGAAGGCATTGATGCTATGGACTGGCCTGCCCGTTCCCCAGACCTGAATCCAATTGAGCACATCTGGGACATCACGTCTCGCTCTATCCACCAACGTCACGTTGCACCACAGACTGTCCAGGAGTTGGCAGATGCTTTAGTCCAGGTCTGGGAGGAGATCCCTCAGGAGACCGTCCGCCACCTCATCAGGAGCATGCACGGGCGTTGTAGGGAGGTCATACAGGCACGTGGAGGCCACACACACTACTGAGCCTCATTTTGACTTGTTTTAAGGACATTACATCAAAGTTGGATCAGCCTGTAGTGTGTTTTTCCACTTTAATTTTGAGGGTGACTCCAAATCCAGACCTCCAAGGGTTAAAAAAATTTGATTTCCATTTTTTTTTTTTTTGTGTGAATTTGTTGTCAGCACATTCAACTATGTAAAGAACAAAGTATTTCAGAAGAATATTTAATTAATTCAGATCTAGGATGTGTTATTTTTGTGTTCCCTTTATTTTTTTGAGCAGTGTATATATAAGTAGACATGAGACGTTTTAAATGGGAATTTCTAGTGTCCATTTTTCTGAACATTGCAAGGGCTGTAAATGGCTAATGTGTGTTTTGCTATACACGCTCAACAATGCAGCTTTCTCCATGTTGAGTACATTTTTTTTCTTTTTTTTTTTTTTATGTTTGCATTGAGATCAGTTTAGAAAGTTAATCCATACAGTAAGACTAGGGTCACACTTTGTGTAGTAAGGCTTTGTTCATATATGCTCTAGATCAGTGATGGCTAACCTCCGGCACTCCAGCTGTGGTAAAACTACAACTCCCAAGATGCCCCCTTGCTTGGCTGTTATCAGAACTCCATAGAAATGTATGGAGCATCCTGGGAGTCGTAGTTTCACCACAGCTGGAGTGTCGGAGGTTAGCCATCACTGCTCTAGGGTATTCCATTGGGGGGTTACATGTGAGTGTCCAGCACTTTTAATAGCTGTAGTGCAGCTCCAGCGGTCAGTGTGGTCCATCAGTTGCTGTTTGAATCCATCATACGATTATTATTTTTTTTCTTCATAATGTCATAACTTTCATTAGTAACAAAAACTGTTATGGCAGTTTAAACACAGTCTTAGGTTCAGTTCACATCTGCATTGTAGCTCCCATTTAGAACATCATCTGTTACATGATAGGCACCAGCACTTTCTGACTGGTCTCACAGACTTAGACATTCAGACGTCCGTAGTGTTTTGCGGTCCGCAAATTGCGGACTGCAAGACACTGATGCATCACAGCTGAGGACAAGAATAGGACATGCTCTATTTTCTGGCGGAGCAGCGGACCGGAAATGCCGATGCGGACAGCACACTGTATGCTGTCTGCATCTTTTCTGGCCCCATTGAAAATGAATGGGTCCGCACCCGTTCCGCATAATTGCAGAATGGATCCGGACCCATTCTACGGATGTCTGAATGGACCCTAATAGTGGGGTTCTTTGTGGTCAACTGAGGTGTTCCAGTATATTGGATGCAGTGCTACACAGCCAAGTCACATTATTACGACCACTTCCTACTTTCCTTGTTGGCAGTGTGTAGCTCATGTCACGTGTCGTGAGCTGAATTGGTGGGTATATAAGGCCTCATGCACACGACCGTTGTGTGCATCCGTGGCCGTTGTGCCGTTTTCCGTTTTTTTTCGCGGACCCATTGACTTTCAATGGGTCCGTGGAAAAAACGGAGAATGCACCGTTTGGCAGCCGCATCCGTGAGCCGTGTTTCCTGGCCGTGAAAAAAATATGACCTGTCCTATTTTTTTCACGGCCAACGGTTCACGGACCCATTCAAGTCAATGGGTCCGTGAAAGAACACGGATGCACACAAGATTGGCATCCGTGTCCGTGATCCGTGGCCGTAGGTTAGTTTTTATACAGACGGATCCGAAGATCCGTCTGCATAAAAGCTTTTTCAAAGCTGAGTTTTCACTTCGTGAAAACTCAGAACCGACAGTATATTCTAACACAGAAGCGTTCCCATGGTGATGGGGACGCTTCTAGTTAGAATACACTACAAACTGTGTACAAGACTGCCCCCTGCTGCCTGGCAGCACCCGATCTCTTACAGGGGGCCGTGATCAGCACAATTAACCCCTTCAGGTGCGGCACCTGAAGGGGTTAATTGTGCTGATCTGGCCCCCTGTAAGAGATCAGGGCTGCCAGGCAGCAGGGGGCAGACCCTCCCCCCCTCCCCAGTTTGAATATCATTGGTGGCCAGTGCGGCCCCCCCCCCCCCCCTCCCTCTATTGTAATAACTCGTTGGTGGCACAGTGTGCGCCCCCCATCGGCCCCTCCTCCCTCTATAGCATTAACAACATTGGTGGCCAGTGTGCGGCCTCCCATCTCCCCCCCCATCATTGGTGGCAGCGGAGTTCCGATCGGAGTCCCAGTTTAATCGCTGGGGCTCCGATCGGTAACCATGGCAACCGGGACGCTACTACAGTCCTGGTTGCCATGGTTACTTAGCAATAGTACAATAGTAGAAGATTCATACTTACCTGCTGCTGGCTGCTGCTGCGATGTTCGTGTCCGGCCGGGAGCTCCACCTACTGGTAAGTGACAGGGTCTGTGCGGCGCATTGCTAAATGAACTGTCACTTACTAGTAGGAGGAGCTCCCGGCCGGACACGAACATCGCAGCAGCAGCCAGCAGCAGGTAAGTATGAATCTTCTACTATTGTACTATTGCTAAGTAACCATGGCAACCAGGACTGTAGTAGAGTCCCGGTTGCCATGGTTACCGATCGGAGCCCCAGCGATTAAACTGGGACTCCGATCGGAACTCCGCTGCCACCAATGATGGGGGGGGGGGGGGGGAGATGGGAGGCCGCACACTGGCCACCAATGTTGTTAATGCTATAGAGGGAGGGGGGGCCAATGGGGGGCGCACACTGTGCCACCAACGATTTATTACAATAGAGGGAGGAAGGGGGGGGGGCGCACACTGTGCCACCAACGAATTATTACAATAGAGGGAGGAAGGGAGGGGGGGGTCGCACTGGCCACCAATGATATTCAAACTGGGGAGGGGGGGGGGGTCTGCCCCCTGCTGCCTGGCAGCCCTGATCTCTTACAGGGGGATATGATAGTACAATTAACCCCTTCAGGTGCGGCACCTGAGGGGTTAATTGTGCTGATCACGGCCCCCTGTAAGAGATCGGATGCTACTAGGCAGCAGGGGGCAGTCATGTACACAGTTTGTAGTATATTCTAACTAGAAGCGTCCCCATCACCATGGGAACGCCTCTGTGTTAGAATATACTGTCGGAAATGAGGTTTCACGATCTAACTCATATCCGACAGTATATTCTAACATAGAGGCGTTCCCATGGTGATGGGGACGCTTCAAGTTAAAATATACCATCGGATTGGAGAAAACTCCGATCTGATGGTATAAAAGGGACTCCAGACTTTACATTGAAAGTCAATGGGGACGGATCCGTTTGAAATGGCACCATATTGTGTCAACGTCAAACGGATCCGTCCCCATTGACTTGCATTGTAATTCAGGACGGATCCGTTTGGCTCCGCACGGCCAGGCGGACACCAAAACGACTTTTTTTTCATGTCCGTGGATCCTCCAAAAATCAAGGAAGACCCACGGACGAAAAAACGGTCACGGATCACGGAAAAACGGGACCCGTTTTTGCGGACCGCAAAAAAATACGTTCGTGTGCATGAGGCCTAAGGTGTGCAATAAGGTGTCTGCACACACATCCCTCGTTGTAATGGGTAAAAGTGGTTTATCAGAGTTGCAAAAAGGGATGATTGGCTTTCGGGCAAGGGTGGCAATATTTCTGAAACTGCGAATTTTGTGAACTGTTCGTGGTGAAAGTGTTTTGTGAGTGGACAAATGGCACCATTGAGAATAAGGGATGTGGAAACTGCGGAGCACCACATCTCATTGATGTGAGACGTGAGTGTTGGCTATGAAGATGTCTGAGGGCAGACCAAGTGCAGAGAGAGCTAAGCCTGTAGATGTAATGACAACGCCCCCTTTGTTCCTAGAGGCTCATTTGCATATAGTAAAACATAATTTTTCTCAGCAATGCGGACACATGAACATGGGACCAACACAGATGTCTTCAGCTGCCCACATGTAACAGATCAGCCAGTTACATAGGTAAAAATCTGCTGACAGATGCCCTTTACCAAGAATGGTGTTCGTGGAGGGACATCATGAACGAAAAAGCTTTTGTTGTGCAAAATAAAAAAACATTGTTGCCTGAGACCACCTGGATGTTACAAATTCTGTTGAGAAAATAGCCTTTGAACAGATGAGACAAATGTGGAACTTTTTAGCACAAATGTACAATTCTATGTTTGGAGGGAACAAGAAAATGGCCCAAAGCACCCAAGTAAGTCATCTAAAGAATTGTGTTTTGGAATCTCGAGGTGCTGTGAAAACACATTTGCAGTGAGGAATGGTAAAATATTCCCGTTGCGTATATCTTATTTGTAGCTACAGGAAACATGTTGTGGAGGGGAATCTCGTACAAGTTATTTCATTTAAAGGTTTATATACTACTTTCCCTACACTTTAGTTGTTTATACAGCACGTTCAATATAAGACATGACCGATACAACAGACAGTGTCTGTAATTCTGACTTAGACAATAGTCGACCACTTTTTTATTAATAAGGCTGCATGTACACAACCTTGTGGGGTCCGGAAAGCATGGCCCATGTGTCAGCTATATCTCTGAGTACCTTGAACTTGCTGCATTATAGCGATTTATAATGTAGTGAGTTCCTATCTGATCGCGGGTCAGGTAATTCCAAAGGGTTCACTTACTTTTTCTTGCAACGGCATGTATAGAATGTGTTTTACTAGCAAATTAAGTATATATTGTGCAGAAATCCTTATGCGAGTCACAAGCAGTGAATGCCTTCCCTTTATTTCCCCGTTGGTTTGATCACATCACCAAGGGCACAAATGAACACAACATCTGTATGAAATTAGCATATCATTGAGACATGGCGGCAGAATGCAAACAAAGCCTGGACATCCATACGTAACATGCTGGTCTGATAAAGTTAGGTCTGATCTCTAGCACCTGCATGCTGTGTAGTTGTTCACCGAGCTCCCTGCATTATTAACAGCACTCCAGGGGTAATGGAAGCAGCAGGCTTCTGCTCTGAATGATTCTGATTAGGATTTATATGTACATTATGTTCCTGCAATGCAATCATCAGGGTAATAAAAGCAAGGAGTAGCTGTTGCTATACCAACAGCCTTGGTTTTGTGCACATCCTGTACTGAAAGAGATTTCACGATATTGCGGTACAATGTTAACGAAGAAAAGAACTATACACCCTTGGCTCCCTCAGCCCCTGTCACAAAAGGGATGGCGAAATAGTCTAAAAAGGCATACTAGTTAAAATGAACAAGCTGCAATGATTTCTATGGGAATGTTTAAAAAACGCTTCACAAAATATTTCTACCATGTAGCCATAGGAAATCATTATAAATGAGGGCAAAAGGGGAAAAAAAAGTGTAGTACAGTGTTAGCCAGTAGAAAATTGCTCTCATTAAGAAAAATAAAATCAAAGTCTTGCAGGTATGATACCATTTAATGGTTAACAAAAATAGAAGCAATAATGTTACATAGCGAGCTTTTAAGGGCAACTTAAAGGGGTTGTCCAGGTTCAGAGCTCCCCTTCACACACTCAGCCTGTATCAGTGGAGCATTTCTAGCTCCAATGCTCTCCCTTGCCCTGTGCTACATAGCGCCGGACAAAGGCTTTTGCTTCACTACTGGTGACATACCGGGCTCCTCATGGGCATGCTAGGCAGAGGCTTCCACCTAGCAGTGAGCCTTGTAACGTCATCAGCAAAAAAAAAAAGCTGTGTACTGTACCGGCAGTAAACATGCAGTGCAGGGCAAGGGGGAGCATAGGAGCAAGAAATTCTCCATGGCTCCAGTATTTTAAAATCTCTAGTTCTGCAGTGGAGCGCTTCGCACTGTACGCCCTGCATACCCGCCTACTCCCACTTCCGATGCGTTCCACAGTGGAACGCATCAGACTTTAGGATGATGCTAGAGAACCACAGCAACCGCCGCATCCAGGGACGTATCCCCTGACAGATGCCCCACCATTCATTTCCACAGTTGGAGAACTAAATATGCACTCCACCATGGAACGCAATGTTAATTTTCCATTCTAACAGCATCACTTCCTCTTCCGGTTCATAGAGGAACTGGAGATTTTAAAATACTCATACCACTCAATAAAACATTTATTTCCATGCCTATGTGTATGAGGGCTGTAGATCAATTTGAACCAACTAGGATCTTAGTATGTTTTATATATTTTGCTGAACATAATTGTCACCAGGAAGTCACATCAGAAGGGACACCCCCTCTGACCTCAAACCATGTGCCTCTGTATCCCTATATAAGTTTGTTATACTTGGTCTATGTACATGCTCTTGAAAAAGGGATTACTGCCGAAACGCGTCGAGCTGAAATATATAAAGACTTCCTCTACAACTCGGAGCCCCAGTGTCATCTGCTTTGGGGACCAGGAGACTCTTTTGGTACATCTTTACAAGTGACCTCGGCGGGGGAGGTAGAGGTATAGGTGTCTTGAGCTTTATCCTATACCCTCCTCCCCGGTGAAGTAAGTGCTAAACCATAAATACATGGAGAACGTGTCACTGACACACTTTTGTTGTACGTCATTCTTTTAATATTGCCTATCAAGGGTATTGCACTTTCACCTGTTCATCCTCTGTTTTCTAATCACTCTGTGGCTTAGAGCTCACCCTGGGGCTCTTTCGGGAGATTCCAGAAAAAAATCCCACCAACCTGCACCCCATAATTTGCCATACAGTTTACGATTGTGGACTGATACTTCTTTTCGGTTTGGGGAGCTGCCGCCCTCTCTTTCACATCTGCCTCTGCGCAGATCACCCTCAGGTATTTCACCCTTTGGCGCCTCACACCCCCCGTCCTTATCCCCCAAAAAACCTTTTACCCCTAACAAACACCACTCCTTTTTTCTTTTCATATCCTTTCTGAGGGGGCAGTGTACGTATATATATATATACACACATACATCGCCTTTATATGCTCCTTATCCAACAACTGAACACTGTGGCTATTTTTTCTTTGTAACATGGTTAAAGCTGTCAAACCAGAAGAAGCACACTCAAACAGAAGAAAATCCAACTAGAAATTGAGAAGTTTTTCAAAAGAGGAAGTGCCAGACTTAATGCTATGTTCAAGAGTTTTTACTAAATACTGACATTGATCCACTAGAAACCTCTAAAGCTGAGAGCTCCAGCAAGGAGGACCAGATAGAGAATGATCAAAATATCTCTGTATCCCATAAAGCTATGCAAAAAATCATTGATGTGGCTCTAAAGCCACTCAAAAAAAGATCTCGTGAACATTAAACATGATATCCGGTATTCTGCCACAGATGTACAGTACAAACCAAAAGTTTGGACACACCTTCTCATTCAAAGAGTTTTCTTTATTTTCATGACTATGAAGGCATCAAAACTATGAATTAACACATGTGGAATTATATACATAACAAACAAGTGTGAAACAACTGAAAATATGTAATATTCTAGGTTCTTCAAAGTAGCCACCTTTTGCTTTGATTACTGCTTTGCACACTCTTGGCATTCTCTTGATGAGCTTCAAGAGGTAGTACCCTGAAATGGTCTTCCAACAGTCTTGAAGGAGTTCCCAGAGATGCTTAGCACTTGTTGGCCCTTTTGCCTTCACTCTGCGGTCCAGCTCACCCCAAACCATCTCGATTGGGTTCAGGTCCAGTGACTGTGGAGGCCAGGTCATCTGGCGCAGCACCCCATCACTCTCCTTCATGGTCAAATAACCCTTACTTTCAAAGTTTTCCCAATTTTTCGGCTGACTGACTGACCTTCATTTCTTAAAGTAATGATGGCCACTCGTTTTTCTTTACTTAGCTGCTTTTTTCTTGCCATAATACAAATTCTAACAGTCTATTCAGTAGGACTATCTGCTGTGTATCCACCTGACTTCTCCTCAACGCAACTGATGGTCCCAACCCCATTTATAAGGCAAGAAATCCCACTTATTAAACCTGACAGGGCACACCTGTGAAGTGAAAACCATTTCAGTGGACTACCTCTTGAAGCTCACCAAGAGAATGCCAAGAGTGTGCAAAGCAGTAATCAAAGCAAAAGGTGGCTACTTTGAAGAACCTAGAATATGACATATTTTCAGTTGTTTCACACTTGTTTGTTATGTGTATATAATTCCACATGTGTTAATTCATAGTTTTGATGCCTTCAGTGTGAATCTACAATTTTCATAGTCATGAAAATAAAGAAAACTCTTTGAATGAGAAGGTGTGTCCAAATTTTTGGTCTGTACTGTACGTTAGAGAAGTCTCTGACTGGTTGTGAGTGGTAATCTCTGTACAAGCAATGGTAGACAGCTGAACTCACTAATATCCCTAGGTCGTGGTACCAGTTGCATGTGAAGCTCCAGTGAGGAGGATACAATGGAAATGCTTTGGTAATTTATTGAGTTTACCTTGAGCAAAGACATGTAGAGGATATTAGAGGTCAAAATAAAATGCTCTCACCAGCTCTGAGTCTGCTGCAGAAAAGAAAGACACAGGACCAGAACAAACAGGATATGATGTCACCGAAATCGAGGCGTAGACAGAGAGCAAAGGCAATGGGATAATACATTCAGGAAACCTATAACAAGAATGACCAGAGGGTGGCAGCATTACATAACATGGTAATGATATGATAACACCAATACAGAAATTTATCTTAAATGAAAGAAATAAATGCTGCGACGGGGAGTCTGAAATCCTAGGATTTCCCACTATATGCAAAACATGAATGTCCATATGATGTTCAATGAAAATATTGTAACCTGAAAGACAAAAGGCAATAAAGAAAACACAGTAACTAGAATGGGTGGACAGGAAAAGTCCAATGTCTGGAATTTTAGGAATAGTCTGGAGATGGACGACTAAATGGAAGAAAAGTTCTTACAAAGTTCCTCAAGGAAGAAGAAATAATTTCTCAATCTCAGATAGAGGCCTGATGAAGGACTTGGAATCGCATTGTTTTGCGATGGTCACTCCCACCTTACGGACCTTGCCATCTTAACTGGTGAAGATTTTTGAGATGCGACCCATGGGCTAGGAATTTCTTTCTACCTCCTGGTCTTTCATGATAATGCCGTATCAGCAGTGTAGTAACATGGTGATTGGCAGGAATACTGAGGGGATTCCTTTCTGAAATCTCTAAACAGCCTTGTTTAGGCGACCACCAACCCTCAGCATGCCACGATCGTCAATTACTGGTTTCAAGTTGACAATGGGGCTGCCTTTTGGAATATTTTGCTTTTCATGTATACATTCTAGTTCCATGTGAAAGGCACTCTGCTGTATGTTACGTATAACAAGCAACTGACTTAGGACAATATCTTCTGCAGTGAGAGGTTTATGGCACACGTGCCAACTGTAACATTCAATGTTATGTTTCTCAGCGCAAAAGCACTGTACAATGTGGACTAACCTTGCAATGGTGTGAACGAGCCTTGACCACCTGGAGAAGCGTTCAAAGCGATGACAGCCAAAGTCAGCCCTCTTTTTCAGACTTGGTGACAAGGGTACTAACTTCAGGGCGAATCTCTGGATCTTCATGAAGGTCTTGTAGACTGAAGACGTCTTGAGTAGGAGTTTCTTTACACTGGTTCAGCAAAAACTCTGGACCTGTTAACCAAGAAGAATTTGCAGAGACTCTACCAGATGCTGGTCTGGTGGCGCAATCCGCGGGATTGAGATGAGATGGAACATAGTGCCACTGTTCAGGTTTAGAGGACCTTCTAATCCTTTCAATGCAGTTACTGACGTAGAAGCGTTTCAACTGGTTGTATATATATAACCCAGAACAACTTTACTGTCTGTGTAAAATTTTATGTCATCCACGTGAATATCTAGCTCACGCTGTATAAAGTCTGCAATCTCTACAGCTAGTACCGTCCCACAAAGTCCAAGCCTAGGAATGGTGTGCTCAGGTTTCGGAGCTAATTTAGCCTTTCCAAACAGAAATCCGACATGTGCTACATTACAATAGTCTATTACCTTCAAATAAGCAACAGCAGCAATAGCTTCAGTAGACGCATCTGAAAAGATGTGGATTTCTTTCATGTACCACAGAAAAAGAAACCTATCCCTGTAATATAAGAAGATGCAAAACCTGTTCCCATATAATGACTCCAGATAAGATCCGGATCCCCAACACACAGCAGGACTATAAGATCCCTGGGACATTCACATGTTCTACATCTAATGTTTATCTGATTCTCTGCACTAAATGTCCTGTTGGAGGCCTCTACGTTGGAGAAACAGGACAGAAACTCAATGCAAGGATGAGGTCCCTCGCCACACAATTGAAGAGAAGAAGCTACACTTTCCTGTGGCTAAGCATTTCTGTAGCCCAGGATACAATGAAGAACACATGAAAGTTCTCATATTAAAACGTAACTTCAAATCACAAAGAGCTAGAAGAATTTGGGAATACTAATTTATAACACTGCTTGACACTTTGAATACTGGACTGAATTTGTCCCCGGGATTTATGACACACTACAAGATCTAAAGAGTCTTCCATAGACATAGTTGGGGCACCAGGTTTCTGAGATAACATCAATTTAGAGACCATAAAACTTTTACACCCCTTATCTGTAAGATATTTGGGGACTCATTCTCAAGATCTTGGATATGTTGTTCTGTTATTTTTCACATTTCCATTCATTCCCCCATGTCTCTGTTCTTATTGTATATATATATTGCTGTTTCTTCATATATTCTTGTAGTACGCCTGATGAAAGCTCGCTATGTAACATCATTATTTCTATTTTTGTTAGCCATTAAAAGGTATCAAACCTGCAATACTCTTATTTTGTTTCTCTTAATGAGAGCACTAAACTAGTTTTCTATTCGCTAACACGCTACCAGACTTTTTCCTTTTTCTTTTGGCATTCCTTCCAAAACTCCCACTTTTGCTGTTTGTCAGAAGGCAGTGGAGCATTCCAGTCCGAAATAGACTCTAAAAGCTGTCTTAACAGGAATTTGCCTTGTACAGTCAAAGGTGCTACAAATCCCAGGGGATCATATAGGCTGTTCACCACTGAGAGAACTCCCTGTTTAGTAAATGGTTTATCTGCACAGCTAACTTGAAACCCAAGGGAGTCATTTAATAAGTCCCACCTCAAACCTAGACTTCTCTGTACTGGTGGATTGTTTATCCCTAGATTCAAGTCTCTGAATTCTGTGGCATGATCACTGGGTTGGAAGGTTTTCATTACAGCAGCACAGTTAGAGGCGATTTTATGTAACCTCAGACAAGATTTTGAAAGCATACCTTGTGTCCTTTTGAGCAGATCTATGGCCTTCTCCGCTGTGGGCAAGGATTTGAGTGCGCCGTCCACGTAGAAGTCTCTTTCAACAAAGTTTCGGGCATCTTTCCCAAACTCTGACTCACCATCAGAGGCAGCCCTGCGTAGGCCATATGTAGTAACAGCAGGTGAAGGACTGTTACCGAACATGTGCACCTTCATGCAGTATTCAACCATTTCCTTGCTGGTGTCATTGTCTCTGTGCCAAAGAGACCTGAGATAATTTCTGTGGTCTTGCTGTACGATAAAGCAGTGGAACATTTGTTCGATGTCTGCAGTAATGGCAACTGGCTCCTTTTTGAACCTCATAAATACTACTACCAGATTATTGGTCAGGTTTGGACCGGTGAGAAGAACGTTGTTCAAAGATACGCCATTATGTTTGGTACTTGAGTCGAATACCACTCTTATCTGGTTTGGTTTCCGTGGGTGATATACTCCAAAGGAGGAAAGGTACCTGCATTCTTCATGCTCTTGCAAAGGTGGAGCCGGCTCTGCATGGTCATTGTGAAATATCTTTTCCATGAAGGCCACAAAATGATTGTTCATTTCGGTTTGGTTTTTTAACGTACGTTGCAAGGAGATGAATCTGGATAGTCCTGTTCCCGGTTATCAGGAAGTCTGGCTCTTACAGCATGGAAAGGTAAAGGTGCAACCCAGTGGATAGATGCATCTTTGAAGAAACCATTATCCATTATTTTAATAAACTCTTTGTCATCTATGGACAAGGCTAATCTGTTGTCCTCTGGTGTTGTACAAAACACTGATCTTCCTAAGTTGTCATAAAGGGTATAAATGATGTCTGGTGCCTTAAGGAGGTTAGAAAGCTTTTCCTTTACCTCGTAATGATGAACACCCGGCTCAAAGTGAGTTGTGCGACCATTTTTAAGCACAAAAGTTTTGAAGGAGTTCACTTGAGATGGTTTGTGGCTCTTATTTATACATACATCGCCCACAATTCACCCAGCCTAAGTCGAGTCTCTGTGCATATGGGGCATTGTCAGGACCGTTGCATTGTTACCTCACCTTGTGGACTCTCAGAATGTCTCTCCCGAGCAAGAGTAGGGTGTCAGCATTCATCTCCATAGAAGGAATCTCACTAGCTAGATGTTTCAAGTGGGAATGATGGTATGCAGCTTCTGGTGTAGGAATTTCATCTCTTTCATCAGGTATCTGGTCGCATTCAATTAACGTTGGCAAGGGTATATGAATGTTCCCTTTAATGGAGGAGATAAGGTATCCAGTGGCTCTTCTGTCATAAGTCTCTACACGACCAGAACAAGGGTATATGGCGTTGCTTCTCCAGTTATGCCGAAAATCTCAAAGAATCTAGCTTTCGCCATAGATCTATTGCTTTGTTCATCGATAATGGCATACATTCTGGTGGCCTTTTCAGATTGCCCTTCTGGGTAGACGTTGACCAAACACTTTTTCACAGCACTTGTAACCAGTCTCCTTGCCACATACTTCCATAGAGAAAGAGGAGACAGTCATTGTAGCTAGATCTTGAGCCGGTGGCTCCCCGCCATGAAGTTTGACGGCGTTGGTTGCAGCTTGAGATGGTGCGTTGTCTGGAAGCAAAGTAGGATGCATTGATGTAACATGCTTGTCACTGCTGCATTCTGCACACCTGATAGCTTTACAGTCTTTTGCCATATGATTTGACGAAGCACAACACTTGTAACACACTCCAAGCTCTTTGAGTGTCTCTCTGCGTTCTTGCAAAGTCTTTGCC
Organism: Bufo bufo; assembly: GCF_905171765.1. Taxonomy (NCBI): domain Eukaryota; kingdom Metazoa; phylum Chordata; class Amphibia; order Anura; family Bufonidae; genus Bufo; species Bufo bufo. Next base: position 391,187,082 of record NC_053391.1, read on the forward strand.
CTGAGCCCACAACATTCTTTTAAAGGATGAGGTCTTTTGTGGATAGGGCACATGCAATTAGGGTCCCTTTCTTTAAGGATGGGGGTGTCCTTCCTAGTAGTAGAGGTTGCAATAAGTGGGACATTTGTTTTCTTAATGGATACTGTTCCCCTTAAGTCTCTACGTTTACTTGTTGTGTTGTCATACCTTGAGCATGAGGATGAAGCAGTAGAGTTGATTCTGTGAAGTCAAAGCTGGGATCATCACCCTGCTTTGTTGACGAGGATGACGTAGGACGTCACACTCTCCCTTCCTCCCGCCGCTCGGCTGCCTCGCTGATCGTTGACCACTGTTTGTGGCGTCTTCGTTCCCTTGTTCTGCCTTCCCGAATGGATCGCGTTCGGATCGTGAACTGAACTTGATTGCCGGCATCTCCGCTCCCTCCGCTTCTTCCTCCTGCCTTCCTCGCTTGGACCGGGACCGCTTGCTGGCTAGCTGCCTCCTTCTCCACTCCCTCCTCCTGCCTTCTGCTTCTCCGTTTGGATTGCAGGATTGACTGCTTGACTGCTTGAACCCGATTGTTTGTTTGGTGTTTTCACTTCCTCCTCCTGCCGCCGGATCGGGACCGCTCTCTGGTTGGCTGTCACCCCTGTCACCCCTTGCTTTCTCTCCGTGCCTCCCTCCCAGCGTCTCCTGGGTTCCTCTGTGTCTATCGGTGCCTGCCCGTGCCATGGGGTGTTACTTCCCCCCCCGCCCCCCCCTCTGGACGGATCCTGCTGTTGCATCCTGTATGCTCCAGTGTGACATCGGGGAAAGGGGGACTGTGTTCCTCGGTGGTCTTTCTCCAGCCTTTCGATTGACCCTCTGGTTTGCTCGCAGTGTGGTGACCCTCCTGATTGCGTTCCTCGTTCCTCCAAGCTGGGCCTGCTGACAGCCGGAATGTGAAGATCGGTGAGACTGTTCCTTTACTGCTTACCTTTTTACTAACTAACCAACTAACTAAGGGTTACTAATATACTCCTAACCTATATTGTAGTTGGGATAACGTACGCACAGGAACTGATATACCCTGCGATAAAACTGGTCAAGGGGGGAGAGAGTGGAAATGGAAATGGAAAGGGAATGGCCCCAAAGGCTAGTAGGCGTTCTGCGGACCTCTCTGGTCAGAAGCCGGTCGTTAAACCCTTTGAAGAAACAAAGATAGACCAATTTTTGAGGTCCCCAAGGGTTAACACGAGAGGCGGGCAAAAGGATACTAGTACCAAAAGAACTGATAATTCTGAAGCGATGGAACCCGAACTACAAAAAGCTTCTGGGTATCCCCAAGGGGAGGAGGGAATAGAGGGAGAAGATGGGACCAATGCTAACCCCTCCCCGTTAAAGGAAATACTATTGGCAGTAAAACAGAATGGGGATCTAATACAGGTCATCACAACCCAGCTTGGGGTAATTCAAGCTGATGTGGGATTGATTAGGGATGATCTGTCTAAAATTCGAGAAAGAGTTAATAAAGTGGAGAACTCTAGAGATGTCCACCTTGAAGACAGACCTTAATCTCCTTAAAAGAAAGGTGGTGGATCTGGAAGATAGATCGCGAAGATACAATGTAAGAATCTTGGGGATCCCAGAGGGTGCGGAAGATAAGAACCTTACCCAATTTATACAGACGTTGATCCTGGAAAACTTTGGGACGGAATATTTTTCGCCCTTGTTTCTAGTAGAAAGAGCCCATCGGGTCCCAGGTGGAAAATCGATTCCTGGGAGACAACCATTGACGCTCCTCGCTAAAATGTTGGTTTCAAGGGACAGAGATACGGTACTAAGAAGGGCGAGGGAATGTCCCCCCGTTTTATATGATGGAAATAGACTGGCCTTTTTCCCAGACTTCTCAAAAGATGTCCAAGAAAAGAGACGCTCGTTTATTACTGTTAAAAAGAGGTTAAGAGAAAGAGATATCAAGTATTCACTTGTTTTCCCAGCTAAACTCCGGATTATTTTTAAGGATACAACTTTTTTCTTTGATATGCCGGATAAGGCCGCGGACTGGCTTGAACGAAATTATATATGATCTAACTGTTTAAGGCCTTGATGGGAATATCAGTTGGTAGATGGCGATCTATACTTTTCTCTTTCCTTGTTTAATTTAGCGAGGAGGGGCCGAGTGGGGGGGGGTGTGGGGGAGGGATGGTCATAGGTGAGAGATCTGCTGCAATATGTGGTGGATTATTTGGATTGGGGGGTTGGGAATGGGCTGCGATGTGTCTAGTGTGGGGAGGGGAGGGAAATGTGTTTTTTTTTATTTTTTATTGCTGATTATAATGTCAATCAGAATTCTTACCTGGAATGTTAGGGGTCTGGGGGATAGAAGAAAGAGACAAGCGGTTTTTGATTTGATGCGTACACATCTCCCAGCAATCGTATGTTTGCTAGAAACACATCTTACCGGGGGAAACCTCCAGAATGGTCACCAGGGGATGGGCTGCGCACACGTACCACTCTACCTTCTCTAGCTATTCTAGGGGAGTGACTGTTTTTATTCATAGAACGATCGACTTCATGTGCGAGGCATCCTCTGTTGACCACCAGGGGAGATTTGTCTTCCAATACTGTAAGCTGGTGGGGAAGATGTGTATTCTAGCCTTTGTTTATATTCCACCTCCATTCTCTTTCTCAGTACTCAATTCTCTGTTAACATTTATGGATAACTGGCCAGAATGCCCTACATTGATTATTGGAGACTTTAACTGTGTTATCAATCCTGCAGTAGATAGGGTCTCTATGGGTGTCGAGGGAGACGCCTCAGCTCAGGGGTCCCCCTTGGCACGTTTTTGTTCTAAAGCCGGGTTCGAGGATGTTTGGAGAACTCTGGGACAGGGGAGAAGGGTTTTCTCATGCATCAGTAAATCAGGTAGTTCTATGTCCAGAATAGACCATGCCCTGATTAATAAAAAATATCTGGGACATGTAAAACAAATGAAGTACGAGACCAGGTCATTCTCGGACCACCTACCCTTATCTCTCGAATTTTGTTTGACCCACGACAAACATATAGGGAGGCCCCCATTTAGACCAAACCCCTATTGGTTATCAGTAATAAAGAATCATGAAATTAACCGATTTTGGGATATTAATGATAGCTCAACTAAAATCCAAGTAGTATGGGATACCTTTAATGACTATATGAGGGGAATAATGGTCAGCAACATCGCGAACCTGAGAAAGGAGTACGGGAAAAATGAAAAAGATTTAAAAGAATTAGCGTCTTTAGCTACACAATCCTTTTATATAAATAAGTATAGAAAATATGCAGAAGACTACACAAGCATACTCCAATTTTCTCTTGGAGAAGGCCCAACAGAGCCTATTCTTTAAGGGTCAAAAATATTTCACAGAGTCAGGGCGGCCGGGGAAACTTCTATCCAGAGTGATCTCGAGCCAGGAATCCCAAAAAAACATAGACAACATCCGATTGGCTAATGGTAGGATGGTAAGTGGACAAAATTCCATAGAGAAGGTTTTCCTTGATTACTTTTCAGATCTTTATAGTGCTGACTCTAGGATTACGGATGAAATGATGGATTCCTATCTCGACGGTATTGTTTTTCCTACTATTACCATGGCTCAGAAAAGGGCACTTGAGGTCGGCTTCTCTACTCAGGAGCTTGAAGGGGCAATTAAATTATGCTCTGGCAACTCCACCCCCGGATCAGACGGACTCCCATATGAATTTTATAGTAAATACAAGGAAGTCATTTTCCCTAGACTGTTCGGGGTCTTTGCTGAATCGGTGGAGGAGGGGAACCTACCGGATTCAATGATGGAAGCGGTAATAATATTAATTCCAAAAAAAGGCAAGGACCCCATAGATTTGGGATCCTGTAGACCGATTTCACTGTTGAATGCGGATGTAAAGCTCCTGGCAAGGATTTTGGCCACAAGACTCTCTGGGGTCATTTCCTCCATTGTCCACCCGGCCCAGAATGGCTTCATTCCAAATAAGGGTACTCACCATAATCTTCATTGACTCTTTGCTAACATGCAGGCTCCTGGGGGGTCTGCCCGCTCCATCCTGTCATTAGATGCCTCTAAGGCCTTTGACAGGGTGGAGTGGCGATTCCTGTGGAGGGTTCTGGCCAGTATGAGCTTTGGGGAGAGATTCATAAATATGATTAAACTATTGTGTAGATCCCCTACGGCTAAGTTGAGTCTTAATGGGAGCCTTACTACTAGTTTTGATTTAAATAGAGGTACTTGCCAGGGCTGCCCATTATCCCCACTCTTATTTGATATTTATATTGAGCCTTTAGCTCTGGCTATTAGACAGGACGATCAAATTAAAGGATTTGGAACACTAGGAGTGGGAGATCACATCTCCCTGTACGCGGACGATGTTCTTTTTTTCATTCAGAATACAAAAAAAATTCTCCCTAGAATTATCCGAAGGGTTAAACTATTTGGTGAGGGATCTGGCCTAGATATAAACTGGTCGAAGACCATCTTGATGCCAATAGAACTTTTATCTCAAAAGGAGTCTTTGATAACTCAGTTGGATGTTGTCGACACCTTCCAATACTTGGGTATGACGATATCACCCAAGGTTGAATCTGATTCCATTTATAACGAAAATTAGGGCAAAAATAGGGATTTGGTTGAGACTCCCTCTATCTAGAGCTGACCGAGTCTTATTGGTCAAGATGGTGATTCTACCTCAATTCCTCTATGTTCTTAGGAATGCACCTACTTGGATAGAGGATAAATATTTTAAACTTATGGAAAGAATAATTAATGACCTAGTTTGGGGAAGAAAACGAGTGAGACTCAAACTCGAATACCTATACAAACCATTGGAGCATGGGGGTTTAAATCTCCCCTACTTCAAAGGCTATTTCATTGCTGCTCAGCTATGGATGTGTTATGAATGGCAAAACAGTACACTTTTAAGCAGCCTAGTAAGTAGTTCCCCATATAATAATATATTTACGCTCCTAGAATCCGTCCTATTCATTAACAGAGACCGGGATTATAAAGAGACCACAAAATCACTTTCGAAAATGTGGGCTACTACTAGAACATGGTTGGGGGTAAAGGGATCACTTATATTCACGCCTCTTTGGCACAATATTCACCTACAGACCTTAGATGGTATAGTAATGGATCAATTTTGGCAAAAGAACGGGATTCTTTATATCACACAGGTTGTTAAGAATAGAGAGATTAAGTAGTTTTTGGACCTATCACGTAATGTAAAGAACCTTTCTTGGTTTAGATACTTTCAGCTTTGGTCGGCACTTTTTAGTTTGGATGATAAATCACTGCTAGAAATAGATAATTCTTCTCCGTTAAATGAGTGGATAGGGAAGATACCACTAAGAATGAAGATTTCAAATATATATAAACTATTACTTAAGTTACGATTTTCTGAGACACAATCGCCCGGACAAAGGGTCTGGGAGACGGATTGTCCAAATATACAATTGGTAGGGTGGGGGAGTATTTTTACAAATCTAGGTGTACTATCTCACAACTTCAATCATGTTCTAATACAGTTTAATATTTATCACAGGCTATAAGTTACCCCCATCTGGTTAAACAAATGTGGATTAAGAGATACCTCCAAGTGCCCTCGATGTGATACTGTAGGTGCGGATTATCTGCACATGATCTGGGCATGTCCAGAACTTAGAGAATACTGGAACGGTATTAATAATTTCCTTATTCATAAACTAATAATAGGGATTCCTCTTGACCCACAATTGTTTCTATTGAATGATCTTTCCACAATAAGTAGCCATAAACATCAAAAAATTTTATTGGGTAGAATACTATTGTTGGCCAGACTTTTGATCAGCCGGAGCTGGTTTGCACGCCATACTCCAGAGGTAAACAACTGGATAAATCTGGTTAATAAGGTTAAAAACTATGAACAGATTCTTTATAGGCAGAGAGATGTATTTGAGAAATGGATTAAGATTTGGGACGGTTGGAAGATCTGATTTTATTGTATCTGGAATTTAAAATCCCTTTTTTTTTTTTCTTCTTTTCTTTTCTCCCTTCTCCTTATCTCCTTCTGAGGGATGTTGGGGGGGGGGGGGAGAGGAAGGGGTGGACACATCGCAGAGTTGGGGGGGAGTTGGGGTGGGGGGAGGGGGAAATCGGGTGTGAGTTAGGGGGGGGTAATTGTATTAATTATATTGAGTTTGTACTCTAATGTTTTTGTGTATCTGTTTTATATACCAATAAAGATATTAAATAAAAATAAAAAAGCTGGGATCATTCTTCCAAGTTTGGTCACTGATGAATCTGGAAAAATAAGAGAAAGAGGGAAAAGACACATTGTGTTCTCTCTTGTATCTGGAGCCCTGGTGTGCCCATTTTTCTTGCATGCCGTGTGGTAGATTCAACACAACTGGATTGACACCATGGGCAGTATCAAGGTAACTCAGTCCTGGCAGACGTGGGTTCATTTTAGCCAATTCTAATTCCTTTAGTAGGTCGTTCAGATCCTGGAGCTTGCGATTTGTCGGTGGGTAATAATTCAATTAAGAATTATTAATTATGGTCATAAAAATTATTAATCATAAAAAAATAAAATTTATAAAATTTGTCATAAATTCTTAAAATCATGACCTGGTGAATTGTAGACAACCTAATTGATACAATTCACATCTGAGTCCGACTATTTCCTCAGATAAATAAGTTCTTTTTGACGTGAGATGATGTTAATGATAAAATGTAGTTCTGCATTATACAATAATACACAGGTATTATAAAAATATGCAGATTTATTGGTTACAAGGTTATAAACATATATAAGTAAATAAACATAAATATACATGCAAATGAATATATATAGCGTTAATATAAAGCATTACAAGCTTAACAATACATGTGAGTGGAAATAACTTGTCACATTATAACCAAGCTATTATTAGGTTAGGGTATCAAAATATGAACATAAGTTATATACATTACTTCTGTTCAGAGAAAACCTCATGATATCAGGATGGGAATGTGTAATCCTAGACATCAATATAGAATGCTAAATACATTCTGCCCCCCTAACCAACTACACATCACATGACTTCAAGATGGGCAAATCCATCCAAGGATATAACTTATAAGAGATAACTATATCCTTCCGCCCCATCCTGGACTATTTTCAAATACATGACTTTGGTAAGACTATTAAGACAAATAACAGGGATCTAGGATTTTGCTAGTCCATATCTTAAATGGGAAGGATTTGATATAAGTCCTTCCTGTGGGAATCCATCACTTAGCTTGGCGAAGAATGTTCTATTAATATATATATATAAGCAATTATTTAATGCTTTGCTAGATTATGAGTCCAGATTCTTCTGCAGGTAGAATGAAGCCTCACAATATCCTAAAACTACATCTCAATATGGAGATGATCAATTAATTTAATTATTTATTTATTCGCCAATCTAGATGGTATAATTTCACCCACACTATCAAATTAGTCTTAATAAAATGAAATATCATTTTCTGTGTCTCTTACCAAGTCCTAGTAGGAATCTCACTTCTGCTCCTAGGAAAGCTGGGTGGTCCATCATAGCACATCTCACCATGGCTTTCATCTTGATAGACCTCAACTTCTCCTCTCCTTCCTCCTTTCTTTCTCACTTTCTCTTACCTTCTCCTCTTTTCTTACTGTGTATGGCTTATGATCCCAAACTTATCAGTTAGACACACCTTCCTAGTTTGGATCTTTCCAATCATTGTCGGATGGGCGTGATCATTGATAAAAATGTGACATCATAACCCTACCCAGAATGCACTTTTGCTACTGTTGTAATGTCACCTACTGATACCTAGGTGGCACTGCTGTATAAGCTATCTGCATCATAGTATAAAGGGTTAACTTATGTAAGTCTGAATATACATTTTGACCTTAGAAGCTTTAATTCAAAGCCATAGGGATTAATTCTGACACTTGTAGCAATTAGAGACAGACCTCTAGGCGTCTCTTTTGAATGTTTTTCACACTTAATTTATGGATCGTAAATGGCTTGTTTTCTCACAGAGATATCAGTACCTCCTCTGTCATACCAAAGATGTGATTAATTGTTACAAATACACATCTTCACAGACACTCTTCTAATGAGAAATATATACAATATACTGGATACATGTTGTCTTCGTAACATATAACAATATAATATAAACAAATATATATATGTCCTACTGATTGTTTTATGCTAAGGACTAACTAAGGCTCAATAAATGAATACATACATATTATATATTTTGCTTCATTTATAAATGCCTAATTGTATAGGTAATTATCACCAGCTGCTTCTTATCTTATCTCCTGTCATAAATTTAAGTAAGTAAACAAGGCGGATTCTTCTCAGACTGGTACATTCATGAGAAGGATAACACTGAAGAGTATAAACCTTTGTGTGACCTTAATTTGGCCTACTCAAGACATACAAAATTGCAACTATAGTCGAGCATGGCTCTTAAAGGCAATGAACATCCATTTTGACAATAATGAATTGGATATCAATGCATTTACCTATGAAAAGGCCCAACATATCCCCCCTTTTCAGCATATTCAATTTCGTTATTAGAAGGTTGAATAGGCTGAAATGCAATAAAGGGCTAAATGCTCCAAATCATTATGGATTGGGGAACGCAAGTTTTACCTTGGAATAAATTTATCACAACTTTGTGTGTACTTTTACGACACAAGTCTAACGCACAAACTTTACGATTAGTTTAACAACAAGTAGGTTACGTTCCTTGTATTAGTGATAAACATGCCGGTTTATAGAACGCATATTATACAATTGTTTCGGTTCTTTTCTTTTATGACCATTGTAGAGAGAAAGACGTTTCGGTCATTTTCTGGACTTTCTGGAAACGTGTCTCTAGTTAAGATCTTTCTTTGGTCCCCGAAGTAATAATGTCGCTGCTAAAATGAAAAACTGGAAGTAATCGCTTCCTGGCTTGTTAGCAACTTGGCAACTCGATTTAGCGAGCGGTGCTTGGCATCATATCTTCATGTCTGTGATCTCGAATACTTTGTCATGTTGCACTGGTGTGATGTACTTTTGCATCGGCTGTCGAATCTCCTGGGGCTCTGCCCACTTGTCCCTCCTGGATACATCTTGGATACATCTGGGTTGGCTCCGACTGGACGTCTCTTGCGTCACGGATAGCCTTGACCTCAGGTTCTCTTGGTTCCGGATACAAAGACTTTTAGGATTCCGCCATCTGTCCTTCCATCTACACGTGATCCCATCTTGGGCCACCATCTAAACTTAAGAAAACAACAGACAGTATGAGTAACAACGCAGCAAAAAACTTTATCAAACATATACCTGCCTATTTTAGGCCTTTGACTTATGCCATACTTTAGCCAGCAGCAAGTTGAGGACTTTTATGTTTTTTCCCAAAGAAAAACAAACTACAGGGTACCATGAATAGATATAACTATTCTTTCTCTGCTAGGCTATTGTAGACGTAGGTGTTATGCTTATTTAGGATAATAACCCAATCAATACTTTGAGACCACCTCGAAACAGAGTAATATATATGCGTCCATATATCTGCATGGAATACAGTGACGACAAGTTAGTCACAATTGATAGACAAACAATATGGTTAGTATAACTGTTCAGTCTCTTTTCAGTCATACGATACCACCACCAATCATATGAAATTTATGATGTGCCTCCATCTTCAAATTTTAGATTTTTCAATCTTAGTTCATCTCTTGGCGTTTTTAGCACTGAAATAAAAAAACTCTACACAAACATTATGTTAATGATCCTGTGGAAAAAATTTATTAGTAATCAATATCATTAATCATTTATTGACTTGCTATAATTAATTTCAATGAAGCCGTTTGCTTCGTTTATTGGACATTTATATGTCAGCAAAGTATTAAACAACTTTTCCTTTACTCTTTATTCACTTCATGAGATAAAGAATTTACATTCAATGAAGTTGGGAGAATCTTACTCTTCCTTTTCATTAGGCTGACTTAAGAAATCAGCTCGCAGCGCAGCTCTGCGACCTCTGACCTATTCACTGACATCTACCTAGATTTAGGAATGTGCTCCTCACCCCTCCCTTAGGAGACTTTTTAAGGCAATTAGGGTTAGTTAACAGAGCAATTTAAATACAGTTTTGTGCTTTTTACTACTAAAACAAAGTCACAGGTTCTAGGTATTCTGCTTAAAAAAATAATAATTCACAAACAGATAAAAAAAAAAAATCTGAAACGATTAATCAGAGTGAGATAAAAAACAATTCCCCCCTTAGGGGATTATCATATCTGCAGCAATTGCAAATTGTACATTAGGATCCTATAAGAAAGCATGGTTACATTAGCATACATAGCAATTAACCTATTTAAAACTGTTCTCTTATAGATTCTATTTATCAATAATATTGGGTCAGACTTTATGTATAAAGTTCCTCTATTTCCTGTAACGCCCTGAGCTACTAAACTCAACCTCCCTGTATATGGGGTAAATCTCCAACTATGGGAGTTAACTGGCCAGGAATTAATAGGAAGGTTCCGGAGTCAAACAAAGGACTAGAACCGGACCCTGTACCGCCTAGGCTAATGAGACCTACATCTGTTCCCTATCTTGGGACAATTTACTATTAATTTCTGGCGATACAAAAACATCAATTGTGTTTAGCATAGACAAACAACTCCTGAGTTGATTTACATATCATGCACTGGTTGCATTCGTGTAATAACACTTTACTGCAACAACTCATCTGCGGTTCTGGTATGGGCTTAACCCCTTCAGTACCAGGACAATAATTTTGAATATGTATATACCACGCCCTTCTAAGGGTTGTAAACGTGATCTGGCTGTAGCATTCTAATACCAGCAACAATATACATGACAATTTATCATTAATATGTCATCTCATCAATCATAAATCTCGCTGGGGCCTCCATTTATGTCGGTGGGTAATAATTCAATTAAGAATTATTAATTATGGTCATAAAAATTATTAATCATAAAAAAATAAAATTTATAAAATTTGTCATAAATTCTTAAAATCATGACCTGGTGAATTGTAGACAACCTAATTGATACAATTCACATCTGAGTCCGACTATTTCCTCAGATAAATAAGTTCTTTTTGACGTGAGATGATGTTAATGATAAAATGTAGTTCTGCATTATACAATAATACACAGGTATTATACAAATATGCAGATTTATTGGTTACAAGGTTATAAACATATATAAGTAAATAAACATAAAGATACATGCAAATGAATATATATAGCGTTAATATAAAGCATTACAAGCTTAACAATACATGTGAGTGGAAATAACTTGTCACATTATAACCAAGCTATTATTAGGTTAGGGTATCAAAATATGAACATAAGTTATATACATTACTTCTGTTCAGAGAAAACCTCATGATATCAGGATGGGAATGTGTAATCCTAGACATCAATATAGAATGCTAAATACATTCTGCCCCCCTAACCAACTACACATCACATGACTTCAAGATGGGCAAATCCATCCAAGGATATAACTTATAAGAGATAACTATATCCTTCCGCCCCATCCTGGACTATTTTCAAATACATGACTTTGGTAAGACTATTAAGACAAATAACAGGGATCTAGGATTTTGCTAGTCCATATCTTAAATGGGAAGGATTTGATATAAGTCCTTCCTGTGGGAATCCATCACTTAGCTTGGCGAAGAATGTTCTATTAATATATATATATAAGCAATTATTTAATGCTTTGCTAGATTATGAGTCCAGATTCTTCTGCAGGTAGAATGAAGCCTCACAATATCCTAAAACTACATCTCAATATGGAGATGATCAATTAATTTAATTATTTATTTATTCGCCAATCTAGATGGTATAATTTCACCCACACTATCAAATTAGTCTTAATAAAATGAAATATCATTTTCTGTGTCTCTTACCAAGTCCTAGTAGGAATCTCACTTCTGCTCCTAGGAAAGCTGGGTGGTCCATCATAGCACATCTCACCATGGCTTTCATCTTGATAGACCTCAACTTCTCCTCTCCTTCCTCCTTTCTTTCTCACTTTCTCTTACCTTCTCCTCTTTTCTTACTGTGTATGGCTTATGATCCCAAACTTATCAGTTAGACACACCTTCCTAGTTTGGATCTTTCCAATCATTGTCGGATGGGCGTGATCATTGATAAAAATGTGACATCATAACCCTACCCAGAATGCACTTTTGCTACTGTTGTAATGTCACCTACTGATACCTAGGTGGCACTGCTGTATAAGCTATCTGCATCATAGTATAAAGGGTTAACTTATGTAAGTCTGAATATACATTTTGACCTTAGAAGCTTTAATTCAAAGCCATAGGGATTAATTCTGACACTTGTAGCAATTAGAGACAGACCTCTAGGCGTCTCTTTTGAATGTTTTTCACACTTAATTTATGGATCGTAAATGGCTTGTTTTCTCACAGAGATATCAGTACCTCCTCTGTCATACCAAAGATGTGATTAATTGTTACAAATACACATCTTCACAGACACTCTTCTAATGAGAAATATATACAATATACTGGATACATGTTGTCTTCGTAACATATAACAATATAATATAAACAAATATATATATGTCCTACTGATTGTTTTATGCTAAGGACTAACTAAGGCTCAATAAATGAATACATACATATTATATATTTTGCTTCATTTATAAATGCCTAATTGTATAGGTAATTATCACCAGCTGCTTCTTATCTTATCTCCTGTCATAAATTTAAGTAAGTAAACAAGGCGGATTCTTCTCAGACTGGTACATTCATGAGAAGGATAACACTGAAGAGTATAAACCTTTGTGTGACCTTAATTTGGCCTACTCAAGACATACAAAATTGCAACTATAGTCGAGCATGGCTCTTAAAGGCAATGAACATCCATTTTGACAATAATGAATTGGATATCAATGCATTTACCTATGAAAAGGCCCAACATATCCCCCCTTTTCAGCATATTCAATTTCGTTATTAGAAGGTTGAATAGGCTGAAATGCAATAAAGGGCTAAATGCTCCAAATCATTATGGATTGGGGAACGCAAGTTTTACCTTGGAATAAATTTATCACAACTTTGTGTGTACTTTTACGACACAAGTCTAACGCACAAACTTTACGATTAGTTTAACAACAAGTAGGTTACGTTCCTTGTATTAGTGATAAACATGCCGGTTTATAGAACGCATATTATACAATTGTTTCGGTTCTTTTCTTTTATGACCATTGTAGAGAGAAAGACGTTTCGGTCATTTTCTGGACTTTCTGGAAACGTGTCTCTAGTTAAGATCTTTCTTTGGTCCCCGAAGTAATAATGTCGCTGCTAAAATGAAAAACTGGAAGTAATCGCTTCCTGGCTTGTTAGCAACTTGGCAACTCGATTTAGCGAGCGGTGCTTGGCATCATATCTTCATGTCTGTGATCTCGAATACTTTGTCATGTTGCACTGGTGTGATGTACTTTTGCATCGGCTGTCGAATCTCCTGGGGCTCTGCCCACTTGTCCCTCCTGGATACATCTTGGATACATCTGGGTTGGCTCCGACTGGACGTCTCTTGCGTCACGGATAGCCTTGACCTCAGGTTCTCTTGGTTCCGGATACAAAGACTTTTAGGATTCCGCCATCTGTCCTTCCATCTACACGTGATCCCATCTTGGGCCACCATCTAAACTTAAGAAAACAACAGACAGTATGAGTAACAACGCAGCAAAAAACTTTATCAAACATATACCTGCCTATTTTAGGCCTTTGACTTATGCCATACTTTAGCCAGCAGCAAGTTGAGGACTTTTATGTTTTTTCCCAAAGAAAAACAAACTACAGGGTACCATGAATAGATATAACTATTCTTTCTCTGCTAGGCTATTGTAGACGTAGGTGTTATGCTTATTTAGGATAATAACCCAATCAATACTTTGAGACCACCTCGAAACAGAGTAATATATATGCGTCCATATATCTGCATGGAATACAGTGACGACAAGTTAGTCACAATTGATAGACAAACAATATGGTTAGTATAACTGTTCAGTCTCTTTTCAGTCATACGATACCACCACCAATCATATGAAATTTATGATGTGCCTCCATCTTCAAATTTTAGATTTTTCAATCTTAGTTCATCTCTTGGCGTTTTTAGCACTGAAATAAAAAAACTCTACACAAACATTATGTTAATGATCCTGTGGAAAAAATTTATTAGTAATCAATATCATTAATCATTTATTGACTTGCTATAATTAATTTCAATGAAGCCGTTTGCTTCGTTTATTGGACATTTATATGTCAGCAAAGTATTAAACAACTTTTCCTTTACTCTTTATTCACTTCATGAGATAAAGAATTTACATTCAATGAAGTTGGGAGAATCTTACTCTTCCTTTTCATTAGGCTGACTTAAGAAATCAGCTCGCAGCGCAGCTCTGCGACCTCTGACCTATTCACTGACATCTACCTAGATTTAGGAATGTGCTCCTCACCCCTCCCTTAGGAGACTTTTTAAGGCAATTAGGGTTAGTTAACAGAGCAATTTAAATACAGTTTTGTGCTTTTTACTACTAAAACAAAGTCACAGGTTCTAGGTATTCTGCTTAAAAAAATAATAATTCACAAACAGATAAAAAAAAAAAATCTGAAACGATTAATCAGAGTGAGATAAAAAACAATTCCCCCCTTAGGGGATTATCATATCTGCAGCAATTGCAAATTGTACATTAGGATCCTATAAGAAAGCATGGTTACATTAGCATACATAGCAATTAACCTATTTAAAACTGTTCTCTTATAGATTCTATTTATCAATAATATTGGGTCAGACTTTATGTATAAAGTTCCTCTATTTCCTGTAACGCCCTGAGCTACTAAACTCAACCTCCCTGTATATGGGGTAAATCTCCAACTATGGGAGTTAACTGGCCAGGAATTAATAGGAAGGTTCCGGAGTCAAACAAAGGACTAGAACCGGACCCTGTACCGCCTAGGCTAATGAGACCTACATCTGTTCCCTATCTTGGGACAATTTACTATTAATTTCTGGCGATACAAAAACATCAATTGTGTTTAGCATAGACAAACAACTCCTGAGTTGATTTACATATCATGCACTGGTTGCATTCGTGTAATAACACTTTACTGCAACAACTCATCTGCGGTTCTGGTATGGGCTTAACCCCTTCAGTACCAGGACAATAATTTTGAATATGTATATACCACGCCCTTCTAAGGGTTGTAAACGTGATCTGGCTGTAGCATTCTAATACCAGCAACAATATACATGACAATTTATCATTAATATGTCATCTCATCAATCATAAATCTCGCTGGGGCCTCCATTTATGTCGGTGGGTAATAATTCAATTAAGAATTATTAATTATGGTCATAAAAATTATTAATCATAAAAAAATAAAATTTATAAAATTTGTCATAAATTCTTAAAATCATGACCTGGTGAATTGTAGACAACCTAATTGATACAATTCACATCTGAGTCCGACTATTTCCTCAGATAAATAAGTTCTTTTTGACGTGAGATGATGTTAATGATAAAATGTAGTTCTGCATTATACAATAATACACAGGTATTATACAAATATGCAGATTTATTGGTTACAAGGTTATAAACATATATAAGTAAATAAACATAAAGATACATGCAAATGAATATATATAGCGTTAATATAAAGCATTACAAGCTTAACAATACATGTGAGTGGAAATAACTTGTCACATTATAACCAAGCTATTATTAGGTTAGGGTATCAAAATATGAACATAAGTTATATACATTACTTCTGTTCAGAGAAAACCTCATGATATCAGGATGGGAATGTCTAATCCTAGACATCAATATAGAATGCTAAATACATTCTGCCCCCCTAACCAACTACACATCACATGACTTCAAGATGGGCAAATCCATCCAAGGATATAACTTATAAGAGATAACTATATCCTTCCGCCCCATCCTGGACTATTTTCAAATACATGACTTTGGTAAGACTATTAAGACAAATAACAGGGATCTAGGATTTTGCTAGTCCATATCTTAAATGGGAAGGATTTGATATAAGTCCTTCCTGTGGGAATCCATCACTTAGCTTGGCGAAG
The DNA here is from genome assembly GCF_905171765.1 of Bufo bufo. Lineage (NCBI taxonomy): Eukaryota > Metazoa > Chordata > Amphibia > Anura > Bufonidae > Bufo > Bufo bufo. The sequence continues at coordinate 391,203,223 of NC_053391.1, forward strand.
AATGTTCTATTAATATATATATATAAGCAATTATTTAATGCTTTGCTAGATTATGAGTCCAGATTCTTCTGCAGGTAGAATGAAGCCTCACAATATCCTAAAACTACATCTCAATATGGAGATGATCAATTAATTTAATTATTTATTTATTCGCCAATCTAGATGGTATAATTTCACCCACACTATCAAATTAGTCTTAATAAAATGAAATATCATTTTCTGTGTCTCTTACCAAGTCCTAGTAGGAATCTCACTTCTGCTCCTAGGAAAGCTGGGTGGTCCATCATAGCACATCTCACCATGGCTTTCATCTTGATAGACCTCAACTTCTCCTCTCCTTCCTCCTTTCTTTCTCACTTTCTCTTACCTTCTCCTCTTTTCTTACTGTGTATGGCTTATGATCCCAAACTTATCAGTTAGACACACCTTCCTAGTTTGGATCTTTCCAATCATTGTCGGATGGGCGTGATCATTGATAAAAATGTGACATCATAACCCTACCCAGAATGCACTTTTGCTACTGTTGTAATGTCACCTACTGATACCTAGGTGGCACTGCTGTATAAGCTATCTGCATCATAGTATAAAGGGTTAACTTATGTAAGTCTGAATATACATTTTGACCTTAGAAGCTTTAATTCAAAGCCATAGGGATTAATTCTGACACTTGTAGCAATTAGAGACAGACCTCTAGGCGTCTCTTTTGAATGTTTTTCACACTTAATTTATGGATCGTAAATGGCTTGTTTTCTCACAGAGATATCAGTACCTCCTCTGTCATACCAAAGATGTGATTAATTGTTACAAATACACATCTTCACAGACACTCTTCTAATGAGAAATATATACAATATACTGGATACATGTTGTCTTCGTAACATATAACAATATAATATAAACAAATATATATATGTCCTACTGATTGTTTTATGCTAAGGACTAACTAAGGCTCAATAAATGAATACATACATATTATATATTTTGCTTCATTTATAAATGCCTAATTGTATAGGTAATTATCACCAGCTGCTTCTTATCTTATCTCCTGTCATAAATTTAAGTAAGTAAACAAGGCGGATTCTTCTCAGACTGGTACATTCATGAGAAGGATAACACTGAAGAGTATAAACCTTTGTGTGACCTTAATTTGGCCTACTCAAGACATACAAAATTGCAACTATAGTCGAGCATGGCTCTTAAAGGCAATGAACATCCATTTTGACAATAATGAATTGGATATCAATGCATTTACCTATGAAAAGGCCCAACAGATTGTCTTTGCTAGTTATCTTTGGGAAGGCTTGAAGTCTCTTGAATAAGGCGCTTTCTATAGCCTCAGAACTGATTACAGCTTCAAAGGTCAATTTCCAGGCTCTGTAGTTTTCAGCACGGTCATCATACTTCGAGAGACTAATCAGCTCCCTGCGCATCATGTATCTGGAAAGTCTGACATGTCTGATCTCCCATTCCTTGTTGCTGGATTGCATTGTGGTGTCTCTGGGGCATGTAGACGATCTGGCATATAAGGCTAAGATTGATCATGACAGAATGATGTGGCATAAGGAATAAGCTGTGGTTTACTCTCTGAAGGATCAGCTGGCTCGACGCTAGAAATTACCTTGTTATCGGTGGGTGACAATATCTGGTGCTCTGTGGGTTCACCTTGTTGGCGATTTAGCAGGCGATGATTGCCTTAGCACATATCTGGCAGTGCTGTCAGCTGGGTCTTCCACTTCTCCTGGGATGAAACAGTCTAGGTCAGTACCTTGGCCTAATGCTTGCTCGAAGACCTTCAGTTTAGCTAAGGTAGCTGCTTCTTCTTCACTTTCTGTTTGGAGAATTTTTAGTTGGGCTTCTGCCTCCATCTGCGCCATTTCTGCTTTCTTCTTTGCCATTTCTGCCTCCTTCTTTGCGTTCTCAGCCTCCATTTCTGCTCTCTTCTTTGCCATTTCAACCTCCATTTCTGCCTCCTTCTTTATAATCTCAGCCTCCATTTCTTCTCTCTTCGTTGCGATCTCAGCCTCCTTCTTAGCAAAGGAACTTCTTACACTAGCTTCTTCTGTTTCTGCCCGGATCTTTATAATCTTGTCACATAACGCCTTCCGGAACGAGAGGTTTTGGAAGATGAAAGCGTATATTTGGTTGAAGTTGATCGATGGAATCTCTCCTCCTGCAAGTGTGCGATGCGGAGTTCTGCCTTGCTCTTAGTGTCTTGTACTAAGGCATCCTTCTCTTGGAGGAGATTCTTTCTCTCTCTCAACTCTTCTGAAGTATCATCAAAATCGGAATTGTTCAGAAAGGTGATGTACTTTGCAGACAGGCGTTTGTTAAACGATTTAACGCTGTGGTTAACTTTGGTGCATCATTGTTATACAGGGTGGGCCATTTATATGGATACACCTTAATAAAATGGGAATGGTTGGTGATATTAACTTCCTGTTTGTGGCACATTAGTATATGTGAGGGGGGAAACTTTTCAAGATGGGTGGTGACCATGACAGCCATTTTGAAGTCGGCCATTTTGAATCCAACTTTTGTTTTTTCAATAGGAAGAGGGTCATGTGACACATCAAACTTATTGGGAATTTCACCCGAAAAACAATGGTGTGCTTGGTTTTAACGTAACTTTATTCTTTCATGAGTTATTTACAAGTTTCTCTTTGTTTACAGCCATTGACATTTCGCCGAGGTTAACACGTGAGGAGCGGATAGAAATTGTGTTGATGTCTGATGAACGCAGTAACCGGGTCATTGTGTAACATCCCAGAGTATGTCGCTAAACTCTTTCTCCCTGCTACAACATGTCAGGTGCATATGTATTGTCATCTTGTGTAATATAACACTGAATTCATTATTATGTGCATTATCCAGGCCTGTTTTATGTATTTTGCTGTAATTTACATGTACACCAGCAGGTGGAAGCAATGTGTTTAGTTCAGTTTTGTATAGCTAGACTGGAATAGTTCATTCCAGTGTTTAGCTCCCCCTCCTCTTGGAGCAGAAGTGGGCTGGTCCCACGCCCTGCAGCAAGGGAGGGAAGAAACCAGTTAGATCCAGTGTGCACCAGCCCCCTGGGGGAAGGCTGTGTTGGTAGGAGTTCTCAGAAACAGGGATCCCAACCTAGGAACCAAGCCTCGGCTGAGGCCCAGGATCACCCTTCCCAGCCTGAGTCATCTTCCTCAGCTGGTTGACAAGCAAGCAGCCATCTCCAGAACTAAAGATCTCCAGGAAGAAACCATCATACCCTGCGAGCAGTCCTGTGAGTACTTATCCAAAGACCAGGAGAAGCCAAATTCCTCCTTCAGCTAGTCAGGCCCATATCAAGCAGACTACAGACAGAGCAGAAGATAGATACCTGCCAGTTCGACTAGGCATATGATAAGAAGCAGAATACATATAGATTCCTGCCACATATTGCCAATACCTGCTGGGACCCCAGACTATTGCTGTATCTTGTATGGATTCAAAGCTGAATTAAGTAAAGACGAGTTGGATTATATTTCCTGTCTGGATTGCATTCATTCCTCAATTACTCCTACTGACCACACTCATTTTATTGCAAGTGAGCCAGGATCCAGGAGTCCAGCCGTACCAATGTATGAGACACCGTTGACACTACATAGAGACATTATCCCCCTCTGGCATTCCTCACCTGGTGCGTGAGCTATAACATCTTAAAGGGCCCTGTTACAGTACCTGCGCAAGCTGCAATTGGCATCACAAACTAAAAACTATTAATATTGCGCCAGTGTGCATCTGTCCCAATCCGGCTTACTGCAATTGCAGCAGATTTCAATGTAAGACACCCTACGAGACCACCCATCTCCCATGCTACAGTTAGCAATCTGCTTGCTAAGTTTCGTGAAACTGGTTCAGTGTTGGATTTGCCAAAATGTGGACGCATGAAATCTGTCTCTAATGAAGAAACATCAGTGGCTGTCCTAGCTTCATTGAGCAAGAGCCCACAGCGTAGCACTCGCCGCATGTCACTGGAGAGTGGCATTAGTCGAACATCCCTTCGGCGGATATTAGCTACTCACAAATGGCACCCTTACAAACTCCAGCTAACTGCAGCATCTCAACGAGGATGACCCAGATCGGTGCACTGAATTTTTTCTTTAATAGCCTTTATTTATTTAATTTTCCTTTAAGAAAACCAGTTAATACAACAATCCCAAAGGGAAAAACAATCAGCATGACAATCATACACATAAGCAGGTGCAGATAAATCCGTCATTATCATATTGCGCAACAGTAAAAAACCAGCAATGTATCTTTATCATAGAATATTACTGTCATCACAAAAAGAATTCTGCACTCACTCACCCTCATCCGCACACACAATCACACGCTTGGGCAGTGCAGACCCAATCAGCAATGAACCTTAAACTGTGCCCTCCACTTGTACCCATATTCCCCAGATTTTGTCAAATCGATCAGGCACCCCTCTAACTTCGTATGTCAATTTGTACATCTGGAGGTCTTTATTAATAAGTTGCACCCACTGATCCACTGTGGGGCATTTAGGCGGTTTCCAGTTCAACAATATGTTCTTCCTACCGTAAAACATTAGTAACCGTAGCAGGATTCTACTATACTTGGATGGGGTCACTTCAGAAACCAGCCCCATAACGCATATTATTGGATCACAGATCCCAGGAAGCCCCAACTTAACACTAATAAAATTGCACACTCCCTTCCAGTATATCTGCATTGTAGGACATCTCCAAACCATGTGAAAAAAGGAACCTCTGTCCCCCCCACATCTGTCACATCCAGGACTCGATAACTGCCGCATCTGGCACAAACGCACCGGGGTCAGGTATACCCTATGTATCCACTTGACCTGAATGAGTTGGTCCCGAGCGCTTATAACAGACTTCCTCCACCCTAGACGCCATTCCTCCAAGTGAGAGTCTTCTAGTTCTGGGATATCCGCCGACCATCTAACGAATGATCGCTGGATTGGGGATTCTTGCATTTTAATAATTTCAACATAAAAGGAAGAAATTGGCTTGTGCGGTTGTACTCTCCTGGCTACAGATTCAAGAGGACCACACTTTAAGCTTAAAGTCAAGGATTGGAACTGTTTCTCACAAGCGTGTCTCAATTGGAGGAACCGGTAAAAACTCGTCCGAGGTAATAGGAACTCCGACTGCAGACTTCCAAAGGAGCGAAAGGCCCCATCTTGGAACAACTGTGTCAAATATTTAAGCCCTTTCTTAGGCCAGAATTCAAAATCTGAAAGGTGTAAAAGCTCAGGGAGGTGTTTATTACGCCATAGTGGGATATACGGAGACCAGGTTTCTCCTACTTGGGTGTCCATGTGTGTATTCACAAATCTCGCCCAGGCCTCTATAACCGTCACCATAGCCTCCGTATATCTCCCACAAAGCAGAGTCCCGCCTCCCCTATAAACCAGGTTTGTTAGAGCCTCATACGACCCAACTAGCGCTGCTTCCAACACTACCGCTGGATTATTGGCATCCGCTCTAATCCACCAGGATGCATACATCAGGCGTGTCGCTATATAGTAAATATACATGTCTGGGAGCTGCAAACCCCCTTGTAAGTAGGAGGCTTTCAACGTCTTTCTTGCTATTCTTGGGGACTGATGGCTCCATAAGAATCGAGACACGACTTTGTCTAAAACATCAAAATGGGACTTAGGAATCTTTACTGGAGCTGCTCTATACACGTATAATAACTTCGGCAACAACACCATTTTAACAATGTTAATTCTGCCTATTAAAGTCAAGGGTAAATTTTCCCAGGCTTCCAGTTTACGAGTAACGTATTCCATAGTGGGCCTCAGATTCAAAAGACAGAATTGCCGAGGGTCTCTATGAATATGAATGCCTAAATAAATAAAGCTGTCCACCACTTTCAGGGGAGACACCGGAGAAATATCTACCCCTTCATCTACATCCACTATGCAAAGACTGGATTTAGCCCAGTTCACTCGCAGGCCAGAATATCTCCCATATCCATTTACCACGTCTAGCAGGGTTTCTAAGGAAGGGCCAGGATCAGCTAAGTACACCAGCAGGTCATCCGCATATAGCGACACCTTCTCTTGTATCCCGGCTATCGACCACCCTTCTATCAAGGAGCTATTATTGATTAATTGTGTAAGGGGTTCCATTATCAGGGCAAACAATAGCGGCGACATGGGACAACCCTGCCTTGTGCCCCTATACAGTCTAAAAGATCGGGAAGTAAACCCATTTACTCTGATACGCGCTGTGGGCGCCTGATACAGTAGCTGGACCCATTTAATAAAGGAGAGAGGGAAATGAAGGCGGGACATTGTCTCCCAAATAAAATGCCATTCTACTGAGTCAAAGACTTTCTCATTATCGAGAGACGCCAGGACCCTTGAGCCCGCATTATCATGCCTGACCTGCAAGTTTGTAAATAGCCTTCTAAGGTTAATATCCGTTGTCTTCCCAGGCATAAAACCAGATTGGTCAGGGTCAATAATAGATAAGATTACTCCACTAAGCCGCTTAGCCAAAACTTTGGCTAAAATTTTGGCGTCAGTATTCAGTAGGGAAATAGGCCTATACGACGCACAATGGTCCGGAGACTTCCCAGCTTTATGAATAACCACAATAGTAGCCTCTCCAAAGGATAAAGGCAGCCCACCAGATTCATAGGCGTAGTTAAACAATTTTAGCAAACGTGCAGAGTGTACCTCAGCATCTAATCTATACCATTCCACTGGGAAGCCATCCGGACCAGGTGATTTCCCCACTGCCATGTCTCCAATCGCAGCTTTAATCTCTCCTTCATCAATAGCTCCATCTAAGTACTTATAGTCCGCCCTTGCTAATTCTGTAAGGGGAATGGCTCGAAGGAAAGATCGGATCTCTTCCGGGGTCAAGCTAATTTTAGAGCTATACAGGTCCGCGTAAAACTGGGCAAACTGCTCACATACATCTTCCGGCCGATATACTCTCGATCCATCCCCACATGTAATATGCGGGACCACCGTCTGAGGCGTCTCCGTCCTAGCTAGGAAGGCCAAAGCTCTCCCGTTCTTATCTCCATCAGCAAATACTAAGCGCCTTTGATACAATAGTTTCTTCTGGGTATACTCAGTTAGGTGTAAACTAAGTTTCCTCTGTGCCTCATCCCATAGCCTACGACTCTCTGCATTTGGGTTTACAATAAAGGCTTGTTCTTTCTCTACCACTTCTCCTTCTAGCTTAGTCCTAGTAGTACTCAACTCTTTCCTGTGTGTGGCTATCGCCTGAATCAGAGTACCACGTAATACCACTTTAAAGGCCTCCCACTCCACTGACGGGTTAGTTGAGCCCTCATTAAATTCCCAATAGTCCTTCATACCTTGTTGTGCAGACCAAGCTACAGGAAGGACCTCCAGCCATTTACTATTGAGTCTCCATATTCTTTCAGCCGGCGTAAGAGGTTGTTTCAGGATTACCAACAGGGGGGCATGGTCAGAGATACCTCTTGGTAAGTAATCAGCTACCGTCAAAGAGGGCAACAGGTCCCTACTAAGGAATACTAAGTCTATTCGGGAGACAGCTGCGTGAGAGGCAGAATAACAGGAATATTGACTTCTCTCCGGATGCAAATACCTCCACCCCTCCGTTAAATCAAACACCTCGGCCCAGAGGCTTAACGCTTCATTATGGGTGTCACTGGGGCGAAGCCGATCAAGCGAACGGTCTAAGACAGCATTGTAGTCTCCAAGCACAATCAGAGGCACCGGGGCCAAGGATGCTACATGTCTCATAATCTCATCTAGAACTTCCCTCCGAAAGGGGGGGGGAACATAAACACCTACCACAAGGTAGTCAATGCCCCTGATTGCAGCATGAAGAACCACAAAACGTCCCAACACGTCATTATGCACAGAATGTAACCGGAAGGGAAGGGATTTCGCCACCAAAATTGACACACCTCTAGCCCTAGAGTTATATGTAGCATGATATGCTGCGCCCACCCACGGCCTCCGTAGTGCCAAGAGTTTGCGTCCTTGCAGATGTGTCTCCTGCAATATCAGCAGATCTGGGTTATGGTTACGTAAAAAATTAAAGACCAGAGATCGTTTAATTTTGTCATTAAGACCTCTGACATTCCAGGAGACCAACCGACAGACTGTCATCATGGCGGTTCGAAAACACAATAATCCCAAAAGAACCTGCACCACCCAAGCCATACACTCACACACTCATACCCACTCATCACATTCAAATCCAAAAACTTCCCAGAAGCCCAAAACATCTGGCCCCAACCCCCTCCCTGCCTAGATAACCCCAACACATCCAAGCCTAAATACCCTCCCCCCATTCGTCTCTCAGAGAAAATAGGGACGAAGACCCTTAGTCGCCCAACTAATCTAGGTAAACCACTAAACCTAACCTAGACAGCAAAGTATCTTCACCATTACACATTCAGCTCCATCATATAGTGTAGTCATCTGAAAGAAAATACTGAGACCCCCAGCTCAGACGTCTCGTTATACTCAGCCCCTGCAGTCAAGCCAGTCCGAGGCCTCCTCAGGGTTAGTGAAGAATTTCACCAGATCACCGTCCTGGATTATGAGCCGCGCTGGATACATCATAGCGTAGACAAGTCCCCTTTCCCGCAGCCGGGTCCTCACTGCTGTAAATTGTTTGCGCTGCTTCTGCACCTCTGTAGAGAAGTCCGGGTAAAAGGAGATCCTAGTGTTGTCAAAACGTATGTCCTTTAGACGGCGGGCAGCCGCCAGCACAGCATCTCGATCCCTATAGTTCAGGACTTTAAAAATAAAAGGACGGGTGGGGCCCCCGGAGGCAGAGGCCGAGTGGGAATCCTGTGGGCCCGTTCAATTGCAAAAGTCCCTGAGAGATTTATTGGATTCAGGACTTGTTTAATGAGGTTTTCCACAAACTCCTCAGGTGCAGTACCCTCCGCTCTTTCGGGTAGACCCATAATGCGGACATTGTTCCGTCTGTTACGGTTCTCCGCGTCTTCAACTTTCGCCATTAGGGTCTTGACTTGATTCTGGAGGGTGTGAATTTCAGAATCTTCACGTTGAGCTCTATCTTCCACGTCACTTATTCTCCTTTCAACCTCAGTCGTTCTTTCTCTTATCTTGTCAATATCGTGCCTGAGGAGAGTTAGATCCGCTTGTACATGGTCAATTTTGACTGTGAGTGCAGTCTGACAACCAGTGATGGCCGCCATAACTTTCGCCCAATCACCCTCCGGCTGCGGAGAAAGGGCCCCAACCACTCTATCTTCCGTTTGACTCATATTGTCCAGCATTAATTTAGGCGGGATAGCCTGTCCTGAGGTGCCTGTTTTCCGGCCCATAAGGCAGCCACTCTTTTGCTAGTGGCAGTAATAGCGGACCACCAGCCCTCACCTCCCCCAGGAACAGAAGCACCCCAGCTGCGCCACTGAGTTGAAAGAGCCCCCTCCGCAGCACAAGGGATCGCCTCACCACCTCCAGCTCATCAATCTTCCCCTCCAGGTATATATCTCTTATATTGCAGGCTCTAAATGGTAGGAAGTCAGGAGGATCCACAGCACCGCCAGGCCAGAAATGGAAAGAGTAGGCCCCGAACCACCGGTAAAGATGGCGCCCGTCACAGTAGACACGTGGGGGAAACTTTTAACTTCAGCCGGCCAGCCAGCAGAGAGCCCGGGGGTCACTCTGACCTGCAACACCAGGCTCCGCTCACTCACCGGCACCAGCAGGTACAATGTCTGCACGTCCCACCCCTCCCGCTCTCACCGGGAGGTCCACAGTCCAGGGTGTCTTGCTGCGTGTAGGCCGCACTCAAGGGGGGATCAGCCCGGCAGCGACGGAGACAAACGCAGGTTAGATGATCGGGTCTCTGGTACGTAGACCGGTTGTTAGTCTTCACCGAGGGTCTTTACTGAAGAAAATTAGGATCTGTGCAGTCAGAAAGACAGGATAATGCCAGGATGATACGGAGCCGAAGGAACTTGCGTCCTCACACCATAGCAGTCAGGCCACGCCCCCGGTGCACTGAATTTGCAGAATGGGCAAAACAAAAATTGGAACAGGACCCTCAGTTTACGCAGAAGATTTTGTTCAGTGATGAGGCTAACTTTTATGTGAATGGTGAAGTTAAAAAACAAAACCACCGCTATGGGTCTGACACTAACCCACATTGGATAGATCCCTCCAAGACTGTTGGAACCAAAAAATTAATGGTGTGGTATATGGGATACAAAGATAGTGGGGCCATTCTTCATCAATGGAAACCTCAAGGCCACTGGATATGCGAAATTGCTACATGATGATGTGTTTCCCTCTTTATGCACTGAAGCTGGCACGTTCCCTGAGTTTTTCCAGCAAGATGGTGCACCACCACATTATGGGTGTCAGGTCTGAGCATTCCTAGATGAACAGTTTCCTGGAAAGTGGATTGATTGTCGTGGGCCAGTTGAATGGCCCCCAAGGTCTCCCGATCTGACCCCCTTAGACTTTTATCTTTGGGGTCATCTGAAGGCAATTGTCTATGCTGTGAAGATACGAGATGTGCAGCACCTGAAACTACGGATACTGGAAGCCTGAGTTATTTACAAGTTTCTGACCACTTACAAAATGTGTTCAATGTGCTGCCCATTGTGTTGGATTGTCAATGCAACCCTTTTCTCCCACTCTTCACACACTGATAGCAACACTGCAGGAGAAATGCTAGCACAGGCTTCCAGTATCCGTAGTTTCAGGTGCTGCACATCTCGTATCATCTGAAGGCAATCGTCTATGCTGTGAAGATACGAGATGTGCAGCACCTGAAACTACGGATACTGGAAGCCTGTGCTAGCATTTCTTCTGTGGTGTTGCTATCAGTGTGTGAAGAGTGGGAGAAGAGGGTTGCATTGACAATCCAACACAATGGGCAGCACATTAAACACATTTTATAAGTGGTCAGAAACTTGTAAATAACTCATGAAAGAATAAAGTTACGTTAAAACCAAGCACACCATTGTTTTTCTTGTGAAATTCCCAATAAGTTTGATGTGTCACATGACCCTCTTCCTATTGAAAAAACAAAAGTTGGATTCAAAATGGCCGACTTCAAAATGGCCACCATGGTCACCACCCATCTTGAAAAGTTTCCCCCCTCACATATACTAATGTGCCACAAACAGGAAGTTAATATCACCAACCATTCCCATTTTATTAAGGTGTATCCATATAAATGGCCCCCCTGTAGAATGAAAGAGCTGCTATATAGTGTTCAGTTCTTTGCCATAAATCATTTAAATTGTCACTGAACTCTTCTTTGGTTGCCTCAAAGTTCTCTTTAATCTTTTTTGTTGGTTTGATAACACGTTTAGATCGTACAGTTTGTTCTTCAGTGAATATGGACTCTGCTTCCTGTAACAGCTATGTTCAAGAGTTTTTACCAAATACTGACATTGGTCCACTAGAAACCTCTAAAGCTGAGAGCTCCAGAAAGGAGGACCAGATGGAGAATGATCAAAATATCTCTATATCCCATAAAGCTATGCAAAAAATCATTGATGTGGCTCTAAAGCCGCTCAAAAAAAGATCTCGTGAACATTAAACATGATATCCGGTATTCTGCCACAGATGTACGTTAGAGAAGTCTCTGACTGGTTGTGAGTGGTAATCTCTGTACAAGCAATGGTAGACAGCTGAACTCACTTATATCCCTAGGTCGTGGTACCAGTTGCATGTGAAGCTCCAGTGAGGAGGATACAATGGAAATGCTTTGGTAATTTATTGAGTTTACCTTGAGCAAAGACATATAGAGGACATTAGAGGATATCAGAGGTCAAAATGAAATGCTTTCACCAGTTCTGAGGCTGCTGCAGAAAAGAAAGAACCAGGACCAGAACAAACAGGATATGATGTCACCGAAAGGGAGGAGTAGACAGAGCAGAAGCAATGGGATTTACATAATACATTCAGGAAACCTATAATAATAATGACCACAGGGTAGCAGCATTATATAACATGGTGATGATATGATAACACAAATACAGCAATTTATCTTAAATGGAAGAAATAAATGCTGTGACAGCACATCTGGAGCATCAGCAACAGAATGGAACAACTAGAGGAAAACCAGACCTCCCTAGTCACATTTGGAGAAGCTACAGCTGCAGTCTTGCAATCCTGCCAATCCCATTTTAACAACCTTCTCTCCGACATTGAGGATCAAGAGAATAGGAGCAGGAGGAATAGACTGAGCATTTGCGGAGTCCCTGAATCCATACCTACCTCCTCTCTGATGGACTCGGTTTATGATCTTTTGAAACCTCTACTACCAGAGGAAGAAGCACTCCACTTAGGCTACTTTCACACCAGCATTTTTGCTGTATCCGTCATGGGTCAGCAAAAATGCTTCTGTTAGGATAATACAGCTGGCTGCATCTGTTATGAATGGATCTTGTTGTAATATCTCTAAAATAGCCATGACAGATCCGGCACTAAAACCATTGTCAATGGGAGCCAGATCCATTTTCTTTGGTGTCTGAGAAAATTTATCCGTATTGCTCCACACCCCATGATGCACTAAAAAACACTGCTTGCTGCACTCTTTTCTGTCCTGCATTGGAATGCAACCAAACAGAATGGAATGCATTCTGGTGCATTCCGTTCTGTTTAGTTTTGTCCCCATTGACAATGAATGGGGACAAAACTGAAGCATTTTCCTCCGGTATTGAGATCCTATGATGAAAAATCGGATCCAGCTTCCCGTAAAAAGCTTTATTTCCTTATAGTATGTCATGATGAAGGACCGCTATGTTTAAGGTTTGAAACGCGTAGACAAAGTTTGTGTATCTGATGTCTGGAGATTTCATTTTACTATAAGGAAATAAAGCTTTTTTACGGGAAGCTGGATCCGATTTTTCTTTGTGGAAGGCAATTTGGTCGTTGTCCGGGACCTTTTTTTCCGTGCTTCCAGGAGAAAGCCCACAGGTGAGTGCTGCAGTTGTTGACTTTGCATTGAATTACGTGAGATCCTATGATGGATCTTAATACTGAAAAGGAAAAGCGCAGATATGAAAGTAGTTAATCGTGGAAATGGCTCATTCGCCCAAAACTGATGGATGGCGACCCTCCTAGGGATATTATTTGCAAAATCTTGAACTTTCAACACCATGATGCTATCCTGAAGAAAGCTAGAGACTCCATCAACATCAATATGGAAGGCGCTTGGATCACTTTCTAACAATAACTCTCAATAAGCGTCAATGCCTAAAACCAGTCACAGATGTGTTGAGGAGCCAGAAAATTCCCTACCGCTGGTTATTTCCTTTCGGACTGGCCTTCACCCTCCGGTGTTCTAACAAGGTTATCTGCAACTTGATGACCTTCCTCCCATCTGTCAAGAATTGCATTTTGAGCCTTCTTCTATTTCATCATGTCTTCATTTCTCAGATCGGACTTCCCTAGCCTACCTGTTATTCAGCCTTGGCAGTCTGTGAAGGGGTCCGATCCCAGGAAGAGGTCTTCCCTGCCTTCTGATGGATGAGCATTTTGGGACTTCCTCCTTGATCACAAGGCGCTGAAGGCCTATTTGTTTGTTCTACTGAGACTTATATTTATGTTTATCTTTATCTCATGTAGCCAGGGATTTTTTTCTGCCCACATGATAGCTGTTACAGTGGGAGTGGTTAGACACATCCAGACCGCCTGTAATTGTTTTTACATATGGGCGTGGGTTCTTTCTCACCCCCCCCTCTTCTTTCAATGGCTTCCCTTATAATAGTACATACTAGTTTTTTCTTTTATTTAGTAGGTGTGCATCCCCCACCTCTGAACTAGTGTAGGGCATTTTTTACTCTTTACTTCCCAATAGGGATTGTTCTTTATAAGTTCACCTTACATGGCTAAAATTTCAAGAAATACTTCTCAACTATGTCTACTGTTAATGTAGTTTTGTAGAATGCACAAACTCTGACATGCCTGAACACTGACGAAGAGATCTAGAATCTTCCAATTGCTCAGACTCCTACGCGCAGACATTTCAATCCTACAGGAAACTAATTTTAGGTCATGTAGAATCCCTACGTTATCACACACAGGCTTTTCACAGTGGTTTCATTCAAGTCACTCCACGTCTAAGATCAGGGGTGTCTCAATAGCTTTTCAAAAATTTGTCCCTTTTTCTTTATCTTCTAGCATCATTGACCCGGAGGGGAGATTCGTGTTCTTGAAGGGTACTATTGCCAAAACAATCATTTCCATAGCAGGTATATGTGAGATTGGGAAACAGCTCTCATTGTCTGAATATTGTGTTTGTTTAAATGAAGTTAAATGATCTGGACTGACGTTTTGCAGTTTGGCCACAAGATGCTGCTGTTTCCTAGGCACAGCTGACTGACTGCATATATATTTCAAAATTCATGAGAGGTGTTGTTCTAGGAAGCATGAAGAAGGATCTGCAGCCATCTTAGGAGAGAGCTGAGGAGCTGTGTGTGAGCAGAAAAGCTAATGGAAAAGCCAAGGAGTGAGAGGACCTCCTCTGTGACTGCAGCTGAGTGAAGCTGATTGTTGTCCAAGACCCAGAAGGAGGATTGTTTCCAGGAAGGCTGACAAGAGCTAAGGAACAAGCTGCATACCCTGTGGGACCTCGTGTTTGCTGGAGAGACTGGGTGTTCGGTTCAGAGACATCAGTGGATAAAGAGCAGACCCGGGTCGGTAAGATCGTGCACGCATCACACTGCATGCAGTGTTGGCGCCTAGAGACGTAGATCAGGCCTGTAGTTAGATAGTTAGGGTCTCTGCTTTGTGTCAGGCCTAAAGTGCTGCTACTGTACTACAAGGACTCCATTACTAAAAGGGACATTGCACATTTAAGAGCTGATAAATACCCCCACGAACTCTATCCAGTTCAGCTTTGCTCAGGAGAAATAATCAGGCACATGCTACCGGACTAGTTATGGGAGGGGGAATAATATAGAGCATGGTAAGATTGTGAACTGCTGTGTTGCACTGCAGGCCAGCCCGTACTAAGCACCCAACCAATTGTTCGTGTTTGTTTCAGGGTAATAATGGGTGCGGCTAGGCAGTTTTAGTTGTGCCCGCCAGTAGGTAAATTACCGCAAAATTTCCGCTGGTATCTATCAGGGGGTGCCGTGCTGTGCAACACAGGGGTCTCAGCCTTTGGGCTGGGTGTATGTAAACTTATTTTATGTTCTGAAAATTTGTGGTTGTGTTTATTATCACGTGTTACTAAAATTCTGTTTTTGCAAAAGCTGGTGTCAGAGTTGCTTTCCTCATTTATGACTTCACTGTATCCTTGGGAGCCCACGCCGGTACACGGCTTACATGTATATGTGCCAAATGTCAACCAAGTCCGTTGGTTATCAGAGGTGCTACAGAAGTTTTTTTTTTTCAAGAAAGGCCTTTGCATATTTGGAGGGGACTTTAATGTAGCTATAGAACCCCTTCTTGACTCGTCGTCCCATACGACTCATATGTCAAAGCTTAGAGCCCTTAAGAATCCCCTTCCCTCCTATGGAGTTCGAGATGCTTGGTATACGGTAAAACCCCTCTCACAGAGATTACACCCATTATTCGATTACTCATAATTCCTATCAATGACTGGACTACATTTTTTTTTTCAATCCCTCACCTAGGCATAATCTCTAAAGCCCATATTGGCCAAATAGCAATCTCAGATCAAGCTCCGATCCTGGTGGCCTAATGATTACATCACTCTCTAAGAAGACATATACATGGAGGCTCAATGGGGTGCTTCTTAACAATGACTCTCATAAGAGTCAGTTATTGAATTCACTCACTGCTTATTTCTCTGAAAATAATGATGCATCCATTTCTCCAGCTACTATTTAGAAGGCCCATAAAGCAGTGATAAGGGGTGAATTCATCTCCATTGGAACTTACATAAAGTCTTCCAGGACCAGTTAGGTTGACACTCTGACAGTGCTTAACTAGAAGGGTCACAAAAAAAGTAATTGGCCCCAGCTCACTAAGCTGTGGGAGAATCTTAGGTAAGTTTTGAATCTAAGGGCTGCGACGGCTTATCTCTGTTCTCAACATAGAACGTATATCCATGGCAATAAGGGTTCCAAAATCATGGCCTTGATGGATAAATGCAGTCAGAATCAATTACATATCAAGAAAATAGTTTTCCCTGCTGGAGACTTCAGACATTGCGCAACAATTTCAACAGTTTTCTGCTTTACTATACAACATAAGGCTACTTTCACACTAGCGTCGGGGCTCCGCTTGTGAGCTCCGTTTGAAGGGTCTCACAAGCAGCTTCTAACGCATCCGTCCAGCTACCAATGCATTCTGAGTGGATGCGGATTCGCTCAGAATGCATCAGTCTGGCAGCGTTCAGCCTCCGCTCAGCAGGCGGATACCCGAACGCTGCTTGCAGCGTTCGGGTGTCCGTCTGGCCGTGCGGAGGCTAACGGATCTGTCCAAACGTCTGCATTATAGGAGAGGATCCGTCTGTGCAGACACCAGACGGATCCTCTCTGAACGCTAGTCTGAAAGTAGCCTAAGAGATACAGAATCCCCAGAGGCTTCTCAATATTTTAGCTTTTTTGGACAAACTGTATCTTCCTACCCTCACATTTGCCAAACAGGCTCATCTTCTTAGACCCTTTTCTTTGATGGAATTGAAAATTGCACTTTTGAGCTCCCCTCAGGGCAAGAGTCTGGGACCCACTGGCCTGCCAGTAGCTTATTAAAAGTCATTTCAAGCTTTTTTACTCCCACATGTGTTGCATAATTTCAACTCTCTTTTTGACCAGAAGGATTTTCCCACAGAATTGCTAGAAGCTCATATAACACTCTTGCCTAAAGATGGGTAGGATCCATCTTCCTGTGGTAATTACTGTCCTATTTTACTTCTCAATGTTTATATCAAACGTTAGCAAAATTGTTGCCGAATCTTTTGAATGGCTTAGTGCTTGGCCTGGTGAGTGCAGAGCAGGAGGGTTTCGTTAAGGGGAGGTAAGGTAAGAACAACACACTTAGTGTTCTTCAGTTGATCTAGTTTGCCTGGTCAATGAAGACGTCACTTGTTCTTCTTTAGACAGATGCAGAAAATATGTTTGACCGGGTACACTGGACTTTCATGTCATTAACATAAGCAAGATTTGGACTGCCCAAGCAATTTATATCTCACATCATGGCAGTGGCGTAGCGTGGGTTGCCAGCACCCGGGGAAAGCCAAGTATTGCACCCCCAACCGGTGGCCACGCCCCTTTTTGCAGATAATGTAGTAGTTATTACTTGCAGTCATACTTAACACCACAGATAACACAGTGATAACTCTCTGAGTACAGATAATAGTAGATGTATGGGAGGCCCTAGAATTCAGAACACACACAGTGTGACCTGAAGTCTGAGCCCAGGCTGCTACAGTGTGGGCCAAATTCTATATCCACCCTCCAATCGCTACAGAACATACATGGTAATATAGTGCCCCATACCTCTTACATCCAGTGAGGTCTCCTTTGATGTAGATGATCTCTTTACTCATCTCCTCCTTTCAGACCTTCAGACCAGACCACCATTTTTCAGCCATTTCTTGTCTCTGCAGTTTGACAAAAAAAAATCTTTGTTACTGCTTTTCCATCATCCTCCCATCTTCTGGACAAATCATCCTACCACCCCCAAAACTGTGCCGCTGTGCTCCCCAATATTATACTGCAGAAACAGAAAAAACCCTGATAATACTAGTACCAAGAAGATAGTGCCCGTCAAAAATTAATGACACACAGTGCCCTAAAATAACTGTGCCCAGCAAATAGTGCCCCTGACACTAATAGTGTAAACATAACGTCCCCCAAAAATAATTGTGGTAAGCTGATACTGTGCCAAGGTGCCCCCCAGTAATAGTGCTCCCAAAAGTCCCACCAATAGTAATAATTCTCTGCTAGAGCACACATGATAGTAATAGTGCTCCTACAGTGCCCCCAACATGTCCCCACTGTGCCCCAGAAGTAATAATGCTCCCATAGTGCCCATAGTAGTAATCATGTTCCCCATAGACCCCTAGTAGTAATAAAGCCCACCATAATGCCCCCCAGTAGTAATAATTCTCCTTATAATGTGACTGTCACGGTCCCTCAGGTGACTGATGTCAGTAGATCAAGGAGACTGGCTCAGCGTGGAGGAATCTAATAGCCTCCTTGATTTCTCTTGATTCAGTGTTGATAGGGTTAATGACCACTTCCCTTGTCTCAGCTGTTGCTCAGTGGTCATCACTTCTACCCTTTATAGTCTGACCCCGCCCTTCTGACTATACGTTAGATTTTTTCATTTGGTTTAGGAAAGAGCTGGAGTGTGGTTCTCCCTGAGTTCCTGCTCGTCCTTCTACAACAGAAGCTAAGTGTCTTGCTTGTTTGTATTTTGTCTTTTCCCCATTGGTTGTGATTACTAGGCCTCAGGGAGATGCCTGTTCCTTCATCTTGAAAGGAACGGGTTGTCTCAGCCCTGCCAATATCTTTAGGGCTCCTCAGGGTCTCCAGGTTACTGTGTATGGGCATTTCTACCTTCTAGTGGTGCCCATATGGTTAGGAGTCAGGGCCAGGATTAGGGTTCTTTAGGTGGTGACCATTTCCCTTCCCTAGCGTTGGGGCCTAGTGGCTTTTCCCTTCCCCCCTGGTTGTTGGTGTGGTGTTTACTCCTTTACATAATCCGTGACATAATCTACCGCCATAACCGCTATTTTTTGTTTAGGTGAGTGCAGCTATGGATTCTATGCACTGGTCGAACAGATGCAGGGTCTGTCTTTGGATGTAGCAGACCTCAGCCGACAGTCTTACAGATTCAGAAGCCACAGGCGACTAGTTCCGGTGGTGGGTACCAGGCCTGCCCTGAACCCAAGGTGACTCTCCCGGACAGATTTTCTGGAGGTAGTGACAATTTCATCTGGTTCAGGGAGTCATGTAAATTATACTTTAAGCTGCATCCATACTCTTCTGGGAACGAGAGTCAACGTGTGGGTATGATCATTTCTTTGCTTAAAGATGACGCCCAGTCGTAGGCATTTTCTCTGCCAACCGGATCACCGTCCCTCCGGTCGGTAGATAAATTTTTTAGAGCCTTGGGTCTTATTTACGATGACCCGGATCGGATCCCTCAGGCCGAAACCAAGTTACTTGGTTTACAGCATCGGAGAGCGCTCCGCGGAGACCTATTTCTCTGAATTTAGGAGATGGGCTATGGATACGGAGGGGAATGATCCTGCTCTCCGTAGCCAATTCTGTCAGGGTCTATCTGAGGGGCTTCTGGACGCGTTGGCCTTTCATGATTATCTTGAGTCATTGGAAGCAGCTATGTCCCTTGCTGTATGTCTTGATAGATGCCTGAGGGAGAGATCTAGGGGTCCTTACCCTCAAGACGTACTGTCAAACAAGGTGGGGGCTTCCTTTGACACTTATGGTAAAGAGATACCTGTGGTTGTGCCTTGTGATGTGGTTGTGCAGTTGGGGGGATCTACTCCTGGGACTTCTGGTAAGAGCTCTGGTCATATGAAGGGAGTCTGTTTTTGTTGTGGAAAGAAGGGACATTTTGTAAATATTTGCCTGTACATTCAGTGTCAAGGTGAAAAAACTTTTAATCCCCAAATAACTATTAGTGGTGTGGGTGGGAAGCAAGAAAACTTACTTTTGTAATTTACTGGTAGTATCCGATTTCTCCTGCCTGCCGAGGTGGCGCTAGAGTTGAAAACTGTGGAAATCCAGGTATTTATCGATAGTGGGGCAGGGGTTAACCTGATTAATGGACAGTTTGTTTGCTTTCATGGGTTAACTACTAGTGCACTAGAGAAAAGCATTTCTGTCTTTGCAATTGATTCTGCACCTCTTCCCAAAAAATGCCTGTCGCAGGTGGTGAATGACATCCATTTAAGAGTGGGTGATTTCCATCAGGAATCTCTCTCATGTTATGTGTTGGAGGGTCTTCCCTGGCTTACCATGGTTAAGCAAACATAACCCTACCATCGACTGGCAAGCGAGACAGATTCTCGATTGGAGTGATTTTTCCATGGACAACTTAATACGTCTTTCTCTGTGGTCACCACTAAAACTGTACCCTTGTTTATTTCTGAATTTTCTGATGTGTTTTCTGAGAGTGGTAATCATGAGTTACCCCTGCATCGAGAGTATGATTGTCCCGTCAATCTTATTCCTGGAACTAAACTGCCCAAATCTCGGTTGTATAATCTTTCGGAGCCCAAAAGAAAGGCTATGCGAGAGTATATGTCACTACCAGAGCTTTGGGACGTTCTCACAGCTCTGTTTCTCCACCCCTGTGATGATGTCACTACTAGAGCTGGGAGGAGTTCTCACTGCTCTGTTTACTTTTGGTTTCCTTCCTCCCAGCTGTTCCTCATGCGTTTGATTTCCCTCTCTTTATATCACCCCTCCTCCTATTGTAGGGCGTGGATTATAGTTCTCATTTCAGTTGTAGCTCTTGCTTTAGTATCTTCATTTGTAGCTATCAGTTCACTGGACCTGTGTTCTGCTGCAGCAAGCACTCCGGATATTGCCAGCTGTCCTTGGATCCGTCTTCTCTGCGGCTGCAACACCTTCAGCTAAGTGTACAGACATTGTTGTGTACCTGATTGTTTTCTGACTGGATCTGAGGTGGCCACGGTTCCCTCCATATACTGAGTAGGGCACCGGTGGCCGTGCCCCTTCCACTATTGTAGGGGTTACAGTGGTCATCAGTCTTAGGCACGTGGGCATGCCTCGTTCCGCCATTTGGATCCGGGCATGTGCTTTAGCAGAATAGGGAGAGCTTTGAGGGTCTGACAGGGGTCACCCTTTATCCTCCCTAGTTTGGGTCCGGTCAGTGGCTCTTTTACTGTGTATACTATTGTTGCTCACATACAGCCGTGACATTATAATCCACCAAAACCGTCCTTTTTTGACATGGATCCGCTTTCTGGCCTGGTTGACCGCATGCAGGGTCTTTCTTTGGAAGTAGCGGATCTCCGTCAATCTATGACTCAGCTTCAAGCATTGGGCTCTGCTCTGGCTCATGGAGTCTGTTGCGAGCCAAAGGTCTCACTTCCGGAAACGTTCTCCGGGGGCAGTGAGAATTTTGTTCGCTTCAGAGAGGCATGCAAACTCCATTTTTGCTTGTCTCCCCACTCCTCTGGTAAGGAAGAGCAGAGGGTGAGGATTGTCATCTCCCTGCTCAGGGGTAATGCTCAGACTTGGGCTTTTTCGCTGCCATCAGGGGATCCCTCCCTTCGATCCGTGGAAAGATTTTTTGTGGCCCTGGGGCAGATTTATGATGACCCGGATCGTGTTGCTCTGGCCGAATCTAACTTACGTGTTTTATGCCAGAACAAACTGTCTGCGGAGCTTTATTGTTCTGAATTTCGGAGATGGGCAGCTGATTCGGGTTGGAATGATGCTGCACTCCGGAGTCAGTTCTGTCATGGTCTCTCAGAGAGATTGAAAGATGCGTTTGCTTTCCATGAGAGACCAACGTCCTTAGAGTCTGCCATGTCATTGGCAGTACGCCTTGACAGGCGTCTAAGAGAAAGAAACGAGACCTCTCTGTCCAGCCATTGTCAGTCTAGGGGCAGTGGTGCGGACTCATTCAGTGTGCAGGGGCCTCATCCTGTCTCGCTCCCCTCTGAGGAGGAGCCCATGCAGCTAGGTCGACTTGCCCCTGATAAAAGAGGATTTAGTCCTCAGAGTATGGTGTGTTTTTGTTATGGGGGCATAGGTCATTTGGCAAATGTTTGTCCCTCTAGGAGATTCTTGAACTGTACTAAGAGCGATAATAAGAGAAAAACCTCAAAAGGTAAATCATCAAATTCTGCTTCATCTGCTACTTTGGGCAAAGTTGATGTAGGAATTGATGCTTTTCCTCTGACCTGCAGTTCCCATTTTCTCCTGTCTGCCAGGGTGGCGCTAGAGAGCAAAGTCATTTCTTGTGAGATTTTTGTCGATAGTGGAGCGGCCGTCAATCTTATTGACACTCAATTTGTAGCCATGCATGGTTTTCAGGTTTGCACATTAGAAAAGGATATACCTGTTTTTGCTATTGACTCTGCTCCACTCTCGCAGAGATCTCTGAAGGGCATTGTTCACAATATCCGGCTAGCTGTAGGTGACACTCATGTGGAGGATATATCTTGTTTTGTCCTTAACGGATTGCCTTCTCCTCTAGTTTTGGGGTTACCCTGGCTCACTAGACATAACCCCACTATTGATTGGCAAGGAAGGCAAATAAATGAGTGGAGTGACTTTTGTAGAGAGAATTGTCTCACAGCGACTTTTGCAGAGGTGTCTACTAAAACTGTGCCATCATTTCTCTCTGATTTCTCGGACGTGTTTTCCGAGAGCGGTGTTCAGGAGCTACCTCCTCACCGGGAGTTTGACTGTCCCATTAACCTCATTCCCGGCGCCAAGCTGCCAAAAGCACGCCTCTACAATCTCTCACAACCGGAAAGAATCGCAATGCGAACTTATATCTCCGAGAGTCTCGAGAAGGGGCATATTCGTCCCTCAAAGTCACCTGTGGCCGCGGGTTTTTTTTTTGTTAAAAAAAAAGATGGCTCTCTGAGACCTTGCCTAGATTTTAGGGAGTTGAACCGTATCACGATTCGCGATCCCTATCCCCTTCCTCTGATCCCGGACCTCTTCAACCAAATTGTTGGGGCCAAGGTGTTTTCCAAATTGGATTTGAGAGGCGCGTACAACCTGGTCAGGGTCAGAGAGGGGGATGAATGGAAAACGGCCTTTAATACCCCTAACGGGCATTTCGAGAATCTCGTTATGCCTTTCGGCCTGATGAATGCTCCGGCCGTCTTTCAGCATTTTGTTAATAGTATTTTCTACCATTTAATGGGGAAATTTGTATTGGTGTATCTTGATGATATTTTGATTTTTCCCCCTGATGTTCAGACCCATCAGGATCATCTTTTTCAGGTTCTGCAGATTCTGCGGGAAAAAAAATTGAACGCCAAGCTGGAGAAATGGCTTTTTATAGTATCGGAGATTCAATTTCTGGGTTTTCTCCTCTCTGCTTCTGGTTTTCGCATGGATCCGGAGAAGGTCCGTGCTGTACTTGAGTGGGAGCTTCCTGAGAATCAGAAGGCATTGATGCGCTTTCTGGGTTTTGCGAACTATTACAGAAAGTTAATTTTGAATTATTCCTCTGTTGTCAAACCCCTTACTGACATGACAAAAAAGGGGGCGGATTTTTCCTCTTGGTCGGAGGAGGCGCTTGCAGCCTTTTCTAAGATTAAAGAGAGTTTTGCGTCTGCTCCCGTCTTGGTGCATCCCGATGTTTCCTTACCTTTTATTGTTGAGGTGGATGCTTCCGAGGTGGGTGTGGGTGCGGTTTTGTCCCAGGGCCCTTCTCCTGCCAAATGGCGACCCTGTGCCTTTTTCTCTAAAAAACTCTCCCCGGCAGAGAGAAACTATGATGTGGGAGATAGGGAGTTGTTGGCCATCAAGTTGGCTTTCGAAGAATGGCGCCATTGGTTGGAGGGGGCCAGGCACATTATCACCGTTTTTACCGACCATAAGAATCTGGCATACTTGGAGTCGGCCAGGCGTATGAATCCGAGACAGGCCAGATGGTCTCTGTTCTTCTCCAGATTAAATTTTGTTGTTACATTCCGACATGGGATAAAAAATGTGAAGGCTGATGCTCTCTCTCGCTGTTTTCCGGGAGGAGGAAACTCTGAGGACCCGGGTCCCATTTTGGCGGAGGGGGTAGTTGTTTCTGCTCTATATTCCGATTTGGAGGCCGAGGTCCAGGCTGCCCAGACTGAGGCACCTGCCCGTTGTCCTTCTGGGAAGTTATTCGTGCCTCCTGAGCTACGTCACAAACTCTTTAAGGAGCATCATGATACGGTTCTTGCTGGTCACCCCGGGAGTAGAGCCACGGTAGATCTCTTTGCTCGGAGATTTTGGTGGCCGGCTCTTCGTAAGTCGGTGGAGGGTTTTGTGGCTGCTTGTGAGACGTGCGCTCGCGCTAAGGTCCCTCGTTCACGGCCTTCAGGTTCCCTTCTCCCGTTACCCATACCTTCCCGTCCTTGGACACACCTGTCCATGGACTTTATCACGGATCTTCCTCGTTCCTCGGGGAAGTCGGTGATCCTGGTGGTGGTGGACCGTTTTAGCAAGATGGCTCATTTCGTACCTTTCCCTGGTTTACCCAATGCTAAAACGTTGGCGCAAGCTTTTGTCGACCAGATTGTTAAATTGCACGGCATTCCCTCTGATATTGTTTGCGATAGAGGCACGCAGTTTGTGTCCAGGTTCTGGAAGGCTTTCTGTTCTCGCCTGGGGGTTCGGCTGTCCTTCTCTTCTGCTTTTCACCCGCAGTCGAATGGTCAGACTGAGCGCCTCAATCAGAATCTGGAGACATATTTGCGCTGTTTTGTGGCAGAGAACCAGGAGGATTGGTGTTCATTTCTCCCTCTTGCTGAGTTTGCTCTGAACAACCGTCGTCAGGAATCTTCTGATAAGTCACCATTCTTTGGTGCATATGGGTTCTATCCGCAGTTTGGGACATTCTCGGGAGGGGCTCTTTCTGGTTTACCTGAGGAGGAGAGATTTTCCTCGTCTTTGTCTACCATTTGGCAAAAGATTCAGAGTAATCTTAAAAAGATGAGTGAGAGGTATAGGCGTGTGGCTGATAAGAGACGTGTGCCTGGTCCGGACCTGAATGTGGGTGATCTGGTGTGGTTGTCTACAAGAAATATTAAACTGAAGGTTCCCTCCTGGAAATTGGGTCCCAAGTTTATTGGGCCTTATAAAATCTTGTCAGTCATCAATCCTGTTGCCTTCCGTCTTGATCTTCCACGGGTTTGGAAGATACATAATGTATTTCACAGATCTCTCTTAAAACCATATGTCCAGCCCACGGTACCCTCCTCTTTGCCTCCTCCTCCGATTTTGGTTGATGGCAATCTGGAGTTTGAGGTTTCCAGAATTGTGGACTCTCGCATTGTCCGCGGTTCTCTTCAGTACCTCGTTCATTGGAAGGGTTATGGTCGTGAGGAGAGGATGTGGGTTCCGGTGTCGGACATTAAAGCCACTCGCCTCATCAGGGCATTTCATAGGGCTCATCCTGAGAAGGTGGGTCCTGGGTGTCCGGAGTCCACCCGTAGAGGGGGGGGGGTACTGTCACTACCAGAGCTTTGGGACGTTCTCACAGCTCTGTTTCTCCACCCCTGTGATGATGTCACTACTAGAGCTGGGAGGAGTTCTCACTGCTCTGTTTACTTTTGGTTTCCTTCCTCCCAGCTGTTCCTCATGCGTTTGATTTCCCTCTCTTTATATCACCCCTCCTCCTATTGTAGGGCGTGGATTATAGTTCTCATTTCAGTTGTAGCTCTTGCTTTAGTATCTTCATTTGTAGCTATCAGTTCACTGGACCTGTGTTCTGCTGCAGCAAGCACTCCGGATATTGCCAGCTGTCCTTGGATCCGTCTTCTCTGCGGCTGCAACACCTTCAGCTAAGTGTACAGACATTGTTGTGTACCTGATTGTTTTCTGACTGGATCTGAGGTGGCCACGGTTCCCTCCATATACTGAGTAGGGCACCGGTGGCCGTGCCCCTTCCACTATTGTAGGGGTTACAGTGGTCATCAGTCTTAGGCACGTGGGGCATGCCTCGTTCCGCCATTTGGATCCGGGCATGTGCTTTAGCAGAATAGGGAGAGCTTTGAGGGTCTGACAGGGGTCACCCTTTATCCTCCCTAGTTTGGGTCCGGTCAGTAGCTCTTTTACTGTGTATACTATTGTTGCTCACATACAGCCGTGACAGTATATCACTGAGAGCTTGGGAGTAAATCCCCAGTGGCTGCTGGGTTTTTCTTTGTAAAAAAAAAAAAAGATGGTACGCTTAGGCCATATCTGGACTTCGGTGAGCTCAACCGTATTACCGTCCGTGATTCTTACCCCCTTCCTTTGATTCTGGATTTGTTTAATCAAATTGTCAGTGCCAAGGTGTTCTCAAAATTGGATCTGAGGGGAGCATATAATTTGGTAAGAATCAAAGAGGGGGACGAATGGAAGACGGCCTTTAATACCCCTTAAGGGGCATTTTGAGAATCTGGTCATGCCTTTTGGGTTAACCAATGCTCCAGCGGTTTTTCAACACTTTGTCAATTACATCTTTCATCATCTGGTGGGGAGATTTGTTGTTGTATATCTGGATGACATACTAATTTATGCCCATACAGTTAGGAGTCAGGGCCAGGAGTAGGGTTCTTTAGGCGGTGACCATTTCCCTTCCCTAGCGTTGAGGCCTAGTGGCTTTTCCCTTCCCCCCTGGTTGTCGGTGTGGTGATTACTCCTTTACCTCATCCGTGACAGTACAAAAAATGCCCCCTTATAATGTGTGTCACATACCAGGGACCAGACCGGCCCGCCGTGTCACGTGACAAGGGTTGCCCAAGCCCCTCAGGCCGATTCACCTCACGCCCTCACACGCTGTTATGCCCTACGCCGGGCCATAACTTGAGCATAAATCGCCACCTGAAACCTGCAAGCATACCCACACAGTGTTCCACTCGCAAGCAGACACCCACACGATATCAAGCCTCACGGACAAACAACATACAGCCTCAGACTGCACACACACTTTCATGGAGCTAACAGGTTCTTAAGGTTGCAAGACAAACCATCAAACTTTTAGGTTTAATGCATAAAAAATAGACAGTACTTGGTTACAAAAAATTATTAACAAGAGACAAACATAAATGGCAAACAAATGCAAAATAAAAAAGGAGAAAACAAAGTTCAAATACTTAACATTTGTGTGGTAAAAGTCCTTTCCTCCCAGGAGATTTGGGCAGAGTAATGGTGCACAAACCAATTCGATTGGATCTCCCACTTTGTAACACCCAAATATCCAGGGATTGCATGTTTATGCCTTTCCTCCAGGGGCAAGCCTAAAGGGGGATTTTCCCGTCCACCTCTGACTCGGCCCCTCTGGTCGAGCTTCATTACCCATGCAGCCGGCCCACTGGCCTTCTAGGGAACAGGTATGAAAATATCAAAAAGATATCTTCACCAGGCCAACTGGGAAACTACAGACCCCAGACCTTCTTCATAATTCATATCTCATCGTTCCAAGTCCTAGCATATCAAACAAGACACGTCCAGGATGCTCAGAAGATGAGATCCTTATTTTAAGAAGATGAAGACGAGTTGATACTCCATGTCTGCTGTCCATGCAATGCCCCCATCATACCAGATATGATGAGCTGGGTTTTGGAGACGTCAGCCCCATCCTGGACAAGTTATGAAGGATTACAATTTATTGTTCATTCTCTGGTATGAAGCCCCCATGCTGACACACGGCGCCGGAGAGTCTGCTGTCCCCTGTCCTGAGTGTGACCAGCAAACGAGCCCATCCTGGTTTAGCATCTCTGTGCTAACTAACCCCCAGGGGAACAGTTTGCTGTTTTCACAGGTATGAGGCAGACATCTTGGCACTATATGCAGCCTTCAACCAATTCATCAATGGCTGCTGGCCTGGCAATACATAAATACATATTGTATATGAATGTGAATCACACTGGACTATATTACACTATGACATATACCCATAAAACAGCAAACATTATAACTAGGAATAAGGCGGTCCTTATTCCTGACAGTGTGCCAGTGCAAAAAAATACCCCCTTTTAATGCCCCCAGTTGAGCTAATGTTCCCATAGTGCCCCCATAATGTGCCAGTATAAAATACCCCTATATAGTACCCCCAGTAATTGCCCCCATAGTGCTCATCTCCCCCCTTCCTCCTAGTGCCCCCCATAATGTACCAGTATAAAATGCCCCATATATAGTTCCCCAGTAGATGCACCCATCATTTGCAAGTATAAAATACCCCTTCTTAGTGCCCCCTGTAGATGACCCCATAGTACTCCTCTCCCTCCTTCCCTATAGTACCCACCATAATGTGTCCCAGTATAAAATGCCCCTATACAGAGCCCCCCATATAAAATACCCCTTCTTTGTGGCCTCAGTAGATACCCCCATAGTGCCACCCAATAAAGTACCAGTAAGAAGTGCCCCCATAGATGCCCCCACAATGCTCCCCAATAATGTGCCAGTAAGAAGTGCCCCATAGATGCCCCAATAATGTGCCAGTAAGAAGTGCCCCCCCATAGATGGCCCCCAATCATGTGCCAGTAAGAAGTGCCCCCACTTAGATGTCCCCCAATCATGTGCCAGTAACAAGTGCCCCCACAGTGCTCCTCTCCTGTATTATACCACATAAAAAAAATAAACTCACATACTTACCTCCATCAGGCTGGCAGCAATGTGATGCAGGCCTCTTCCGGCCTGTGTCCCGTGCTGTACGGCTCAGGCAGCACGATAGCGGCATTGCGCCGCCTGCACGGCCTCTGATAGGCTGCAGGCCTATCAGAGGAACGGGGAAGGGAGACGCCTCTCCCCTGTCCCGCAGCACATCCATCTGTATCGCTGTCCTGAGGACAGCGATACAGATGACTATGGAGATGAGCGCTTCCACAATGGAAGCGCATATCTCCCTGTGCTCTGCTGCCGCCCCCCACTTGTCACCAGGGCCGAGCCGCCTGAACGCTCCATACAGTATCAGAATGTATTGGCTCCGATGAGCCGAAGGTATTACTTTGCGAAGTCTCGCAAGACTTTGGGAAATAACTTTAAAAATGAATTTCTACTGTTAAAAACCTTTTCCCGAACTCAGTTTTGGTTCCAAGTGGTACCTTGAAACCGAACCTGCGCGCTCCGTACAATATTCAAACAAAGTTTTATGCGAATCGACTTCGGATGTTTCATCCAAAGTCAATTCGCTCATCCCTAATTATGGCCTTATATTCCGACCCCTAAATGGGTAAATGGCTCCTTTTCTCCTTTTATTTAAAATTTCCAGTGGCACCTGACAAGGGTGTCGTCTCTCCCTTCTACTTTTTGTTCCCACCATCGAGACGTTAATCCAATATATTAGACAAGACTTTGATGATTTACGGTCTCTGTACAGCATTAAAATGTATGGGCTCCGCGGAGCTGAAATTAGTTAAGTCTGAGTCTCACAAAACTTCGGTGAAGAACTTCGGCCTTCGATTGTATTGAAAACTGTACAAAATTGTACTGAACTGAAAACCATTTTAAAACTGCAATCCGAAGTCGGCTTCGGTACCGAGGTACCAGTTGGTACAGAAGCCAACTTCGGATTGCTGTTTTAAAACGTTTTTTTTAAGTTGTACAATCAAAGACCGAAGTTCTATACCAAAGTCTCGCAAGACATCAGACTTAACAAACTCCACCTCCGTGCAACCCACACATTTGAATGCTGTACGGAGTCTCCGTACAGCATTCAAACAAAGTTTTGAATAAAGCGATTTAGGATCTATGATCCGAAGCTCGCTTTGCTCAACCCTACTATCAATCACCAGCAGGTGGGAGGGGAAGGGAGGAGATTATGAATAACCATGACTCTTCTCAGGTAGATTTGACTCTTTTCCAGTCCTGGGCTGCAATGATTATGATGCTGGTTCTCAGCAACCACTTACTTTTAGCTCATGAGTGACACACCGCTGACATCAGCATCTGTCTCTGCTTTATGCTATTGTCTCTACAGTAGCACCATGGCTCCTTGTTGCACTAAGTTCACTCATTCTTTTCATCACAGTTTTTTCAAAGCTTTTTGACTTTTGAAAATGCAGGTTAATATGTAGGTGAATAGGGTTTGCGCCATATAAATAAAGATTAGTATTATTATATTAGACAGAGGGACTCAAAATGCAACAGCAGCAGATTTTCTTTTTATTTCATAGGATTTAGTGCAATATATTCTGCTTTTCCCCAATTTTAATATAAAGTTTCTTTTACATGCCTTAAAGAGGACTTTTCACCTGCAAAAACATTGTGAACTAAGTATGCTGACATGGAGAGTGGCGCCCGGGGATCTCCCTGCACTTACTATTATCCCTGGGCGCCGCTCCGTTCTCCCGTTATGCCCTCCGGTATCTTCGCTCACTAAGTTATAGTAGGCAGAGTCTGCCCTTGTACTGCTGGGCGTCTCCTTCTCCTAGGCTGTAGCGCTGGCCAATCGCATCGCAGAGCTCACAGCCTGGGAGTTTTTTTTTCTCCCAGGCTGAGAGCTGTGCACTGCGATTGGCCAGCGCTACAGCCTAGGAGAAGGAGACACCCACAGGACAAGGGCAGACACCGCCTACTATAACTTAGTGAGCGAAGATACCGGAGGGCATAACGGGAGAACGGAGCGGCGCCCAGGGATAATAGTAAGTGCAGGGAGATCCCCGGGCGCCGCTCTCCATGTCAGCATACTTAGTTCACAATGTTTTTGCGGGTGAAAGGTCCTCTTTAATATTGAGACCATTTGATTAATTTCAACTGTTGCTTACGATCATCTCAACATAAACACTCAAACACTTTCAATAATCACAATTGTGATCACAAATGCAAGCACATTTAAAGGGGTTGTCAGGTTTGCACCAACATCGTTTAAAATATTCACTGATGAAGTGTTTGTAATTTTGTAATGTATTTCTGTTACCTTCATTGCTCCTATTTTCCATTCAGGGCTGTGGTCACATGACCATGTCCACGCAACTCTTTATTTCCTGTCATGTTATGTCCATGGGCGTGTCAAAGCAGCAAGAGTGGCAGTGATAGGGGAATGTCTATGTAAGTAGCTGGGTGGGAGGAACTATAAACTAGCTGGGTGTTGTTAGGGTGATGCTGCAGCTGTGGCAGAGAAAGGAGAGGTACATTATGTGGTTTGGTTGGATACAGGAAGTCTTACATACAGGACTGAAGCAAGCCAGAGTGATTTCTTTATATGGTGAAAATGCGTCAGGAGAGTCCAAGTTGAAAGAAAAACGTGGTAAATACTGTATGTACATGAGGCAAGCAACTACATGAGCTTTTCTGGAACCATAGTAATCTTGGAAAAATACTTTAAAGTGGGTCTGTCAGTCAGCATGATCAACCCTATGAAACCCTGCCTGGTAGGGTTGACCATGCTGATAAAAATGAGATATTTCTTTACTTTATAGGTATTACTAACGCAGAGAAATACTTTTATATATATATGCAAATTACTTGGGGCACCAAGGGCCGTGCTGTAGTGCTATGAGCACTGCTATAGCTACGTGCCGGTGGTCAGAACACTCCCCCCTGAGATTTGATGAACAGGGCAAGACATCTTGTCTTGCCCTGTCTTCTGCATCTCTGAACCCAGAAGCGTTCCTCCTCTGTCTCTGAAGCCACTTCTGGGTTTAATTATATAATCGGCACCTGCACACAATGGATCTGCACTGCTCAGCAAGCAGCAGATCTATAGCACAGGCACCCACTTTTGGAGGCAGTGCACAAAGAAAGACGTCTTTTGCCCTTCGGTCCTATATATATATATATATATATATATATATATATATATATATGTAATGAATGATATCTCTGCATTAGTAATACCTATAAAATAAAGAAATATATCATTTTTATCAGCATGATCAACCCTACCAGGCACCTGGTTTAGTAGGGTTGATAATGCTGAGGGACTATGCTCTGTTTCTAATAGTTATCCAAAGATTACACCATGAATTAGTGTAATCACAGTAGTTTTGTCAGGTCCTTAAATACTGTTTTTTTACTAGTCCACTGTCCAAATGTCTGTGTTCAGATTAGGATTAAGTAGTCCAGCCATAACATGCAAACTAGAAACCACAAATCACAGTAATGCCAAAAGATACAGTAAATGGTGAGCAGTAATGTAAAATGTAGCTTTCAATAAATAACTTAAAATACTTTAGTCATAAACATAGACCACTTAATAATAATAATAACATTTATTTATATAGCGCCACTATATTCCACAGGGCTTTACAAATTCATAGGGTTCATGTACAAAAATAAGGAACTGGCTAATATGCAACTGAAACACTAGGAGTCAGGGCCCAGCTCGCAAGAGCTTACAATCTATGAGGAATTGGGGGTGACACATAAGGTAGTTGATTGTAATAAGTAGGATTTGAGCGATTATTGAACTGACAGGAGTGGTGCCGACCAATCTGCTTCGGGTTTGGGACTACTAGAGGATCGAGTTTAGGCCAAAGGAGTTGGTGGGGGAAAGGTTTAGTCTGGGAAAAGACATTTTAGGTAGCATGATAAGCCTTGCTGAAAGATGTGTTTTTAAGGCACGTTTGAAGGTGGAGAAGTTGTGAATTGACCTAGTATTCCGGGGCAGAATATTCCAGAGAGTAGGTGCAGCTCGAGAAAAGTCTTAAAGACGTGAGTGAGAGGTACGAATTATGGAGGTTATTAATCTTAGGTCGCTAACAGAACGGAGAGCACGAGTAGGGTGGTAGATGGAGATGAGGGAGGAGATGTATGGAGGTGCAGCACTGTGGAGAGCTTTGTGGGTGAGGGTGAGAAGTTTGAACTCTATTCTGTGGTGGATGGGCAACCAGTGTAGTGACTGGCACAGACTAGTAGCATCAGTGTAGCGGTTGGATGGCTAGATGAGCCTGGCTGCAGCATTTAGAACAGACTGAAAGGGGGACAGTTTAGTGAGATGGAGACCGATTAGTAATGTGTTGCAGTAGTCAAGACGAGAATGATCAATCGGCAGAATGTCCGTACATGGCCCTTTACAGAGTCCCTGCTCTGAAAAGAACGACCCACCGGAGCTAAACCCTACATTTACCTTAGATCACCCACAATAAAAAGAAACATCCAGACACATTTCTGCTGGTCTTCATAACTCCGGCGGATCCACCGCCAGCACAGGGGTTTATTAACCAGTTGCCGCAACTGTAACGCCGAAAGGCGTCATTGCGGCGGCTCCCTCAGGCTACGCTAACGCCGATTGGCGTCATCTCGCGTGAGCCGAGATTTCCTGTGAACGCGCGCACACAGGCGCGCGCGCTCACAGGAACGGAAGGTAAGAGAGTTGATCTCCAGCCTGCCAGCGGCGATCGTTCGCTGGCAGGCTGGAGATGTAATTTTTTTAACCCCTAACAGGTATATTAGACGCTGTTTTGATAACAGCGTCTAATATACCTGCTACCTGGTCCTCTGGTGGTCCCCTTTGTTTGAATCGACCACCAGAGGACACAGGTAGCTCAGTAAAGTAGCACCAAGCACCACTACACTACACTACACCCCCCCCGTCACTTATTAACCCCTTATTAGCCCCTGATCACCCCATATAGACTCCCTGATCACCCCCCTGTCATTGATTACCCCCCTGTCATTGATCACACCCCTGTAAAGCTCCATTCAGACGTCCGCATGATTTTTAAGGATCCACTGATAGATGGATCGGATCCGCAAAACGCATACGGACGTCTGAATGGAGCCTTACAGGGGCGTGATCAATGACTGTGGTGATCACCCCATATAGACTCCCTGATCACCCCCCTGTCATTGATTACCCCCCTGTCATTGATAACCCCCTGTAAAGCTCCATTCAGACGTCCGCATGATTTTTACGGATCCACTGATAGATGGATCGGATCCGCAAAACACATACAGGCGTCTCCCTGGAGCCTTCCAGGGGGGGTGATCACCCCATATAGACTCCCTGATCACCCCCCTGTCATTGATCACCCCCCCTGTCAGGCTGCATTCAGATGTCCGTATGATTTTTACGGATACATGGATCGGATCCGCAAAAAACATACGGACATCTGAATGGAGCCTTATAGGGGGGTGATCAATGACAGGGGGGTGATCACCCCATATAGACTCCCTGATCACCCCCCTGTCATTGATCACCCCCCATGTCATTGATCACCCCCCTGTCATTGATCACACCCCTGTAAAGCTCCATTCAGACGTCCGCATGATTTTTACGGATCCACTGATACATGGATCGGATCCGCAAAACGCATACGGACGTCTGAATGGAGCCTTACAGGGGCATGATCAATGACTGTGGTGATCACCCCATATAGACTCCCTGATCACCCCCCTGTCATTGATTACCCCCCTGTCATTGATAACCCCCTGTAAAGCTCCATTCAGACGTCCGCATGATTTTTACGGATCCACTGATAGATGGATCGGATCCGCAAAACACATACAGGCGTCTCCCTGGAGCCTTCCAGGGGGGGTGATCACCCCATATAGACTCCCTGATCACCCCCCTGTCATTGATCACCCCCCCTGTCATTGATCACCCCCCCTGTCAGGCTGCATTCAGATGTCCGTATGATTTTTACGGATCCACGGATACATGGATCGGATCCGCAAAACACATACGGACATCTGAATGGAGCCTTATAGGGGGGTGATCAATGACAGGGAGGTGATCACCCCATATAGACTCCCTGATCACCCCCCTGTCATTGATCACCCCCCCTGTCATTGATCACCCCCCTGTCATTGATCACCCCCCTGTCATTGATCACCCCTCTGTAAGGCTCCATTCAGACATTTTTTTGGCCCAAGTTAGCGGAAATTATTATTTTTTTCTTACAAAGTCTCATATTCCACTAACTTGTGTCAAAAAATAAAATCTCACATGAAGTCACCATACCCCTCACGGAATCCAAATGCGTAAAGATTTTTAGACATTTATATTCCAGACTTCTTCTCACGCTTTAGGGCCCCTAGAATGCCAGGGCAGTATAAATACCCCACATGTGACCCCATTTCGGAAAGAAGACACCCCCAGGTATTCCGTGAGGGGCATATTGAGTCCATGAAAGATTGAAATTTTTGTCCCAAGTTAGCGGAAAGGGAGACTTTGTGAGAAAAAAATAAATAAAAAATCAATTTCCGCTAACTTGTGCCAAAAAAAAAAAAATTCTATGAACTCGCCATGCCCCTCATTGAATACCTTGGGGTGTCTTCTTTCCAAAATGGGGTCACATGTGGGGTATTTATACTGCCCTGGCATTTTAGGGGCCCTAAAGCGTGAGAAGAAGTCTGGGATCCAAATGTCTAAAAATGCCCTCATAAAAGGAATGTGGGCCCCTTTGCGCATCTAGGCTGCAAAAAAGTGTCACACATCTGGTATCGCCGTACTCAGGAGAAGTTGGGCAATGTGTTTTGGGGTGTCATTTTACATATACCCATGCTGGGTGAGATAAATATCTTGGTCAAATGCCAACTTTGTATAAAAAAATGGGAAAAGTTGTCTTTTGCCGAGATATTTCTCTCACCCAGCATGAGTATATGTAAAAAGACACCCCAAAACACATTGCCCAACTTCTCCTGAATACGGCGATACCACATGTGTGACACTTTTTTGCAGCCTAGGTGGGCAAAGGGGCCCACATTCCAAAGAGCACCTTTAGGATTTCACAGGTCATTT